>NC_052090.1:15608203-15909503 GCF_015852505.1 Tachyglossus aculeatus | reverse complement strand
AGAGTCGATCTGATTTCATGCATTCATTCAATCGTATTTATTGAGCGCTTACTGTGTGCAGAGCACTATAGTAAGCGCTTGGGCAGTACAAATCAGCAACATCTAGAGACGGTCCCTACCCAACAACGGGCTCACGGTCTAGAAGGGGGAGACAGACAACAAAGCAAAACAAGTAGGGGGGTGTCAATGCCATCAAAATAAATAGAATTATATCTGTATACACATCACTAATAAAATAGAGTAATACATATGCACAAATATACACAAGTTCTGTGGGGAGGGGAAGGGGGTGCTCAGTCTGGGAAGGCCTCCTGGAGGAAGTGAGCTTTCAGTAGAGCTTTGAAGGGAGGAAGAGAGCTAGTTTGGCGGATGATTTCTATGGCATTTGCTTTTAACAACGGTAAGAAAACCCCTCTGGCAGAGCGGATGACGTTGTTCAGTCATCCGAGGACCTCGGAGAGAGCTTGTCCTGCCTCTTTTTACCGACGGCAAACGAATATACTCCTCTTCTCCTCTTAACGCAGGGAAGAAGCCCAAACTATTGATTACAACCCCGCGTTCGTTAGATCACATATATTTCTGATCTTTTTTAAAGGCTCGTCAGATCTGACTACACTTGAGGATGAATATTTGCAGGGTTTTTGGTCAGCTGCTATTCAATCTCCCGCTTATCTGAAAATGTCCACGTGTAAACACAAGATCAAAGATTCGTATTTGGGTAAGGACCCTTCTGTTTGGACAACAGCTTTGGGCAAGTAAACCAACTCCGGCTTTTTGGATGCCTTCGTGATGTCATTGCCTAATTTAATTGCATGTCCACCGCGCCCGTGGCACTTGGGCATTATAACACAGGTGGGTGCTTGGGCCCATACGGAATGGGTAGGAGACGGGTCAGTATCAAGCGGTTGGCCTTCAGTGGCCAGAGTCGTAAGCGAGAAATGAGTTTCCCGATTAAAACTTTTTTTTTCTGATGGCTGCGTCCGTGTTTTCAATCGAAAATTGTAGTTCTTTTTTAAAAATTTTATCTTCATCGATTCCAGCTTCTGAGCCTGCAAAGACCTCCCGTTCCCACCCGTAGGCCATCCGTTATCAAAGGTAAAATGCAGAAATGCTCATTTCTTTTCCGGAGTGGCTGCTGGAAACGAAACTAGAAGGCAAGAGTCCAAAGAAATTCTAGACACCGAAATGAAAGGGAGTGACACCTGCACGCATGGTAGAGAAGCAGCGTGGCTCAGAGGAAAGAACCCAAACTTGGGAGTCAGAGGTCGTGGGTTCAAATCCCGGTTCCGCCACTTGTCAGCTGTGTGACTTTGGGCAGGTCACTTCACTTCTCTGGGCCTCAGTTCCCTCATCTTTAAAATGGGGACGAAGACTGTGAGCCCTCCGTGGGACAACCTCATCACCTTGTAACCTCCCCAGCGCTTAGAACAGTACTTTGCACATAGTAAGTGCTTAACAAATGCCATCATTATTATTGTTATTATTATGGTACTACCTAGCGAGGCCAACTCTATTATATTGTACTCTCCCAAGCACTTATTATTCATTCACTCATTCATTCAATCGAATTTATTGAGCGCTTACTGTGTGCAGAGCACTGTACTAAGCACTTGGGAAGTACAATTTGGCAACATAACATTATTACAGTGCTCTGCACCCATTAGGCGCTCAATAAATACCGTTGATTGATAGAGACCCGTATCTTTCCATCACCGCACCCACCCTCTCGAAGTGATAATAATAAATTCGCCCCCTGCAAAGTAATTGTCTCATTTCTGCACGGACTTAAAGAGCCTTTCATAGTGAAGGACTTAGGCCGGGAGGCTGAGAGGTATGGGGGAGGGGTCTTTTTACCCCTCCACCCCAGAGCCTTCAGTAGGGTGGGGAGCCACGGGGGCCGAGGAAGAAGACCCCCCTCTCCCGCCTCTCCCACGTTTTCGTACAAGGGTTCGCCGGGTGGCCTGAAATCCAGGTGGTCTCCACACAGCCTCGACTGCTTAGAAACTCTTCAGAGAGAGTGTCTATTTTTCTCCAGGTGAACTCGACGTCTCTAAAACCAGGGATGGGAA
Source organism: Tachyglossus aculeatus (assembly GCF_015852505.1). Taxonomy (NCBI): domain Eukaryota; kingdom Metazoa; phylum Chordata; class Mammalia; order Monotremata; family Tachyglossidae; genus Tachyglossus; species Tachyglossus aculeatus. The sequence continues at coordinate 15,907,434 of NC_052090.1, read as the reverse complement.
AAAGGGGACTAGGCAGTTTTTTAATGTGGTCATTAAAAAATATTCGTTAGTTCGTCACTATCCTTAGTGGATCACTTAAACTCTGCTGTGGTGTGGTCTCTAAAACCAGGAATGGGAAAAAGGGGACTAGGCAGTTTTTTAATGTGGTCAGTAAAAGATATTCGTTAGTTTGTCACTATCCTTAGTGGATCACTTAAACTCTGCTGTGCTGTGGTGTTATCACTCCCAAATGTGTATGGTGAAATACACCCAGACAAACCGATTTTTAAAAGACACAGAAAGTCCTCCAGTTTATGGAATAAGGACGCATTTGGTTTAGTTAAGTGTGAATGCACTTCGCTGTCCTTCCCGAGGGAGAGAGGAACTTCCATCTTTTCTTTGGTTTTTGTTTGGGGATTTTCTTCCCTCTCTCCCCAGTTAACTAGGCCAGGTCGAGGATCCAACCTCTTTAGAGTCACGGAGGGTAATTTGGGAGCCTTGCGGTGAATCCGAGAGAGGCTATCTCATTATGGATATTTGCTCCTGGAGACTTGATTCTTAATTACAAAATCTTGGCCCCAAACAAGATTAAAGGGAAATCAGACGAAATTACAGTGTGACAGGCTTAGCACGCTGGAATCGCTGCGTTTCCCGTCCGACTCCGCAAACACCTCCACTTCAGGGCTAAATCCTGCCACACTGATCACTTTCCCGGGTGAAGAGGACTAGATGGAGAAAAAGGAAGAAAGAGGGAGAAAGGGAGAGGAGAGGGGAGCACACATACACAAACACACACACACACACACACACACACACACAAGGTTGGTTTCTATTTCAGTCCCATTAGGGAACGGATTTTCGAAGTGGTGGTCCCAAGTTATCAGACCCGGCCACAAGTGCCACATGAAAAGCAGCAAACATCCGGAACGTTTCCGGCAAACCGCGGCTTCTGTCCAAAGTCGAAACATTTACAACTGTGGACACGCACGGGATTGCGGCCAATCGCCCATCTCAGCCTGGTCCCCGGCGCCACCGTCCACCGTTCGGCTTCCTCCAGCCCCCGCAAACGCAAACTGCCCGCACCCCGCTCGACCCAAGGGGACGGGAGAGATTTTGTCGAAGGAAAAGAGATTGCAGGAAAGAACCGAGAACCAGATCTGGAGTCTTCAGGAAATAAACCAAAACACAAATGTAACACACACCTCCCCCCCCCCCCCACACACGCTTTCTTTCATTGTCGTATTTATTGACCGCTTATTGTGTGCATAGTACTGTACTAGGCGCTTGGAAAGAACAATTCAGCAACAGAGACGATCCCTACCTAATTACGGGCTCACGGTCTGGAAGTGGGAAGGCAGACAACAAAACAAATCAAGTAGACAGGCATCAATACCATCAAAATAGATAAATAGAATTATAGGTATATACACAGTATAAATAGAATTATAGGTATATATACAGTATATACCTATATGCACGCGTATAGTATGTATATATCTACAGATAAATAGAATTATAGGTATATACTGCGTATATACCTATATGTACATGTATACTGTGCCCACTGTTGGGTAGGGACTGTCTCTATATGTTGCCAACTTGTACTTCCCAAGCGCTTAGTACAGTGCTCTGCACACAGTAAGCGCTCAATAAATACGATTGATTGATTGATTGATATCTATCATTCTGTTTATCTATTTTGTATATGTATACTGTGTATATACCTGTAATTCTATTTATCTATTTTGTATATGTATACACAATAATTCTATTTATTTTGATGGTATTGCTGCCTACTTGATTTATATAGATAGATAGATAGATAGATAGATATAGATAGATAGATAGATAGATAGATAGATAGATAGATAGATAGATACATATATTTCCCTCCTCTTTCTCCATCCAGGGCTGAGTTACAGTGAGATCCCGAGACCTTTACAAGCGGGTTTTTGGGGTTGCTTTTTTTTTTAAATTAAGCGGAAGAAACCCTTGCGGTAGGAATGGTGCGGGCCTACTCACGCACCGCACAACCCCGCAAAGTCCCAATAGCCGGAGGGGCTGAAGGGGACAGGTGTGAGTCGGCTTCTGAGCGCGCCCGGGGTTGGCAGTCCCGGAGGCAGCACAATAACGCCTGGGTTGGACTGTGTCTGAATAGACAATGGCCCACGGGAACAATGTCAAACAATAAGGTCCCAGCGCTTATAAACGGTGAAGTTGGGCTCAGTAGGGCGCGTTCAATCGCCTAGGGACCGGGCCGGGAGGGCGACGGTGGGGCTCCGGGCCTGGGCCCCCTCCTCTCCCCCCAGCCAATCCCCCCCACCCGGGAAGGGCCTTCGCCTCCCAGGTAGGAGCCCCCTCGCCCAGCCGGGTGGCCCTCGGACCCGGCCCGGTGGACACGCTTTGGAGCCCAGGGGCCCCGGGGGGCAATGTTGCGTGCCAGGAGCGGGTCGCCCACTTTCAGGTTGGCACCAGGCAACTGGCACCTGGAGGCCTGGAAGCCCTCTCGCCAGGGAGCCCGGGTCCAAAGGGGGTCTCTCTTCCCTTGGTTCCAGGACCCCCCTTCTCTGCCCCTGGGCACCGGGCACCTCGCCATCCCTTCACCCCTCGCTCTCCCGCCCCCCACTCCTCCCTGCTCCCCCATCCCACCGCCCCCCGCTCTCCTGGATCCTTTCCCCTGCTCCCCGGGGAGAGGATCCCGGCTGTGCCTCCGGTGGGGCACCTCCAGATCAAGCAAGAAATGCGCGGTTCCGAGTCCTTTCGTTCCGCAGAAAGTCCGCCGCCCTCTTCCTCGCCCCCAGGCGCATCCCTACTCCTCTCCAGCCCGGCCGGTCCTGCGCCCCTGGGAATTCCCTGCCTCTCCCTGGCCTGTTTCTGCTCCTGCTCCTCCGATGGGGGAAGGGGGTCGGGGATCCGCCGCCTCCCCACGCGTGGAGGGGGATTCATTCATTCAGTCGTATTTATTGAGCGCTTACTGTGCGCAGAGCACTGGACTAAGCGCTTGGCAAGTGCAATCCGGTTTCGCACCTCTCCGCGTTCGAGGGACCGCGCACAATTCCCTGCCCTTCCACCTGCTGATCCCAAGGTCCCCCAGCCCAACCAAGGGGCTTCTATCCTTCATCTATCCTTCATCTATACTTCATCTATCCTTCATCTATCCTTCATCTATCCTTCTTCCCTTCTAGACTGTGAACCCACTGTTGGATAGGGACCGTCTCTATGTGTTCCCAACTTGTACTTCCCAAGCGCTTAGCACAGTGCTCTGCACATAGTAAGCGCTCAATAAATACGATTGATTGATTAATTCATCTTACCCGCCGCGGTTTGCAAGGAGACACCCGAGAGTACCCTTTTCAGTCCACCAACCAATGCTATTGATTGAGCCCTTACTGTGCAGAGCACTGTGTTCCGCGCTTGGGACAGCCGGTGAGGGATGCCCTCCCTACCTTCAGGGAGTTTAATCTAGAGGAAGAGTTGACGGTCTTTCGGGATTGCCGTAGTAGCGGAGGTTCAGGATGGAGGCTGAAGACAAAGTCCCACAGAAAGCCCCAAACCATACAATTTTCTTAATAATAATAATAATAGCATTTATTAAGCGCTTAAAATGTGCAAAGCACCGTTAATATAGAAAGTTGGCACAAGTGGAAGGGCCCATCTTTTGGTGTTTAATATAGGAAAGAAAGGTAATAACTAAAAAAAAATCTGTCCTTGCTAATATCAGGAACAGATTCATGTTAGGGACATAAATTTGTTTGCTTTAATGGACTTCTGCTGTGGAGAGTTTTGGTACAGAGAAGCAGCGTGGCTCAGTGAAAAGAGCACGGGCTTTGGAGTCAGAGGTCATGGGTTCAAATCCCAGTGCCGCCACTTGTCAGCTGTGTGACTTTGGGCAAGTCACTTTACTTCTCTGTGCCTCAGTTACCTCATCTGTAAAATGGGGATTAAGACTGTGAGCCCCCCGTGGGACAACCTGATCACCTTGTAACTGCCCCAGTGCTTAGAATAGTGCTTTGCACATAGTAAGCGCTTAATAAAAGCCATTATTATTATTATCTGTCATTTTGCGAACCAATCTGCCCTTGATGGCCTGAATTTGAAAGAAGGATGTAAAAAAACCAGCCTTTACCTCCTGGTGTCCCAAACTGCCCCAGGTTATTTTGACAAATAAATCCAGTTCTGTTTCCAGATATTAAATAGTTTGCATGGATGAATGGGTTCAACTGGGAATCGAAGGTGGTGAGAAGGGCCAGGCTAGTATATGCCTAAGTGAGGTACACTTTAGCATAAGGCTATCATATTTAACCTCCTGCACAACTAAGACATGCAACTCTTGGAAAGTTGGAAAGTTTACTGGGAAGGACAAAATCAACGAAATTAGCATATAATTTTCAATCTTCATACACCCTGACAGATTTTAGTTGAGTAAAATTTGCTTTGTGGCAGAGAACATTCATTTTTATGGGAGGTGGGTAGGATGGGAAAAGAGATTTTGCTCCTTTGTTCATTGATTTTGAGACCCCTGAGGGACATTGCCTTGTCTAATTCCCACCTGCATATTCTCTCCCAGAGTTTAGCACAGTGCTCTGTACACAATAAGAGCTTAATAAATATTATTATTATTAATAGTAATAGCAGGCGATCCTAGCTTGGGTTTAGTGGGTGGGTGTGGGGGGAACTAAGCAGCTGGTGGTCACTTCCCCCTCTAGGTTCTAAGCTTCTTGTGGGCAGGGACCATATCTACCAACTCTGTTGCACTGTAGTTGTCTTCTCCCAAGCACTTAGTACAGTGTTCTTCCAGAGTAGGCACTCAATAAATACCACTGACTGATTGACTGGCAAGGGTCAGAATTAAAAATGGCACTGATACACTTGGAAAGTGATCAGAAACAAAAAGAATTAAGTTTGTAAAATCAAGGGTACATATGACCAGAGGAAACAAATTACTAAATAGGAGGGAAAGTTAGTGAGATGGAGGGAAAAGTTATAGATGTTAATGGCAGTCCCTAAAGGCCAATTTCACTAAAGGCACCTATCCATCAAGTTCCTCCTACCATCTCATTGCTACTGTCAGAGACAAATACCAAGCTGAATGAATCGTTGATCAGAGTCAGTAGTGGAGCTGTTACGCTCTGATGGTCTTAAGAAGGGAATGTACAAGTAGGTGAAAGAATAGTAGAAAAAAGTGTGGATACTGATCAGACATCAGAGGCGTTGTTAAACAGAAGAGCTGGAGGGCTCATTAGGATCCGACAGGATGGGATCCACAAGTCAGATCTCCTAATATATATTTTTAAATTTGCCAGATCCCTGTCAGAAAATCCCAGTCCCCCAGCCCTGGGGACCATAATTGGAGAGTGAAATAGATAGCTTGGGGAAGGATTCTGTGGAGAGCCATCAAAGCAATTCAAGGGTCAGAGAACCAAACCTGTAAGGAAAGGACAAGGAATTGGAATTATTCAACCAAGAGGCAGATGATTGACAGGCAGTTTGATCATAGCAGCTGCAGGTTAGGAAAGGCTCTCACCAGTCTTTATCCCTACTTTTGAATGGAAGAAGAGAAAAGAAGCAGATGCACAAAGGATTTATGCTAGGTCACCATCTCCAACAGTGCATATTGAGCACCTGCTCCGTACAGAGCACTGTATGAGGCTCTTGGGGAAGGGCAGTCAGTTCTTCCATAATCTTTGTTTTTGCTATGCCTTTTGGATAAAACATGGACAGAATGAAAGATCATTATTTTGACATTACGTGCTGTCTGGATACAGTGCAGTGTGGTGTCCAAAGACATTATCTTTGTCCTCCAAGACAATCTTAGAGAAAGTAGGCAAAAATGTAGTCTACTATAGCTAAAAGAATGGAAGAACAAATACAACTATGGAATAATAGATGTATCCATACATCGTTTTCTAATGGATTATTGCTAAAGTTTGGAATATTAATGAGAGAAATTGTGGAATCTCTTTTTCTAGAGCTCTTCAAGAATAAGATAGTTTCAAATCTGTAATTTGTCATTTATCTGAAATTTAGTTAAGTTTCTGTCTCCCCATCTGGATTGTGAGATCCTTGAGAGCACTAATTCTATTGTATGCTTTGAAGGACTTACTACAGTGCTCTGAACAAAGAAGGTACTCAATAAATGTTACTGGTTAACTACAGTCCTACAGTTTTAATATGATCTTGTCTGAGGGTTTGGTAGTTGGGCTAGATAGTTCACAATTTCCCTTTTTTTTTAGGTCCATAATGCCTTTCTATTATAACCACCCAAGATTATTCATGAACAGAGGTGCCCAGGCAAGGTTTCTATATCAATCAGTCAATTAATCCATGGTATTAATTGTGCAGAACACTGTTCTAAGTGCTTGGGGGACTATAATACAAAATAATTAGAAGACGTGTTCCCTGCCCAACAGCAAGGCAAAGGGTTGGAGAACTTTAAAAATCTGCATCCACAAACATACCTGTTTGGGGCTAAATTTCCCTGGTAATTAAAAAATGTTCCCGTTAAACAGTGTACCCAGATAATTCAATCCACTGTGGAGTTTGGCAATACTTAACCAAACTGTCTCCCTTGTCTAGTCTTTCTTTGGCAGGGATGACCTGCTTTTACAGATATTCCCTACATTTTCACAGGTGTTCAGGGAAGTAAACAGGTGGCCGGATAGAGTGACCCACTAGGTCAAAGTGGGGAAACTGAGACAGTGGGATTTTCTGTTTGCTACTTGCCCCAGATCCTTAAATAGTTAATGGTGGAGCCAAGAAAATCACCTCATTTCCTGATTCCTGAAGCAAAGATGTACTATCAGACTTAAGGCTGCCAAATTATGTGTTCAATTTTTTTAACCTTACATATCTAGTAAAAGTAGTGTATTGAAATGCAATTTTCTCCAACCTAGGGGAAAGAGTAAACTTTGGAACTTCTCTCCCTGTCAATGTCTTAATTAATGTACACCAGACTCCATTATTCTGTGCAAATAAAAGCTGACGCACATATTGAAAGCCTTCAGTGAGGACATTTACGTGAAATATCAGTGAGTCACGGCTTTGAGTCAGGTGTTGGAGAAGTATGATTTCTCTCCTCCGTGTACTTTCCCTTGCCCCTGTTAAGAGAAACAACTTGTCTAAACTCTACCTACTTGAGTTAGTTTGAGAAAACTTCCTCCATCTTACACTGTAAGACTCCTGTGGGGCCTGGACTGTGTCTGATCTGTTAATCTTACCTTGAATCTACCCCAGTGCTTAGAAAAATGTTTGACACACGGTAACAATTTAACACATACTATGGATACTAAATAATACATATCATGAATAACAAACCATTTGACAATAGGAAAGGGCATTCTGTCACAGAAATACACTTTAAAACCCTGCTCATCCACAGTAAAATATATCCTCTTCCCTCAGCAAACTGGAAAAAGAAAATCCAAAGAGGAATTTTGGAGGATTCTATGGCCTCAGATTCTCTGGCTTCTGATTCTCAGAAGCTTGTCAAAGTGCAATTAGTTAAAATACCAGTTCTCCTACAGTGTAGCAGTTGTATTGTCACAAAACCCTGTGATAAGGAAACACACTGTACTATTTACCCGCTACAATGCCACGTTCGTGGGCATAAACTGTTTATTCCCAAACCGTAGCCCAATATATCCAAACAGGGTCATGTGGTAGGCCTAACTACTTTCCTGCCAACACATTTGGAGAAAATTCCTGCTACAACAGAGCTGTTCCAATACTCTGATCTTCTATAGGAGGAGAACTGGACTGCAGTGCTGAGATATTTAAAAAGGCAGTCTCAAGAAGCTGCTGACTGTGCTGTTCTGTACTGAAGAGCAGGAGGGAAGTATTAGCTTTGCCCTCAGCCAGGCCACTGAGTTCAGCCCCAGGTTTTCTCCAAGTTTGGGGCTCCTGACTTCAAAGGATGATACAGAGGCTCACTTAATCTCTCAGCCAGGCACAGCTCATCCATCCCACCAGACAATAATAATAATGATTATGGGACTTGTTAAGCACTTACTATGTGTCAAACACTGTTCTAGGCTCTGGGGTAGGTACAAGTTAATCAGGTTGGACACCCTTCCTGTCCTACAAGGGGCTCACAGTCTTAATCCTCATATTCTAGATGAGGTAACTGAGGCCCAGAGAAGTAAAGCGACTTGCTCAAGGTCACACAGCAAATGGGTGGCTCAGTAGAAAGAGCACGGGCTTTGGAGTCAGAGGTCATGGGTTCAAATCCCGGCTCCGCCAATTGTCAGCTGTGTGACTTTGGGCAAGTCACTTCACTTCTCTGGGCCTCAGTTCCCTCATCTGTAAAATGGGTTTGAAGACCGTGAGGTGCATGTGGGACAACCCGATCACCTTGTAACCTCCCCAGCACTTAGAACAGTGCTTTGCACATAGTAAGCGCTTAGTAAATGCCATTATTATTATTATTATTATTATTATTATTATTATTATTATTATTATTATTATGTGATGGAGCCAGGATTGGAACCCTGGTCCTTCTGACTACAAAGCCTGCACTCTATCCACTAAACCACTTAAAAAGATGTTTTTCATTGTCTCATATTCCATAACTACACTACATGCATGAACAGAATAGCAAGAATAATTTCCCCTAGTAGGACCGAACCCAGCTCGGTTCCAAGGGCCAACGGAAACGCGGGAGTTTCAATCCCCAATTTACTACTGACTCATTCTGTGATGTGGGGCAAGTTTCTTATCCTCTCTTTATCTCAACTCTCCAATTTATGTAATGGGGAAAACACTTGCCACCTGCACATCTGCCAATGAACAACAATGAAAAGATAATTTACCTATATAGTCCGAATACTACTTTTATACCCTTTCTAGATTGTCAGCTCCGTGAGGGCAGGATCTCCTCTGTTAACTCTGCTGTACTCTCTCAGAGTGCTCTGCATGCTGTAAACATTTAATAAAAACTATTGATTGAGTAGGAAACTGCTCCCTAGGCATATCACTGGAGTGAAGAAAGACATGATAAGGAAGATTGCCTAGTTTTCTGCTCTTACAGGTTGTGTTCATTTAGGGATCTACCACTCTCTGCCACTGCTACCCACGAGTAACCTCAGCTAGACAGGCCCATCCTGGCCCAAGCACCATAGTTTCTACCACTTGATTGGTATTGTCAGTCGCAGAGATGACAGTGAGTACTTCCCTCCTCATTTCCCCTCTCCCTCCTCCCCTTTCTCCCCCCCAACCCTTCTCTTTTCTCATTCAGCCACTCCCAGTTTTAGGCTTCTGTCATTCCAACTAAGGGGACAAGGACACTGGTCAGTTAGCCTGGGTAAAGATTAAAATAAGTCCTAAAACTGATCTAGTATTCAGTTTTCTCAAAACTATCCCCAGAGCCACACCAAGGGTATACATAAATCAGTGCTAGATAGGTCTCACATAAGTCAACCCAGTGATACTCACATAAGTCAACCCATTCCTCACCTTCCCCTTCCCCTCTCCCACCCAGCTGTTTCCCTCCCTCTCACCCACCAAGACCGCTCCCCCTCAACCCCTACCAAGGATTCCTCTGTACCAGCGCAGGTCCTCCGCTTCTCCCTCCCGGCCCCCCTCCTCCCCTTCTCCCCGCCCCCACCCCATCCCAGTTCTCCTTTCCCATCGCCACCCCCCTTCCCACTCTCCCCGCCCAGGCCCCCGCCAACTCATCCCAATCCAAACCCTCCCCACCCCTCGCACCCTTCCCCCTCCCTCCCCACCCTCGACAGCTGATGCCAAGTGTGGCCTCTGGAACCCCCGCTCCGTTTTAAGTAAGATCCCTTTCATCCTGGACCTTTTCCTTTCCAGTTCTCTACTCCTCCTCGCCCTAACTGAAACATGGCTGTCGCCGGACGACACGGTCTCTTCTGCTGCTCTCTGCAGTGCAGGCCTCTTCTTCTCCCACTCCCCCAGACTCACCGGAAAAGGAGGAGGTGTCGGTTTCCTTCTCGCCCCCCAATGTCGCTTTCGCACTATCCCTCCTCCCCCTTCCCTTTCCTTCCCTTCCTTTGAAGCCCACATTATTCGCCTCTACCACCCCCTCCAGATTCTTGTAGCCGTCATCTACCGCCCTCCGGGCCCCACTTCCAACTTCTTTAATGACTTTGACCCCTTCCTCACATTCCTTCTCTCCTTCTCCATGCCCACTCTGATCCTCGGAGACTTCAATATCCACATGGATATCCCTAACGACTCCTCTGCCGCCCGCCTTCTATCTCTCCTTGACGCTGCCAACCTCTTCCTCCACCCCACCTCACCCACTCACCAACTTGGTCATACCCTCAACCTCATCATCTCCTACCGCTGCACTGTGTCCACCCTCACCAACTCTGTGATCCCTCTCTCTGATCATAATCTTCTCACCTGCCTCCTCACTCACACTCCTTTCCCCTGTAAATCCGTATTACTCCCTCACAGAGATCTCCGCTCTCTGGACCCCACCCATCTTTCGGAGCGCCTCACACCCCACCTCACCGCCCTCTCCTCTCTACCCAGTCTTGATGATCAGATTACTGCTCTCAACTCTACCCTTTCTACTCAGCTAGACTCGCTCGCTCCCCTTTCCCTTCGCCGCTCTCGCACCACTAACCCACAGCCCTGGATCACTGCCACTGTCCGCCTCCTTCGCTCTTATGCTCGAGCTGCTGAACGCTGCTGGCGAAAGTCTAAACACCATGCCAACCTCGTTCACTTCAAGTTTATCCTTTCCTGCCTTAACTCAGCCCTCTCTTCTGCCAGACAAAACTATTTCTCCTCCCTTATTGACACCCAGGCCCATCATCCCCGCCAGCTCTTCCGTACATTCAACTCCCTTCTCAGGCCCCCGGTTCCTCCCCCTCCTCCTTCCCTCACCCCCAACGATCTGGCCTCCTACTTCATCAACAAAATTAAATCCATCAGGTCCGACCTCCCCAAAGTCTCTTCCCCCCTTTCTCCAACCCCCCGGCTCTCAACACTCTCTGCTACTCTCCCATCCTTCCCAGCGGTATCCTCAGAGGAACTCTCCTCCCTCCTCTCAAGTACTACTCCGGCCACCTGTGCTTCTGACCCCATTCCCTCTCATCTTATGAAATCTCTCGCTCCATCCCTTCTCCCCTCCTTAACTTCCATCTTCAACCGCTCACTCTCCACTGGTTCCTTCCCCTCTGCCTTCAAACATGCCCATGTCTCTCCCATCCTAAAAAAACCCTCTCTTGACCCCACCTCACCTTCTAGTTATCGTCCCATATCCCTCCTACCATTCCTTTCCAAACTCCTTGAACGGGTTGTCTACACGCGCTGCCTAGAATTCCTCAACAACAACTCTCTCCTCGATCCCCTCCAGTCTGGCTTCCGTCCCCTTCATTCCACGGAAACTGCGCTCTCAAAGGTCACCAATGACCTCCTGCTTGCCAAATCCAACGGCTCATACTCTGTCCTAATCCTCCTCGACCTCTCAGCTGCCTTTGACACTGTGGACCACCCCCTTCTCCTCAACACGTTATCTGACCTTGGCTTCACTGACTCCGTCCTCTCCTGGTTCTCCTCTTATCTCTCCGGTCGTTCTTTCTCAGTCTCTTTTGCAGGCTCCTCCTCCCCCTCCCATCCTCTTACTGTGGGGGTTCCCCAAGGTTCAGTGCTTGGTCCCCTTCTGTTCTCAATCTACACGCACTCCCTTGGTGACCTCATTCGCTCCCACAGGTTCAACTATCATCTCTACGCTGATGACACCCAGATCTACATCTCTGCCCCTGCTCTCTCCCCCTCCCTCCAGGCTCGCATCTCCTCCTGCCTTCAGGACATCTCCATCTGGATGTCCGCCCGCCACCTAAAGCTCAACATGTCGAAGACTGAACTCCTTGTCTTCCCTCCCAAACCTTGTCCTCTCCCTGACTTTCCCATCTCTGTTGACGGCACTACCATCCTTCCCGTCTCACAAGCCCGCAACCTTGGTGTCATCCTCGACTCCGCTCTCTCATTCACCCCTCACATCCAAGCCGTCACCAAAACCTGCCGGTCTCAGCTCCGCAACATTGCCAAGATCCGCCCTTTCCTCTCCATCCAAACCGCTACCCTGCTAATTCAAGCTCTCATCCTATCCCGTCTGGACTACTGCACTAGCCTTCTCTCTGATCTCCCATCCTCGTGTCTCTCTCCACTTCAATCCATACTTCATGCTGCGGCCCGGATTATCTTTGTCCAGAAACGCTCTGGACATATTACTCCCCTCCTCAAAAACCTCCAATGGCTACCGATCAATCTGCGCATCAGGCAGAAACTCCTCACCCTGGGCTTCAAGGCTCTCCATCACCTCGCCCCCTCCTACCTCACCTCCCTTCTCTCCTTCTACTGCCCAGCCCGCACCCTCCGCTCCTCCACCACTAATCTCCTCACTGTACCTCGCTCTCGCCTGTCCCGCCATCGACCCCCGGCCCACGTCATCCCCCGGGCCTGGAATGCCCTCCCTCTGCCCATCCGCCAAGCTAGCTCTCTTCCTCCCTTCAAGGCCCTGCTGAGAGCTCACCTCCTCCAGGAGGCCTTCCCAGACTGAGCCCCTTCTTTCCTCTCCCCTCGTCCCCCTCTCCATCCCCCCGTCTTACCTCCTTCCCTTCCCCACAGCACCTGTATATATGTATATATGGTTGTACATATTTATTACTCTATTTATTTATTTATTTATTTATTTTACTTGTACATTTCTATCCTACTTATTTTATTTTGTTGGTATGTTTGGTTCTGTTCTTTGTCTCCCCCTTTTAGACTGTGAGCCCACTGTTGGGTAGGGACTGTCTCTATGTGATGCCAATTTGTACTTCCCAAGCGCTTAGTACAGTGCTCTGCACATAGTAAGCGCTCAATAAATACGATTGATTGATTGATTGATTGATACCATGAGGGATCCCTCTCTCATCTCAAAGCTATCAGGAGAGGAGGGAGGAACAAAGGGGAGTGACAAGGTTTGACATAGGCCGACATTGCAGGCGTGCATAAAGCGCCAGTTACTAGAGCCTTGCAGATAAGTTCAACAAATTCTCCTGGACAGTCAACCGCCCATTCCTATTCATCCCCTCTGACTAGCCCTCATGTACTAGAAAAACAACCCACAAGCGAAGGTCTGTCATGAAAGTTGATGTCAACATACAATTTCCAACAAAAAAACTATTATAGAGGTAGGAGAACGAAATAATCTTTCACTATAACAATGGTGGTATTTGTTAAGCTCTTACTATGTGCCAAGCACTGTTCTAAGTGCTGGGGTAGGTACACGGTAATCAGGTTGTCCCATATGGGGCTCACAGACGTAATCCCCATTTTACAGATGAGGGAACAGAGGCACAGAGAAGTTAAGTGACTTGCCCAAGGTCACACAGCAGACAAGTGGCAGAGTTGGGATTAGAACCTATGACCTTTGACTCCCAAGCCCAGGCTTTTTCCACTGAGCCATGCTGCTTCTCTAATATATTTTAATGTTCGCTCCCCCCGCCACATACGCTAGATTGTAAACTCCTTGTGTGTAGGGATTGTGTCTAACAACTCTATTCTACTCTCCCAAGAGCTTAGTATAGTGCTTTGCACACAGTAAGTGCTCAATAAATACCACTAATTGATTGATTGTGTGTGCACAGCACTTCACTAAAGAGTATGGGAAGTACACACACAACCTCTGCCTTCAAGGAGTTTACAGTTCAATTGGGAAGGTGTGGGAGAGGGAAGACAAAAACAAATACACAAATTTGTAAGTCGGTGATAGGGGACACAGAGCACAACAGACAGAAGGTCTGGGATATTAGGAAACATATATAATGCCAGAGGTGCTTCGGTATAGCTAAGGAGTAACCAGAATCGACTGGGTTAATCCAGGAATAGTTCATGAGGAAGATGGTTTTTAAGGAGAGTTTTGATGCAGGGGGAGGGCATAGCAAGGTGGAGGAAGGAAAAGCATGAGAAAGGGCATTTAGTTAGGATAGTTAAGATATGTTGCCAACTTGTACTTCCCAAGCGCTTAGTACAGTGCTCTGCACACAGTAAGCGTTCAATAAATACGATTGAATGAATGAATGAATTAGGAGTCAGGGAGTAGACTGAAAGATCCTTGTGATTAGGGATCATGTCTACCAACTCAACTATACTCTCCCAACTATTTTGTGCAGTGGGAGCTCAATAAATACCACTGATTGATTGGGAAATACTTTTGTTTGGCAGGAACAGAGGGTAGAGGGAACAGGCAGAAATGCAGGATACCCTGAAGAAGGGACTTTAAGTGCCCACTGTGTGCCAAGCACTGAACAAAGCTCTGTCATAGATACCTGAAAATTAGGTTGGATTCCGTTCCTGTCCCACAAGGGGCCTCATAGTCTCAGGGAAGAGGAGAATGGGTATTGAACCCCCATTTTATAGAGAAGGAAACTGAAGCACAGAGAAGTTAAGTGACTTGCCCAAGGCCACCCAGCAGGCAAGTGGCAGGGTCTGGATTAGAATCCAGGGCTCCTCTGACTCCCAGTAGTGTACTCTTTCGACCAGGCCAAACTGCTTCTCCAGGTCAGAAAAAAGCATTCAAAGAGAGCTTTACAAAAGAGGATACCCAGTTTTGGAGAGGATATCCCAACTAGATTCTAATTCTCAGTCTATAAAACGATACTTCCTTTATCAGTTTCTGATGTCACGGAATTGTCCCTGTCAACTGAATATCCCCTCTGAATCAAGACACAATGATCATCTTGTGGATTTAGATTTTCTTAAGCGTATCTTTTAAAAAATATTATTTCCTATTAGATTTTGGTCTCTTGTTTAGGCAAACATTCTGATGTCTCTGAACGTATTCATTTGGAGAGTGGCACGGAATAGGATAATAATCAATTCTTTTAATATCCCTGAGGTATACTCAGTTCCCATTTTACAGAGGAAGAAATTCAACCCAAAGGAATCAGCTCAAACCCCTTTCTCCATGATTGTCCCTGCACTTTAAATTTCAATAACTTCGCCTGCGGTCCTTCAGTTGGATTGGTGGTTACTGTCTAGCCAGACAGATACTCTTAAAGAGGTAACCCACTCTCCCTCCCTCCTCTCCCCCAATGCTCTCTCTCCCCCACCACCCATGAATGCATTTTATTAACAGACTATTACTTCACAGGGTAACCAAAAACTTTCCAAAGAAGGGTGATGGTCATAAGAGTCTCCAAATAATTTTGGCTGATTAGGTATCTTAATCCAGTTGTCAGTTAATTGTGTTTGCTCATGATTAAGAATATGATTTTCACCCTTTCCCCCTTTACAATCTCTCTGTGTTTGGAGAGAGCCTATCTTCCTCTCCACTTCATATCTCCCCCCCTGCTCTTTGAAGGTGTTTGCCCAAGGGATGAGACAACAGTTATCACTTGGAGCTGGGGAGGAGGAATCTCCCCAACCCACCTGCAGTTAGATTTAGAAAGATCTCCACTCCAGCAAACAGCCTATGAGATCTAAGAAGGAGTCAGCCCTCCCCACCCCTTCTATCTTCATCCAGTTTACTATTTCTACCAGGAAAGTAAGCCTGTTTAGCTGGGCTCCAGATAAAACGATTATGTGTTCCCTAGTAAGGGCCACCGTGCTGTGATAACCTGGCCTTTCACCTCGGTTGGCTCAGGTATAGCCCTAATAAGGTCACCAACAAAAGTAAGAAGTTGGTGACCAATCCATCAATCGGTCATATTTATTGAGTGCCTACTGTGTGCGGAGTGCTTGGGAGAGTACAATACAACAGAGTTAGTAGACATGTTCCCTGCCCACAGTGAGCTTACAGTCTAGAGGATGGGGGGAAATGCTTATGGAGCTGATGTAGTCCATGGTGGCCGTGTGCCTGAATCTCATGCCATCAAATGATTGCGCCTGGTATATCACAGAAACGCTGTGGGCAGGGAATGTGTCTTTTTATCGTTATATTATACTCTCCCAAGCACTTAGTACAGTGTTCTGCACACAGTAAGTACTCCGTAAATATGATTGACTGACTGGAGGGGTAAACGTGACTTTAGGTTATGATTGATTCTGTTCATTTTTCAGTCTTATGCTGGTTGGTGTGGGTGAAATAATAGGAATAATGATGGTATTTGTTAAGCGTTGACTTTGTGCCAAGCACTGTTCTAACCACTGGGATAGATACCAGGTAATCAGGTTGTCCCATGTGGGGCTCAAAGTCTTAATCTACACTGTACAGATGAGGTAGCTGAGGCCCAGAGAATTTAATTGATATAAGCTAACCAGGTTCATTCATTCAATCATATTAATTGAGCACTTACTGTGTGCAGAGCACTGTACTAAGTGCTTAGTAGGACACAGGTTGGACACAGTCCATGTCCCACATGGGGCTCACAGTCTTAATCCCCATTTTACAGATGAGGGAATGGAGGAACAGTGAAGTGAAGGGACTTACCCAAGGTCACACAGCAGACAAGTGGAAGAACCAGAATTAGAACCCAGGTCCCAGGCTTTTGCTCCATCCACTAGGTAACACTATATCAAAATCCTGTTGATGCTGTTTTTAAGCAGTAATTCAATAGCCAAGTGCTTTGTTATTGGCTGTATCAGTTATTCAAATGGCAAGCTAGATCTACTCTCCCCATTTTACTGATGTCAAATTTATTGGCAAGATGCTTACGAAACTAGTCTGATATCTTTGACTAAATCAGCTGACCTGCCTCTCCATTTAGATGACAAATTGCTACAATTATAAGCCAAAAAACTTGGTTTAGTAAAAATAAAACCTTATTAAGGGTAATTGGTCTTTGCTGGGTCCATGTGTATTCTCACCCAGGAAGGTAGTTCTCACCCAGTGTCAGAACCAAGTGAATCCAATCCCCTCCCCCTCTTTCCTCCACCCCAGAAATTTCCCCAGACTGCCTTACCTACCTTCTTCAAAAACTCCTCCTTTCCCCAAACTATCAATCAATCAATCCAAAGTATTTACTGATTTATCTGGTTCATTTCAGAGTGTGAAAGATGGGGAGATGTGACCTGGGGGTGAAATAAACAGGAGACAGTGTGCTCACTGAACATGTTCTCAGGCTAATGGTCCTAATAATAGTAATGATTGTAGTTTTTGTTGAACACTTACTCTGTGTCAAACACTGTACTAAGTGCTGGGGTAGACACAAGGCAATCAGGTCAGACACAGCACCAGTCCCACACAGGGCTCACAGTCTAGAGGGGAAAGAGAACAGGTATTTAATCTCCATTTTAATGTGAGGAATGTGAGAAACAGAGAAGTTAGTGCTTTCACTTCTGGTCGTCTCAAACGCTCTCATTACACTACTCTAGCAGCCCACAGTGTACTCCACAACCCTTCCTTCATTCTGTTTCCGGGTTTGGAATGATGGAATATGTAAAGTATTGATTCTGGCACAAAACTCTTTGATTTACCAACTATGACCAAGCCAGACCTTTACTCAGGCACCTGGACTTAGAGTTGTTAATTAGTGAAAAATGGCATATTACTTGGAAGAGTGTCCGATTATTTATTCCAAACTAGTTTTCTCGGTAATACAAAATCTTTGACTCTCTTGGGTGCTCAGTGTTTATGGCATGTTGACACCTCCATTTTGAGTTGACTTGGTACGACATTACGTAAAACTCTGTTACTCAATATTTTTTTTAGCCTTTTTTCTACACTCTGCATAGCCCTTGGTTTGCCCTAAGCTCAGTAACTAGAGCTTAGAGAAGAGGCTTTTGGGATCCCGAACCCCGAAACGGACTTGTACAGTTGAAGAACACTCTAAAACTCTGTTTTTCGCCGTCTGTCTGAGCAGGGGCAAGCCTGTCTGCTGCAACATAGAAAACACCAGGGGGAAAAAGCGAGGATTTTTGGTTGCTTTTACATTTCATCCTACTTAAAGTATTGTTTGTTTTGTCAGGTGAAATTGTTGATATTTCTGTTGAGGTCACTGTTCAGCAGACCCGTGGGAGGAGGAAGAGTTTACCCACTTTTGGTTTGCGGTGGAAATTCAATTTGAAAATGACTATCACAATCAAAGGGTTGGAAAATAATTTTGAGGGGAGGGGATGGAGCGGATCTGAGTACCGCAGCAAGTAATGTTTAACCCGATTCTCTGGGTTAAGCAGGAGAGGGTGTGGCTCAGACTGCAGTAAAAGAGCTCTGAGGCTCCTTCCCTTCTCCAGTTTTGCCCTTGAAGCAGACAGGGCGCCTGGATTGTGCCTGTCCCTAAAACAGGATAGCTGGGAGATGGGATCACAATGAGCCCTAACTGAGTTTCTCATGTGTCCTGCCTCTGAAACTGGAAGCCCCTTTCAGGTTTCTGCCAGGGCGGGGACCCACCTCATGTGCCAGGCGGTGCTGGGGGGTTTTGAGCCTGGCACAACCAACCACAGGTCGGGTACTTTAGAGTGCCAACTCTATTATATTGTTCTCTCCCAGATGCTTAGTATAGTGCTCTACACAAATTATCCAGTGCTTAGAACAGTGCTTCGCACATAGTAAGCGCTTAACAAATGCCATCATCATTATTATTATTATGTACTAAATAACATTGATTGATTGAGTGCCCAAGGGTGCAGTTGGGAATGGTTGCGCCTGCCCTCAACCCAGATGATGCAATGTCAGAGTCAGCGGGCAGCAGGGGCACCCCGTGCCTGGAGCAGAATACAGCCATAGGGGAGGCAGTCCTTCTAATAATAATAATAATGGCATTTATTAAGTGCTTACTGTGTGCAAAGCACTGTTCTAGGTGCTGGGGAGGTTACAAGGTGATCAGGTTGTCCCACGGGGGGCTCACAGTCTTAATCCCCATTTTACAGATGAGGGAACCGAGGCACAGAGAAGTGAAGTGACTTGTCCAAAGTCACACAGCTGACAATTGGTGGCCCTGGGATTTGAACCCATGACCTCTGACTCCAAAGCCCATGCTCTTTCCATTGAGCCACGCTGCTTCTCTAATAATAATGATGACATTTGTTAAGTGCTTACTATGTACAAAGCACTGCTCTAAGTGCTGGGGAGGATATAAGGTGATCAGGTTGTCCCACGTGGGGCTCACAGTCTTAGTTCCCATTTTACAGATGAGGTAACTGAGGCCCAGAGAAGTTAAGTGACTTGCCCAAAGTCACAGAGCTGACACTTGGCGGAGTGGGGATTCAAACCCATGACCTCTGCCTCCCAAGCCCGTGCTCTTTCCACTGAGCCACACTGCTTCTGCTTCTCTCAACTGTGTGCAGCCAAGGGCTTAACTCCACAGAGCACAGCGGCCTCAATGGTTCTCAGTGCCTCTTTTCATCAACGCTGTTGTCCTTAGAGAACTTAGTGAAAAGCAACACAGTTTCAAAATAGTCTTTCAATATTTATCTTTCTGGGCATCTTTCTTTCTCTAAGTGCTCCCTTTTCTCACTTTTATAGCTCCCAAGCACCTTTAGGCTCTCCCCCCCACCCGCTTTTTTATGGTATTCATTAAAGCCCTTACTACGTGCCAGGCACTTTACTAACTGCTGGAGTAGACATAAACTAATCGGATTGGACACAGTCCATGTCCCACATGGGACTCACCATTTCAATTCCCATTTTCCAAATGAGGGACCTGAGGCACAGAAGTGAAGTGACTTGTCCAAGGTCATGCAACAGACAAGTGGCGGAGCCAGGATTAGAACCCAGGTCCTTTTGACTCCTGGGCTCTATCTACTAGGCCATGCTGCTTCCCAGATTTCCCCTTGCTAGCTGGCGGTAGGCTCGTCACCCAATACAGTACTTTTCCTCCCTGGCGCAGTCTCCTCATGGCTAGTGAGGATGTGGATGGGAGGGTTTATACATTGTGTGTTCATGGCAGGTCTGAGTCTCTGGCTTCACAGGCGCTCCGGCCTCGGAGGGGTGGGTACCTCCGTGGACAGGCCGGTTCTGACACACACCTCCTTCCTTTGGGGGAAAAATCAGGCCCCAAATGGGCAATTCTATTGTGCTGCTGGCTCTGAGCTTCGGGGCCCTCCGGATCCTGCAGCTTGGGTCCCCCTAGGATTCACAATGAGGACAATTGAAAGCGTGCTCCCCTTCCTCTCTCCCCCCCAGCTCTTTTTCCTGCAGCCTGTGGGAATCCAGTTGTCTCTAGTGGCTGTTTGTCGGAGTGTTCCAGCAGCTCTCCCTCCAACATTCAAAACTCAAAACTCCCTCCAACATTCTCCCTACTCCCCATCTGGGCAGTAAACCTCAGGTTTCCCCCAGACCAGAATCAACTTCACTGATGAACCCATTAACACGTTCAGGGTGTGAATTGTTAATAACATTAGGCAAGATCATTGCCCAAGAGAGCAAACTCTCCTAAATCTTCCCAACTGATGGGACACACTACCACAAGGTGGATTTAGCTGTTTCTCAACCTTTTCCTGTATGTGCTCTCTCTCTCTCTCTGACTCTCTCTCCATCCCCCCCCCCCAAAAAAAGCAGTTTTTATAATGGCATTTATTAAGCGCTTACTATGTGCAAAGCGCTGGCACTGTTCTAAGCGCTGATTGTAATTTTCTGGGGTGGTTGTTTCACTGGAGGAGGTTTTATGAGCTGTACATGTTATGGTAGGGCCCTTATGGTTTATAGCTCATGGTCGTGAATGGAGTTCAGTACTCTAGTTAGCTTGTGCTGAATAACCATTAGAAATTGAATTTCC
The DNA here is from genome assembly GCF_015852505.1 of Tachyglossus aculeatus. Lineage (NCBI taxonomy): Eukaryota > Metazoa > Chordata > Mammalia > Monotremata > Tachyglossidae > Tachyglossus > Tachyglossus aculeatus. The sequence continues at coordinate 15,886,840 of NC_052090.1, read as the reverse complement.
ATTAAACCTCGGTTTCAGGCACTTGGATCCCAGCAAATGTGGTGTTGTAAAATGTTTCTGTTACTCTTTCCCCAATACCACTGATCCTTATAATCCAAATAATTCATTACAAACCACCCACAGGATACTGCGATGCCAGTAATCAACTAGAGATTTGGTCAAATTAGGAAAATTATAGCAAATAATTTGACACATATTACAGCCTTTGTTAGGATTGGAAGCACAGCTCAAAGGTCAAATCAACCTTTCAAACTGCATGTTAACTACCCTGTTTACCTGCTCCACACAAGTGGTGTGGCTTAGTGGATAAAGCATGAGCCTGAGAGGCAGAGGACCTGGATTCTAATCCTGACTCTTCTACACGTCTGCTGTGTGACCTTGGACAACTCACTTCCCTTCTCTGGGCCTCAGTTACCTCATCTCTAAAATGGGGATTGAGTGTGGGCCCCATGTGAGACATGAACTGTGACCAAGCTGATTAACTTGTCTCTACCCCAACACTTAAACAGTGCTCGGCACATAGTAAGAACTTAATAAGTACCATAATTATTTTTATTACTCTGGTCATTATTAGAAGACTGAGCCCCATCCTAGGAGGACGGAGTCGCTGCCACACAAACTGAATCCCTGATGTGTTTAAATATTTTCAAGAAATCCACAATAAGCCTTAAAATAACGCTTGAAATGAGTACACTACCGAAATAACTGTGTGAAATCAAGTGCTCCTTTGATTTTGCCTGATTCTCTCTAATTGTATTTTCAAAATGACCCCAGAACTGCTTCTGATCCAATCCTCCGCAAGACAGAATTTGGAGTGATAGAGTGGCTGTGGAGAACTGACTGCCAGTTTTCTTTTCTCTGTTCTCTGGCAGGGTGGGGAAAGGGGAAAGGGCTATAGAGCAGCCTTGCCTGAGAGCTCGCCGATACCTGACCAGAAAGATGGCACAACCCTGACTAGTCCAAGAGTACTAGTGCCCTCTTCCCCCTCCCCCTAAGATAAGATACAGATTAACTTGAGTTAATCAAGTTTATAAACGGCACGTAGGCTCTGGAGGAAAGGGGGTGGGGGGCGGGACTGTGGAGGGAAAAAGAAGGAAGGGAAGGAAATCCCCTTAACATCTTTGCCTTTATCCTCATTTCAATTGGATTATAGTTTATTAGGGGGTCTTCTTTAAGCTTTTTCTTTTTACTGACCAGTATGGCAGATTGTGAAATATTCAAAGGTACATTCTGAATCAGGAAGGGTTGGTAAGGAAGGGTCTATGCTTGTACATGACTTTGCCCCAAGATTTCTTTCAGTCCTGTACATTTGTTCATTTGAGAGAAGGATTTCCAGGAGGTGTAATCTGGTCATTCATTTCATTCATTCATTCAATCGTATTTATTGAGCGCTTACTGTGTGCAGAGCACTGTACTAAGCGCTTGGGAAGTACAAGTTGGCAACTTTTAGAGATGGTCCCTACCCAACAACGGGCTCACAGTCTAGAACAGGGAGACAGACAACAAAACAAAACATATTAACAAAATAAAATAAATGGAATAGTAAATATGTACAAGTAAAATAGAGTAATAAATTTTAAACCCTAATAAACTTGCAGTCCTTTCAAACACATTAAATATTCAATGAGAAAGAGTTCTGTTTTAGACAGGATTAAAAAATGATAAAGATCTAATTTTCTTTAAGACTGAGGAAGTCACCAGGCTTCATAAAAGTAGATTTTCTATGTATCTCACGTTATAGACCCTTTGTATACCTGAAAAATGATGAAATGAAACATATATCCAATTCTAATGGACTTGAGCCGCATTACTGTTGTTATTACTACCATGTACTAGGCGTTTAGAAACACTGAGAGAAGTAGAGCTCTAAGTGTTGGAGTGATTTCCCCAAAATCAATTACCGCTGTTCCTGGCCCATAAAAGACTGCAGAGTCTAAAATGGGGGTACAGACACATAGAACAAAAGAATATCATACAAACACAATGAAACAAGTTAAAAAGTAAGCATTGCACTTTAATCAATCAATTGTATTTATTGTTTACTCTGTGCTGGGCAAAATTATTATTAATCGTATTTATTGAGCCCTCTGTGTGCAAAGCACTGTACTGAGCACTTGGGAGAGTAAAATACAACAGTTGGTAGACATGTTCCCTGCCCACAATTGGAGACCTCCATCAATTAAGTTGCATCTACACTAGAAAAAAGCTGTTAGGTCACTTAGATGTTTGCAGAGGCATAGCTAAACTGCATATGGAATCACAAAAATATACAAAAATATTCTCTCGGCCTACTGCACCAAGTCTTTCTACACACCTTTCTGTAAATCATTCTATGGAAATGTTTATCTAATCCTACTATCCAAAAATAAGATGCTCTTCTGACACAGAATTAGAAAAATGTACAGCTGCTTTGGAAACATTAGCTGGCAGATTCATCTTTTTAAAAAATGCCGCATACAAATTGTCTATGCTGGGCTAAGGTAGGAACAAGGTTATCATTTCAGATATAATTCCTGTCCCACGGGAACCTCACAATCTATCTCACCTCCGTTTTACAGATGAGGGAACTGTGACCCAGAGAGTTTAAATGACATGCTGAAGATCAGGCAACAAGTCAGTGTCAGAGCTGGGAATAGAACCCAGGCCCCCTGGCTCCCAGTCCCATGGTCTTTCCAGGTTTGGACTGATAGCATGTTACACAATGAAGCAGGGTTTCAATTTCTAGTTAAAAAAAATCCATTTTATTTTGTCAGTGTATGTAAATGGATTGGATATTTTATCGCAGCTACATATAATTCTGTACAAGAATGTTTTCTAAAATGAATAATTAGCACCATCTTATTAAGTATATGCATTTCTAAAAGATACTCACTGACTATATAAATTTACTATGTTGGTACGTGGTTAAAATTTAGGAAAAATATGTGCCAGTTTTTGATTGGTTAGGATTTGGGATCCAGACACCAGTCAAGAATGAGCTATAAGCAGCATTATCAAGATTCCTGATAAGTGGAAGTTTCTTTAAGTATTTGCTGGGCCTTCTTCTATATTTGAAACCATAAGACACAGCCTATGAAATCAATCCAGATCCATAGCGAATATTTCTGGATAGGAATGAAGACCTAAGAGAAGGCTCAGCTTTTTCACATAGCTTCCCGATCAAGGTTTAATAATTTTTAAAAACGCATTTCAGTTTGAGCTATATGGCCATGGAACAGCAGTTATCTGGATCATTTAGGATATATAAAAAAAAATTGTTACTGAGGAAAAAGGGGAGTTTTTTTGTTGTTTGAAATTCCAGATTGTCTATGGATTCACTGTTCAGGTAATCGGTTAACTGCACTCCACTTAGCTTATGAAGAGACAGCCTTTTGATATTTAAGTACAGTAAACCCCAAGTTAAGATTTATTCCAAGAGTCTAACCAAGGGGTGGGTAAAACATGGCCTACTGCTGGATTTCCTCACCCTCCCTGCCGAACCTGATTTGGGTTGGATCCGAACCAGCTGCTTATACCCTCATCTTGTTCCACCCAGGCCACGGCTCCGTGACAAATGGTATGTGGGGGTGGTTACCAACTGTCGTTCCCCCGCCCCAACCCCTTGGCCGTGGCCTGCTGGGACATAGGAAGGAGCTGCACTTTCACAGTTTAAATCAGTCCCCACCATCCCCGATCCCCAAACTTCACTGTCAGCCCGGGGCAAGCAAGCCTGGGGTAAGTGGCCTGTAGACCACAAAATTGCCTGCCTCTTGTCTCACTGTACATCATTTAGTAATACTAGTAGTAGTAGTTGGAAAAGCAACGTGGCTCAGTGGAAAGAGCCTGGGCTTTGAAGTCAGAGGTCATGGGTTCAAATCCTGACTCCGCCAATTGTCAGCCGTGTGACTTTGGGCAAGTCACTTAACTTCTCTGTGCCTCAGTTACCTCACCTTTAAAATGGGGATTGAGACTGTGAGCCCCACTGTGGGACAAATTGTAACCTCCCCAGTGCTTAGAACAGTGCTTTGCACGTAGTACGTGCTTAATAAATGCTATTATTATTAGTAGTAGTAATGCTATTTATTGAGCACTCACTGAGTGCAATGTACCGTTCTAAGCAGAAACACAAGGCAGTAGAGTGCACTGCACGCAGCAGGTGTGCCAATACCATAACTACGACACAAGCCAGAGACAAGAGTAAGCGTTGGAATCCAGATCCCATTTTTTTTTCCTGGTATTTGTTAAGTGCTGTAGACCAGGTGCTGTACTAAATGCTAGGGGGGTGGATTCAAGCTAATCAGGCTGGATATAGTCCCTGTCCTGCATGAGCTCACAATTTTAATATCTATTTTGCAGATGAGGTTACTGAGGCACAGAGAAGTGAAGTGACTTGCCCTATCACAAAGCAGATAGGTGGAGGAGCCGGGACTAGAAGCCAAGTCCTTCTGATTCCCAGGCCCAGGCTCTACCCACTAGGTCACACTGCTTCTCCTGAATCCTGTTCTTGAACTGGGAGTTAGCGTGGCTTATGGCTAGTTGCTAGAGCACAGGCCTAAAAGTCAGGAGACTAGAATTCTAGTCCCAGTTCTGCTGTATGACCAGTCATTTACTCTCTCAGTAGTTCCGTTTCCTCCTCTGTAAAATGGCTATAAGATACCTGCTCCCTTTACCTCTTAGGCTATGGGGTGGGAACTGTTTCCAACCTGGTTATCCTGCACCAACTAGACTGTAAGCTCATTGTGGGCAGGAAACATATCAGTTTATTGTTGTATTGTACTTTCCCAAGTGCATAATACAGTGCTCTGCACACAGTAATAATAATAATAATGATGATGGTATTTGTTAAGCGCTTACTATGTGCAAAGCACTGTTCTAAGCGCTGGAGAGGTTGCAAGGTGATCAGGTTCTCCCTGTCTCCCCCTTTTAGACTGTGAGCCCACTGTTGGGTAGGGACTGTCTCTATATGTTGCCAATTTGTACTTCCCAAGCGCTAAGTACAGTGCTCTGCACATAGTAAGCGCTCAATAAATACAATTGATGATGATGATGATGATGGGGGGCTCACAGTTTTAATCCTCATTTTCCAGATGAGGTAACTGAGGCACAGAGAAGTTAAGTGACTTGCCCAAAGTCACACGGCTGACAGTTGGCGGAGCCGGGATTTGAACCCATGACCTCTGACTCTAAAGCCTGTGCTCTTTCCACTGAGCCATGCTGCTTCTCAGTAAGCACTCAATAAATACAACTGAATGAATGCATGAAAGATTACTGCCTAAAACCATGGTAGGGGGCTGAGAGGGTTCGTTCCAACAATGTACCAGAACGCTTTCTAAGTTTCTGCCCTCCAGGGTCAGTTGGGCAAGCATTGGAAGCGGAAGACCAAGCAATCTCCACTCTCCAGTGCTCCTTTCCCCTAAATGTCCATCAGTCCACTTCTTCTAACCACCTGAAGAAAAGAAGGGGTTAAATCACACTCCATATTTCCCTCCCTCAGTCTCAGTAACTTCGAAGTGTGGAAGGAGCCAAACTTGTCAGTCCTTTACCCCTGCCAAGAGCCAGGTTCTAATCTCAGTTCTGCCAGTGTCCTACTGGGCAAACTTGGGCAAGTCCTTAATTTCTCTGGGCCTCAGTTTGCTCATATTAAAAATGGGGATAGATAGATTTTGAGTCCCATGTGGGACAGACATTGTCCGAGCTCATATCCTTGGATCGCACCCAGTGCTTATCACAAGCAAGTACTTAAAAAGTTGTCATAATTATGATAAATCCAAAGAATAAATTTGATCCCCAGATAAAGCACTGAATAAATTCATTCATTCTTTCAATCATATTTATTGAGCACTTACAGTGTGCAGAGCATTCATTCATTCATTCAATTGTATTTATTGAGCGCTTACTGTGTGCAGAGCACTGTACTAAGTGCTTGGAAAGTACAAATCAGCAACATATAGAGACGGTCCCTACTGGTGAATACATATTTGGGACTAGATTATTCTTCGAGAACAACAAATCAAAATAGTTTGGTTTTGTTTTATCTACCTAAATGGTTTTATTCAGTTGGAGAGAGCTCTCACCTCTTGGATTGGGAAACCTGAGACTATAACATGCTCAGTTGGCTGCAGTGATGATGTAAATCTCATTACAACTTTACAACGTGTCCAAGGTTACTTTTTAATTTGTTTCAGCCAGAATCAATAAATCTCCCGTTTTCCTTACTGGACGTTTTGTACTGGTTATAATCACATAGGCAGAATGTCCTATTAGTACAACAGAAAGATTTTCTTCCAGGAACCAATTTTAACCACTGTACTGTTGAAATTGAAAACAAAAGGAAACTGCTCTTGTATGTTAGAGAGCTGTGATGGGGACTGAGATCCATAAATATTCTTGTTGGCCATTTTCCCAGAGAGGAAAAAAAATAAGCTATCAATAGAAAAGTGGCCTGCTTAAAGAGTGTTTATTCCCATTTTGGGAGAATGTTACCTAACGTTAGACAGATATTCACCAATCTGTACAAAAGCAGATGAGTTTTCTTAATCTCAGCCTAAAAAGACAATCTGAAATGCCTTGAAAAGTACATATTAATACTCAGTGCTTGAAGTGGGAATTAATGGGATTTTTTTTTATTTTAGAGCTGACCTCCTGTCCATGGTCTCATTCTCCAGAACAGGAAGGGTAATGGGCTCAGAAAGACCCCCTAGATATCACTCCAGGGACAGATGTGGGTCCCACCCCATCCCCTGAGCACATTGCAGCCCCAGTCTCCCAGTTATTTTTAGTGCTCTCTTTGCCCCCCAAATGCAGAACTGCAAGGGGGGAGAGGGAGGACACCTACATCAAATACCTGACCCGTAGGTGGGCCTGAGGACTCTATTACTCAATGAGAAATGGAGCCAAGGCACTGAGGGCTTCCTTGCTGCCCTGGATTCTTGGTGGAGGATGAGGAGAAGAAAAGGGAAAGGATCCAAAGAAAAGTAACCAAAATGATTAAGGGGATAGATCAATCAGTGGTATTTAATGCCTAGCTACTCCTTGCTGAGCACTGCATTAGGCACATCGGAGAGTGCAATAGAGGGTAAAGTTATGATCCCTGCCTTCAAGGAGATTTCAGTCTAATGGCAGAAAGCACAAATTGTTTACAATTAGTAGGAGGAAGAGGAAGGAAAGAGATGCAAGTGGAATAGCAATACTATGGACAGGTGGACACATGAAGGAGCAAGTATAGTACAAAATATCAATCAATATTATGTATTAATTAGCTACTGGGCACTGCTTTATGCACTTGGAACAATACATTTCAGGTAAAAGACAAACCTCCTGCCCTCAAAGAGCTTAATATCTAATGCCAAGGATGACTGCATGCACATTAGTACTAAGGTGGATGTTGGGATAACATGATCTGGGATGATGGAGTTCAGTCAGGGAATGTTTCCTGGATGAGATGGACTTTCAGGAGGGCTTTGAAGCTTAAAAGAATTGTGGACATGCCACTACTATTACTACCACGAGTGGTATGACCAACAATTCTAATAATAATAATAGTACTACAACACTACTACTACTACTAATATTGATGGTCATTAGCAAACTCTTGCTGTTTGATAAGCACTGGAGTATACTCAAGGTATACAAAGATCAGACACAGCCCTTGTTCACAAAGGGCACAGAATCAAAGAGGTCTGGAAAATCTGTAGCAGGAGAAAGCTCCAGACAGGGGGGAAAGGTAGTTGAGTACAGAATCGGAGGTGGGAGAAGTGAGAGCAAGGTATACTGATAAGGAGAGCTTGGAAAATACGAAATTGATCCTATCATCATCATCGGTGGTATTCGTTGAGCTCTTACTGTGTGCAGATCACTGCATTAAGCACTTGGGAGAGTACATCAGAGTTAGTAGACATGTTCTTTGCCTAAAATGAGTTTACAGTTTAGAGGGGAAAGTTTCAAGTTTGTGGGTTCCTTTTCCTGGAGAAGGGAAGGCTTTCTTCAGGAATATGAAGAGTTTTCATGAGGAAAATACTGTAGAGGTCCGAACAAGAGGAAATGGAAACAAGGGGATTTAAATTTTGGCAAGAACAGAAAGTATGCTTGGTTCTGAGAAGGAACTTTTGACACTTCAGACCAGATTATCAAGGGAAGTTGTGGAGCTCCCAACCCATTGGATCCCAAAGAAAAGGATAGACATCAATCTCTCTGGTTTGATTATTCTAGTTGGAGGTAGAAGAATGGGTAAAAATTGAGGTGACCTCCAGCTATTTGATTCCATACACAGATCTTCATATAATCTTATCAGCCTCTGTCCTATTCCTCTCCAAATGCAAGAGAACAATACAGCGTTTCCATTCTGGCTTAAACTCACTTCATCCATCTCTGACCTAAAGGTCCTTGGAGGTACCCAGGGTTACTAGAATACAGCTACCTTCTCTTCTCCATTAGTTGTTTTCAGTCAATAGATGGACCCATATTTCATTGGCTGTAAAACTGAGGAGCTGATAAATTCCTTTTCCCTCTCCATAAACAGTTCATCATCTGACTGTAGAATTCTGATTTTAGAAATTAATTCACACTTTCTTCCTCTGCTCTGTTCGCCATCAGATGGTGATGCCTTGGCCAATGTAGAGTTAGTTTTCCCCTTTGCCTTTACGGTTTTTGTGACTGGCTTCTCCCACAGCAGATATTAGCCATTCACTGAGGAGACCGGGCTAACCTGTGTGGGCCTGTGTTGTGGAGATGTGCAAGGGACCAGAAGGAGGCACTCTAATTTCTCAGATCCTTGCAAGAGAGACAGCAGTTATACCTGGGGCATTTTTCCCACTCTCTCATTGCTTGATGCAATGAATGAATAAAGAAAGGAAAGAGGGAAACCAAACCAATTCGACAGTTTTTCTCAAATACAGTTTTGAAAAAAATCCACATTAAGCGGAGGTCCAAAAATTCCAAGTCTTAGTGGAAAAAGTCCAGGTCTGAGAGTCAGGAGACCTGGCTCCTAATCCCAGCTCTGCCAATTGTCTGCTTTGATCATGGGCAAGTCACTTAACTTTTTGGTGCCTCAGGTTCCTCATCTGTAAACTGAGGAATAAATAGCTGTTCTCCCCCCTACTTAGACTAATCCCACAGTTCCATGCGGGACAGGGATTTTGACCAAACCGATTACCTTGTATCATCCCCAGCACTTAGTACAGTGTTTGGGACATAGGAAGTGCTTAACAAATACCATAGTCATTATTATTTCTCTCACTTCCTTTCAGAGAGGCTGCAATCCCCAATTTCTTCCAGCATCGCTTCATCCATGTTATTACAATGTTTGGAAATGAATGCTCTAGATAGGCCGACAGTTTTCCCGACCACATAGAGATGCAAGAGGGCAAAACTTTGTTATGTTCCAACCTCAGCAGCTAACAACTCAGCTTCTCCAGCCCCAAGTTTCCCCATCAGTTAAATGCCCCCAAAGATTAATACTTATGCTAACAACTACGAGTAGTGTGAGAATACATGGTTTGGGCGGGGCAGGGGTGGAAAGGAATCTATGTGTGTCTGTGGTTGTAAAGAGAGAAAGGGAGAGAGTGATTCATATAAACGGATATATTGCATATATAAATTCCCAGCATCATCATTATTATACCGACAGTATAAATATAGTATTAAATGGGGAAACAAGCATATAGACATTTTACCTGGAAGGAAAATGGAACTATCAGAACCAATCTTTTCTTGGCGTCAAACAAGAATTATGTTCAGAACACTTGGTAACCAATAGGTGGCACTGGACATTTAGCCAGGATTCTGCTGATTTTTACACTGACTATATACATTTAATTGTAAAGCGTCACATCCACCAGTGTAAGACAATCAGTGGATAGATAATCAGCAAGCCTAGGCCATCCCCAACTCCGCTATTGCCTCAGTGTGTGACATTCTGCTGATTTTTACATTGCCTATATACATTCAATTGTAAAGCCTCACATCCACCAGTGGAAGACAATCAGTGGATAGGTAATTAGCAAGCCTAGGCCATCCCATATATATGTATATATGTTTGTACATATTTATTACTCTATTTATTTATTTATTTTACTTGTATATATCTGTTCTATTTATTTTATTTTGTTAGTATGTTTGGTTTTGTTCTCTGTCTCCCCCTTCTAGACTGTGAGCCCACTGTTGGGTAGGGACTGTCTTTATATGTTGCCAGCTTGTACTTCCCAAGTGCTTAGTACAGTGCTCTGCACACAGTAAGCGCTCAATAAATACGATTGATTGATTGATCCCCAACTCCGCTATTGCCTCAGTGTGTGACATTCAGAATCTCTCCCAGAAACAGCGCAATACTACTACTACTACTAATAATGTTGGCATTTGTTAAGCGCTTACTATGCACTAAGCACCATTCTAGGCTCTGGGGTGGATACAAGGTGGTCGGATTGTCCCACGTGGGGCTCACAGTCTTGGTCCCCATTTTATAGATGGAGGTAACTGAGACGGAGAGGTTAAGTGACTGGCCCAAAGTCACACAGCTGATGAGTGGCAGAGCCGGGATTGGAACCCATGACTTCTGACTCCCAAGCCGGTGTGCTCTTTCCACTAAACCTGTACTAAGCCCTGGGGTAGATGCAAGCTAATCAGGTTGGACACAGTCCACGTCCCACATGGGGATTATGATTGTAATCACCATTTTACAGATGAGGTAACTGAGGCACAAAGAAGTTACATAACTTGCCTAAAATTATACAGCAGATATGAGGTAGAGCTGGGATTAGAACCCTGGTCCTCAGACTCTCAGGCCCATTCCTCTGTGCAATACGTACACTGCTACTGTGAGCCCATTGTTGGGTAGGGACCGTATCTATATGTTGCTGACTTGTACTTCCCAAGCGCTTAGTATAGTGCTCTGCACACAGTAAGTGCTCAATAAATATGATTGAATGAATAAGGTTGTTGCTCCCATCCCAGATCTACCCTTGTCTACCTGGGAGCTGATTGGGAAAACTGACACCTGATTTCTCTTTACTTCAGCTTTCACGATGATAAAAACAGGTGTGTGGGGGGAGATGAGGGGGTTGGACTTGAGGGAAATTCAGTTATCCAGACTATAATTTTTAGTCAGAATGGCTAATGGCAGCTGCTCTCTTCATTAAAATCAGACATGTCATGATAATGGGAATAAACAGAGCACATGATTCTCTATTCCCACTGTAAATCCCAGTGTAGTATGGCAGCAGAATCCAGGGAGCTGTATTAATGAGGAAGAGTGTCCCAGGGATAGTTTAGAGAAAATCCTGCTTTCCCAGGGTTGAGTGATGATAAAAGAAAAAAAAAAATCAAAATCAGGAGATGCTTTTAATGATGGGACAGAGTTTGATCAAGCTTAACTGGATCCAGTGATAAAAACTGCAGTTGCCAATGGACTCTGGCATTTTCTGTGGATTGTTGCTATTCTTATACGAAATAGGTTTGTTTTATCTTTACAATTTGAACAACTTCTTAACTCACCATAGGTCGGACTCATTCTCTGTTGTTCTGGAACAACAATGGAGTTAAAGAAAAATCTCAGGGTCTGGTTGACAGTGGAGTGTCACCAAGAAATATGTTTCTCTCTTGGGGTCCACTGGAGTGCCACTAGGTGCTTCGTAAGAAGGGGAGGCTCAGCACCGGAGAGAATGTAATGAGACAAAGTAATGGGTTCCTTTATCTCCACCTGGTCGAAGTCCAGAAGAACACAACTATTCTAGGGCAGAGCTGGCTGGTGTCACCAGATCCTTGAACCAACTCCAGGGGAGACCTCAACCCCAAGCTTGGTTACCAAACCACCACAATTTCCCTAGAGAACAGGGGACCAGGGATGACCAGGAACTGGGTCTCCTGGGGCAGTTTAGGACCAGAGTGACTCCTCTGTGCTTTCCTCAGTCAGAGCTGGGGCGGTTCCACTCTAGCTTTCAAGGATGAGAATGGAGGTGGTAGGGAGGAAGAAACAACGCAGAGAAAGACTAGGGATGAGCTTCATCACCCTTGCTTACAACCTTTTTTTCATGTCCACAATAAAAAAATACATTCCCCAGCACACTGGAGTAGTTCATATATCTCCAAACTTACTCCATTCTCAAGAGAAATAATAAATCCTAAGTTTCCTAGAACAGAAAATACTCATTTGTCCTTGTGGCTGACTCTTGGAAAATACACATTACCAGGTTGTACAATCTGTGCAAGAACTTCTACTTTTGAAGCAAAAAACTCACCTGTAGGTAACAGGATACCAGTCTTAATTTCAGTTAAATAAGCAGGCATGATCCCTGCCTTCAAGGAGCTTATGATCTAACCAGGGTTGGGGGACAGATACTAAAATTAATTACAGGTGGGGGAAAGCAACAGAGTTTAAAATTTTTATACAAAATTTACATATAAGTGCCAGGAGCAGGATAAGTAGGTGCTAAGGGGATGAAGCCTTAATAATAGAAATAATAATTTTATAATTATAATAATAATTATAATAATAATGATGGCATTTATTAAGTGCTTACTATGTGCAAAGCACTGTTCTAAGCGCTGGGGAGGTTACAAGGTGATCAAGTTGTCCCATGGGGGGCTGACAGTCTTAATCCCCATTTTACAGATGAGGTAACTGAGGCCCAGAGAAGTTAAGTGACTTGCCCAAAGTCACACAGCTGACAATTGGCGGAGCCGGATTTGAACCCATGACCTCTGACTCCAAAGCCCATGCTCTTTCCACTGAGCCATGCTGCTTCTCCAGTACTTAAGTACATAGTTACCCAGGGTGGTGTGAAATGGGGTAGGGAGATGAGAGATTAGTCAGGGAAGGCTTCCTGGAGGAGGTGTGATTTTAGTAATAATAATAATGATGATGGCATTTGTTAAGCGCTTACTATGTGCAAAGCACTGGTCTAAGCGCTGGGGGGATACAATGGGATCAAGTTGTGGGGCTCACAGTCTTAATCCCCATTTTACAGATGAGGTAACTGAGGCTCAGAGAAGTTAAGTGACTTGTCCAAGGTCACACAGCAGACATGTGGCAGAGCTGAGATTTGAACCCATGGCCTCTGCCTCCAAAGCCCGTGCTCCTTCCACTGAGCCACTTTGAAGATGGAGAGAGTGGTGGCTTTCCAGATGTGAAGGGGGAAGGGGTTCAGGAAGGAAAGAGGCCTTGAACAAGAGGTCAGTGGCTAGAGACCCAAGAGCCAAGCACAGTGAGTAGTTTAACGCTAGAAAAGGCTGGGTTGTAGTGGGACAGAAGTGAGGTTTAGTAGTGAGGGTGACCCTATTAAGTGCTTTAAAGGCAATGCTGAAGTGTTTCTGATTGATGTGCTGAGGGATGGGTAACCATTGGAAGTTTTTGAGGAGTGGGGCGATGTGAAGGATGGGGTGATAGGAGGGAGGGTCTGGGGAGGTTGTGGTGAAGTCCAAGAACTTAAGGGTAGCAGCTACTAGACCCTGAAAAGCAGGCCCCTATCGCCACTTGTTGACAAATATGAATGCTTTTGGACAGAATAGAAAAAGTCCTCCCCCTCTCCATCCCCCCCGCCTTACCTCCTTCCCTTCCCCACAGCACCTGTATATATGTTTGCACGTATTTATTACTCTATTTATTTATTTATTTTAGTTGTACATATTTATTCTATTTATTTTATTTTGTTAATATGTTCTGTTTTGTTCTCTGTCTCCCCCTTCTAGACTGTGAGCCCACTGTTGGGTAGGGACCGTCTCTATATGTTGCCAACTTGTACTTCCCAAGCGCTTAGTACAGTGCTCTGCATACAATAAGTGTTCAATAAATATGATTGATGATTGATTGGAGTTTGATCAGCTGCTAGAACAACTGGCTAAACAGGAGAAAATCACATAACTTCCACACACTTTTCCTGTTCCTGAGTTGTACGGGATAGCTTTCTCATAGATATAGTGGGGGGATTCACTTCTGCCTCATCACCTCTACCTAAACTAGGGCAATCTTCCAGGTATTTTGTCTCTTTCTAGCTACCTCTCCAGAACCCCCAGGCTCACAGAGGTAAACAGTTGAGACAATAGCAAACAAGAGCTGAGGGAGCATCTGAACATCAAAGCTTCTCTGGCCAGCTACACTAGAATAGAAGCAGTGAACCTGGGTTAAAGTGTCACTGAGAGGCTACCTGAGCACAGCACTATCCATCAGTTCAATTCCTTGAATCAATTGGGACAGGTTCAAAGCTGCCAGAAACCACCTTTGGTTTCTTAAAGGTGATTCGAATGTGTCCAAAGTGGTAGGAGTGAGGCCATGAGGATGCCTTTGGGGGTGATTGTTACTGATTAGGTCACTTCCAAATAAATAAAATGCCATTCAGTCAATCGTATTTTTTGAGAGCTTACTGTGTGCAGAACACTGTACTAATTGCTTGGGAGAGTACAGTGTGACAATATAACAGACACATTCCCTCCCCACAACAAGCTTACAGTCTACCAATTTACAAATAAGAAAGCTGCTCATTTATATAAAATGGAGTAAAACCCACACACATAAGGTTTACAGCAAGTGTGTTTCAGAAGCCCAGAATTCGGCCAGGAAAGCAGTGGTATACTTTAGCTGATAAGAATTATGGATAAGGAAATACGGTCCTGGCAGTTACCCAGAATACCCTCCTCAGCCTTTTCTTATTTCTGGAAAGACAATAAATGCTGGAAGTTGTGGTGTATCCAAGCTGATAAATTCTGGGGGTGGGGAGAAGGAGGAGGAGGAGGATGGGGAGAGAGGAACATTTTTTCTACAGGAAAAAAAAAACAGAATTAATTGACAGAAATAAGTGCTTTGGCTTTTCCAGAGCCCAGCAAATTCTTTACCGTTGGCGACAATTTGACCTCCAGCTGATGAACGGGCAGCACAAAGAATTGCTTCCTTTTCTTTGTTATCTGTCTGAATTCTAGTAGATTGGCATAACACACTTGTGAAGTGTGTCCCCTGTAGTATGCCCCTTGGCCAGGTAGGTGAAACTTCCTTCCCTCCCAGGACTAGAACACAGAAGACCACTAGAAAAGAGAAGTTCTTGTTGCCATTTGGGAGGATGCTTTCAAGTTACAAGTCAGCGTGTCCATCGGAAGGAAGGAGGCTAAGGAAACAGCTGTCTGTAGAGAATCACTGTCGCAAGCCCAGATGTGAGTCGCTTAACCCTCATCTTAGTGTTTCAAGAATTTGGAGCTTGTGCCTTTAGGTCAGGGCAAATATATTTATTTCTAAAGATGTCTTTGCCAGCACATGCTTCAAAACAATCTAAGGAGATACGGTCTCATCACCACCATTCTGTTACAGTAATTATGATGGTCAAGCTCTTCCACAGGAGAGTATTCCATCAGTCATCTGTTAGAATGGCCTTTTATAAAAAATAGGCTCAATAGTCCTGCCAAGGACTGTGCAACCTCTCCAAATTCTCTTGGTCCCAATTATCTGTTTCCATTCAGTAAGCCAGTTTAGGCTAAAATGGCCAGTGGCTTATTGCAATTTGATCCAGGACTGCTGACCTGCCTTTGCAAAAAACATCCAGGGGAAAATCCTTTAATATCCAAATAATAATATAAGCTCATTGTGGGTAGAGAACGTGCTTATCAACTTTGTTGTATTCTACTCTCCCATGTGCTTAGTGCAGTGCCTTGCATATAGTAAGCGCTCAATCAGTACCATTGATGACGATAATAACAATAGTGGTATTTATTAAGCACTTACTATAGGGGCTAAACACTGTACCTGGTGCTGGGGTACATACAGTATATCTAGATTGGACACAGTCCCTGTTCCATATGGAACCCACAATCTAAGTAGGAGGGAGAACAGATATTCAATCCCTATTTTACAGATGAGGAAACTGAGGCACAGAGAAGTTAAACAACTTGCCCAAGGTCATACAGAAAGGCAAGTAACAGAGCTAGGATTAGAATCCGGGTTCCCTGGCTTCCAGGCCTGGGCTCTTCCTATTAGGCCATTCTGCTGCTGCTTCTGTTTCACAAAAGGCCTCTTAGTTATTTCCTTTTCATCCCTGGATTGCCTCTTTTGTATTAAGGTCAGCAAGTGAAACCCAGATGAATTTCTACTTTGGAAATGGTATGGGACTGGGAACAATAATAATAATAATAATAATTATGGTACGTGTTAAGCACTTACTATGTGCCAAGCAGTGTTCTAAGCACTGGGGCAGATACAAGGTAATCAGGTTGTCCCACTTGCGGCTCATGGTCTTAATCCCCATTTTACAGGTGAAGTAACTGAGGCACAGAGAAGTTAAGTGGCTTGCCCACACAGCAGACAGTAGAGAGACCTATGTTCCAATTCCAACTTTGCCATTTGCCAATAGCTTCCTCATGTGGAAAATGGGGATCAACTACCTGCTCTCTTTTCCTCTTTGACTGTGAGTCTCTGATTTGATCATCTCAAATGATCAGAGAATCATCTCAGAGAAACAGTGTGGCTCAGTGGCAAGAGCCTGGGTTTAGGAGTCAGAGGTCATGGGTTCTAATCCCAGCTCTGCCACATGTCTGCTGTGTGACCTTGGGCAAGTCACTTCACTTCTCTGTGCCTCAGTTACTTCATCTGTAAAATGGGGATTAAGATTGTGAGCCCCCCATGGGACAACCTGATCACCTTCTATTCCCCCCGCACTTAGAACAGTGCTTTACACATAGTAAGCACTTAATAAATGCCATTATTTATTTATTTATTTTATTTATCTCGTGTCTATCTCTGCACTCAGCATCAATAAATTCCATCATCATCATCATTATTATTATTGTTAATTAAGATGTAGCAGATTCATTCATTCATTGTCAGTCATATTTATTGAGCACTTACTGTATGCAGAGCACTGTACTAAGTGCTTGGGAAGTACAAGTTGGCACCATATAGAGAGGGTCCCTATCCAACAGCTGGATCACAGTCCAGATGAACCTTTCAGCTTTGGTACCCATTGAAAAGTCCCCTCCATACTCAATCAATTGTATTTATTGAGCACTTATTATATGCAGAGCACTGTACTAAGTGCTTGGGAGGGTATAATATAATAGACTCAGGAGACACATTCCCTGCCCACAATGAGTACTCCTTCTAACCTGCCTTATTTCCCATTTGCAACTGACCTGCTTCTCATTTTAGCCTTTCATGTTCTCCTCTCTCTGGTGAGTTGTCCATTTTTTAAAAGGATACCTATTTTCCCTTATTCCCGGTTCTATTTCCCGTTCACCATACAGCGTATCTATCTATTTGCCTGATTTTCAGTGTGTGTGTGTTTTAGGGAATATAATTTACCAGGGTTCTAATATTGTGCTTTGCACAGCTTCCAGATTTAATGGAAACAACTGTTTTTAGCTATTCCTTTATGCTTTTATTATAGCTCTCTTTTCTAAACTATAATATTCTGGGGGTGGAGTTGGCCCACTCTAGCCATCAAGACGAGCCATCAACAATATTGAACTGAGTGCTGAAGGATGAATGCCAAGATAGTTATAAAAATGGAAAAAAACTGTATCTTTGAACTTTTAAAATTTTTGAAGCATGAGGATAATGATGATGGATGATGATGATGAAACAGTGTAGCCTCGTGGAAACAGCCTGTGTTGGGGGTCAGAAGGTCCCGTGTTCTAATCCAGTTCCATCACTCATCTGCTATGTGACCGTGGGCAAGTCACTTCACTTTTCTGTGCCTCTGTTTCCTCAGTCTGCAAAATGGAGATTATTTGGGACAGGGATGGCAACTAGCCTGATTATCTTATGCACTTAGAACAGTGCTTTGAACATAGTAAGCATTTTACAAATGCCATTATTATTATTATTATATTTACCTCAGCACTAAGTGCAGTGCCTGGCACATATTAAGCATTTAACAAACACCACAATTACGATGATAATGATGATGATTATGTTTCAGAGAAGCAGTGTGTCTTAGTGGAAATGGCACAAGCTTGTGAGTCAGAAGTCTTGGGTTCTAATCCCGGCTCCGCCACTTGTCAGCTGTTTGACTTTGGGCAAATCACTTCACTTCTCTGTGCCTCAGTAACCTCATCTGTAAAACGGGGATTAAGACTGTGAGCCCCACGTGGGACAACCTGATTCTCTCGTATCTACCCCAGAACTTAGTACAGTGCTTGTCACCTAGTAAGCTCTTAACAAATACCATCATTATTATTATTATTTCCTGTCAATCCTACCCCTGCCAGTTGTCTTCGTCTTCTAATCTCTGAACAATTCAGACTACCAAAATCCCAACAGAGGGGTTTATTCATCCTGAATCATTCAAATTGGGTATCTGTATTGATGAGCAGGAAAAATGTTCAACTTTTCACCTGACTTTGCCTGTTCAAGACAAGCTTAGAGGGTGAATGGAGCCCTATAATCACTCCTGAGTCCTGCAGATGGAAGGAAGGTTTGGGGGGAAAGAATAAAACCAAGTAGGGTCAGTGATATATGGCATCTTTTTACTTCTTATAATGATCTTGATATTCAGCCTTTCACCATTTTTTCTATGAATTCATCAGTTAACAGAGCCTGGAGCTGGAGTGTATATGGATGATATAGATGTGTTCTTGTTTGTGTCAGCACCTGGCAACAGGGACATGGGCTTGTTCCAGTTGTCCAGCTCTGGGCAAGAGATAAGCTAGTCCAGGCAAACATGTCTTTATCCAGCTCTGGAATGTATCAAAAGGAATCCTGAAAGACTTCCGACATCAGAAAAATCTGTTGATTTTGGAGCATCTGTATCAATAACAGCAAAACACATTGCAGAGGTGCTAACGGTTTGCCTGCCTTACTCAGACCAAAAAGAATGTTTTGTTTTTACTTAGAGTGTGACTACCACCAAGAGGAAATGGAAATAGAAGTGTACAAATTCAGTCACATTCTGATCCACTTGCCATTAAATAAGGAGAAAAATTAAGTTTATGTTAACAATTCTAGGATGTTCTCAATTTTCTTCCCAAAAAAACAACTTCTGTTTTTATCTTTTGAAAAGATAAAAACTACCTGTGCTGCTGTTGTACAAAAACACCCTTCAGACCGACCCTGTTATTGTGTTTCATACTATAATGATGTTATTTTGGGGAACTGGAGAAAAGACTTTTTAATTCTTTTTTAGCCGAAAGGTAAATTGGAGTTTCAAAACATTTGAAGCATGTGTAAAGTAATAGCCTGTTTGGATCACTTACAAGGAAGATGGTAGAGAGTTAGCCACTGAATTTATTTGTTAGAAAATTATAAAGGAAATTTGAAAAACAAAAAAAATTTGGATATTGTCTATAAGCTTTACATTAGTTCCTTCTTTTCACCTCAGAAAAGAGGTCAGAGATTTAAACTTGATTTAGAAATCTCTTTGAGGGCAGAAACTGATTGTATCTCCTACTTTCTTGAAGTCTAAGTGCTTAGTAAAGTGGGAAATGCTGACTTTCTGTAATTCCCTCCCCATGGGCATCACACAGATTTAGAATCAGCAGCATTCTCTTCAAACTGAAGAACAACACAGACGTCTATTACAGTGTTAAGACACCGTGAGAAAATTATTTGAATCCCATTAATTTTTGGATTTACCTTGACACACATGTTCATAAATACAGTGAAATTCTCTCAAATCATTCCAGTTACTCAGGTTCTATAAATTCTTTTAAAAAATGACTATTAACTCTATAGTGGATTTTAAAAGATCTTACGCTTCAGAGGCATTTACAAGATATGATTCTATATTTCCTCCCAAATAATATATTTTTTATCTGGAAAATATATGTATCCTTATTTTTATCTGGATTCATATGTTTCATCCCCCCACTAGATTGTAAATTTTTTGAGAACAGGGACTGTCTACCAACTTGTATTCTCTGAAGTGCTTAGAATAGTGCTCTGCATACAGTAAGCACTCAATAAATATCACTGATTGATCTGACTGTTCCTAAATATGGGCTTCGTTAAACAATTAATGAAACCTGATGAACACTTGGCCATCACTAATATTGAGGTAATATAATAATTGTGGTATTTGTGGTATTTGTTAAGCCCTTACTGTGTGCCAGGCAATGTACTAAGCGCTGGGGTGAATACAAGCAAATCGAGTTGGACACAGTCTCTGTCCCATGTGGGGCTCACAGTTTCAATCCTCATTGTACAGATGGGGTAGCTGAGGCACAGAGAAGTGAAGTGTCTTGCCCAAGGCCACAAAGCAGACACGTTCTGCAGCTGGGATTCGAACCCATGACCTTCTGACTCCAAGGGCCATGCTCTATCCACTATGCCAGCACTCCTCTGATAGCAGAGCCAGAATAACTTTCTCCAAGTTTAAATAGTATGATCTTTAGAGAAGATTTTTATTGACTTGCAGGCTCAGCATGTTAGAATAATAAGGAAGCATGGCGCTTCCTTTCTTCAGTTGGAAGATCTATATAACTCCTATCTTTGGAGAAATATCAGCTGGTAAGTAAATCAGGCTGTTCTATGTATAGCTTTGTTGACTTACATGGGCCTCTAAAGAGCACACACCCAGGGTTTTGTTTAAAGTGAATAATGTTAACAGACAAACTGTCTAATAAACCTGAAATACTATCTTGGAGGAATGGGGGTAGACTGTCAAATGGATTGTTTTGTGTTTTTTTTTTCTTTTTTAGGTCAAGGTCTTTGTTAGGTTGGGGGAGGGAATCATTTTTGCAATCTCAGTCTGCTATGGAGAGAGTCAACTTCTGTTTTCCAGGTTCGATTAATGTGATGGCGGAGGGGGAATCTACTTGACTAGGAGAACTTCTAGTTCTTTGGGAAGCAGTGTGGCTTACTGGAAAGAGCACTGGTCCCGAAATCAGAGGGACTGGGTTCCAGTCCTAACTCTGCTACTCCTCTGCTTTGTGACTTTAGTTCTAATCCAGATACCTTGGTCAAGTCACTTCACTTCTCTGTGCCTCAGTTACCTCATTTGTAAAATGGGGATTAAGACAGTGAGTCCCAAGTGGGACACGGACTGTGTCCAACCTGGTTAGCTTATATCTACCCCAGTGGTTAGAACAGTGCTTGGCACATAATCAGCGCTTAACAAATACCATCATTATTATTATTTCATCCACATAAACCAGCATAAGACTGAAAATTGGACAGAATCAATCATAACCTAAAGTGACGCTTACCCTTCCAGTCAGTCAATCATATTTACTGAGTACTTACTGTGTGCAGAGCACTGTACTAAGTGTTTGGGAGAGTATACTATAACGATAAAAAGACACATTCCCTGCCCACAACGTTTCTGTGATATACTGGGAAGCAGCGTGGCTCAGTGGAAAGAGCACGGGCTTTGGAGTCAGAGGTCACGAGTTCAAACCCCAGCTCTGCCAATTGTCAGCTGTGTGACTTTGGGCAAGTCACTTAACTTCTCTGTGCCTCAGTTCCCTCATCTGTAAAATGGGGATTAAGACTTTGAGCCCCCTGTGGGACAACCTGGTCACCCTGTAACCTCCCCAGCGCTTAGAACAGTGCTTTGCACATAGTAAGCGCTTAATAAATGCCATTATTATTATTATTATTTACTGGGCCCAATCATTTGATGGCCATGAGATTCAGGCACACGGCCACCATGGACTTCATCAGCTCCATGAGCATTTCCCCTCATCCTCTAGACTGTAAGCTCATTGTGGGCAGGGAACATGTCTACTCTGTTGTATTGTAGTCTCCCAAGCACTCTGCACACAGTAAGCACTCAATAAATATGACCAATTGATTGATTTGCCACCAGCTTCTTATTTTTGTTGGTGACCTAATTAGGACTATACCTGAGCCAACCAAGGTGAAAGCCCAGGGTATCACAGCACGGTGGCCCTTACTAGGGAACACATAATCGTTTTATCTGGAGCCCAGCTAAACAGGCTTACTTCCCTGGTAGAAATAGTAAACTGGATGAAGATAGAAGGGGTGGGGAGGGCTGACTCCTTCTTAGATTTCTTAGATCTCATAGGCTGTTTGCTGGAGTCGAGATCTTTCTAAATCTAATTAAAGGTGGGTTGGGGTCGCACCGGGAGAGTTTCCAGTACCCTATCAGTCTCGGCCATGGGAGAGAGAGTCACACAGAGGCATACCTATTCCATTCCTAGCTTGGCCATTGGCTAGAGAGTGGAAGGCAATCTGCTACAAGTCAAAACACACCCACTCTGGGCAGCAGCAGCATGGGAGAGAGTAGAGGGTGGAGACTTGAGTTTACTGCACGGAAGGCGGCAATGGTACGCCACTTCCGAATTTTTACCAAGGAAACTCTATGGATACACTACCAGAACGATCGCATATGGAGAGAGGGCATTCCGGGAAAGATGTGTCCGAGGCGTCGTTATGAGCCGGAAACTACTCGACCGCATGAGCCAAGATGACACTAGAAAGACACCCTTGTCCCTAACATAGATGCCCTGGGATTTGTGATGTCAAGACTGCTGAAGGAAACCTTGTTGACCAGATACATTAGGGTCAGCCAGGCTTCAGGAACAACATGAAGAAACGGTCTTAAATGAGGGTTATACAGGGTCAGTATTTCCTCTCACTCTTTATTTCTTTTCCTTCTGACCTTCTGTTTGGATTCAAGTGGGACTTTCTTATTCCTGTCCCTCCCCAGCTGACCTATTTTCACTTTCTAACTCCCTGCTTCCCTTTCTAGGGAGTTTGCCCTTCCCCATTTTTACACCTCTGATTTGGGTTCTCTATGTTTCTTTCTCAGCAGAATTGGTCTCTGGAAGGAAACCAAACTATAGACTTTCTACGAGCAACCCCCTCTGTCTCAATGAAAGGGAAACTGAGTCAACTTCCTTTGCATCATTAGTACTACTATAATCATTTCTTCTGTGCCCAGTGCTTTGGGGAACAAAGCAACATTTCAAGCTTTGCCCCAAAGGCAGAGGGAAATGACCTAGGCTCTTGTGAGGCTATTCAGTCTCCTTAAAGCTGGCTCTTGGGGAATAGTTCAGACACACCTTTTCAGGAGGCAATGGACCAGAACTGCATGGTCATCTTAAAGTGGTATCCACTGGGTCACTTTTGGTCCCAGGACTAGGATCTTGACAACTGTAAGTAAGACTTAAAATGCCTCTTTGCTAGTCTGTCCATGAGTGTATTTCCAGGTTGGGATCAGGTCTCTGCTGTCAGTGAACTAAGCAATATGAAAATCACAGTACTCAAAAATGGATGAGATCAGGGTTCTGCTCTGCAATGTGAAAAGCACAGCTCTCAAAAATGGATGGATGGGGTCTACTTGCTCAGATGCCTCTGTGGGCTCCTGAAAGACTCAATTTTCAGCCCCAAGCCATAGATCCTCAAGTGTCTGGGAGCCTACAGAAAATTCTGGGTTGAGCTGGTTTCAGGTGAATTAGCAATGAGCCCAAGAGGAACAAAGTAATGAGCAATGGGCATAGTCCTTCACTGTGGGCAGGGAACATGCCTACCAATTCTGTTGTAGCATACGCTCCCAAGCTCCTTGTCCAGGGCTCTGTGCACAGTAAGTGCTCAATAAATATCACTGGCTGATTGATTGATTGATTTGTCATCTGTTCAATCCTGGTTCCATTCAGGGAGGATGTGAGGCTGCAGGAGAGGTCTGTTCAGTAAGATAATGTCACCAGCTCAGAGCCCCAGTTTAGGGGAAAAGCCTCCATTGGCACTTCACGTTGCTCATGGCTTCATCCTGGGTTTTTTAAATGTCCACAGGGAGCCAGCACCCTTCAGTCCCAATTTATGTGGGCTGAATAACTGAATGTGTTCATTCTACTCCCTAGTGAACGTACTCTAGCATCTGTATTCAATTTTCTGGAGCAGAAAGAGAAAGATTGAGGACAGGAAATACACTGCTGCTTGTCTCATGTCTGTTCCAAAGGTAAACCTAAAGATTGGGCTTGCATCTTGTTTGGACAGCCCAGATCAATCAGTCATTCCACGGCATTTACTGAGTGCCTACTGAATGCTAGGCACTGAACAAAGTGCTTGGAAGAGGACAACAGCAGCAAGACATACCCTCCCTGTCCACGCAGAGCTTAAAGTCTAATGAAGAAGACAGACAAAAATGACTTCCAGACAGCACAAAAGCCACAGGAGAGATGAGATTGAAGGTGGAAGCAGTACAGACACATTACGATGAAGAGGCCAAACAAGAAATTGATAACTCCTCTGGGACTAGCCAGCCTGGATGTTCACCGGGAGTGCGTCTCTCTGAAATGATATGGGTTGTACCCAGGGGTGCAGTAACCATGAACTAAAGAGAAGCCACCTGTCACAGCTCTCCCAGCACCGCTCTTGTCACTGCCACTTTCCCTGCTAAAACTAACCCCAACAGGGTGACAGAGCAGAGCATGGACCTGAAGGAGAGGGTGCTTTCTTATTCCAAGGAGAGAGGCAGTAGGCAAACTTTAGCCTGAGAGACCATCCGCGCCAACAGTACCAACTGAAAGCCTATTATGTGTACAGCAGTATACTGGGTGCCTCCTATGTACGCAGCACTGTACCAGGCATGGACTATGTGCAAAATACCTGTCTATGCGCTTAGAGAATTTAAGTAAAAGAAAGTAAAATAGAGAAGCAGTGTGGTCCAGTGGAAAGGGCATGGGCCTGAGAGTCAAGAACACCTTGGCTGTAATCTTGATTCTAATTATGATGGCATTTGTTAAGCACTTACCATGTGCCAAGCACTTTTCTAAGTGTTGGGGTAGATACATGGTAATCAGGTTGTCCCACGTTGGGGCTCACTACCTTAATCCCCATTTTACAGATGAGGTCACTGAGGCACAGAGAATCAATCAATCAATCAATCATATTTATTGAGCGCTTACTGTGTGCAGAGCACTGTACTAAGCGCTTGGGAAGTACAAGTTGGCAACATATAGAGACAGTCCCTACCCAACAGTGGGCTCACAGTCTAAAAGGGGGAGACAGAGAACAAAACCAAACATACTAACAAAATAAAATAAATAGAATAGATATGTACAGGTAAAATAAATAAATAAATAAATAGAGTAATAGATAAGTACAATCATATATGCATATATACAGGTGCTGTGGGGAAGGGAAGGAGGTAAGATGGGGGGATGGAGAGGGGGACAAGGGGGAGAGGAAGGAAGGGGCTCAGTCTGGGAAGGCCTCCTGGAGGAGGTGAGCTCTTAGTAGGGCCTTGAAGGGAAGTTAAGTGACTTGCCCAGTGTCACACAGCTGACAAGTGGTGGATCCAGGATTAGAACTCACAACCTCTGACTCCCAAGCCCGTGCTCTTAACACTAAGCCACGCTGCTTCTCACACTTGCCTGCTGGGTAACTTTGGGCAAGTCACTTCACTTCCGTGTGCCTCCGTTTCCTCATGTGCAAAATGTGGATTCAACACCCGGTCTCTCTTTTTCTTAGATTGTGAGTCCCTTGAGGGACAGGGACTGTGTCTGATCTGATTATTTTATAACTACCCCAGCACACAGGGCAGTAATTGGCACACAGAGCACTTAACAAGCACCACAATTAACAACTATCATTATAAGGCACAATCCCTGTCCCTGAGAAGTTTAAAAATCTACTGGAGGTGGAGGGGGAGGACCAGACCAAAATGTATGACTATATCCTAGTTAGAGGTGAGAAAAAAAGATACAAATAACAGGCACAGGTGTGTAAATCAATAACGATCAAATAAGCAGTCTGGTTGCACCAGAAAGCTGACCCTCTCTTCTTTCACTGATAATCCCTGGCTCAATCACGGATCGATTACTGCACTCTCCTGCTCCTGTTCTCTACTTTCTTGCCTTTGCCCATTTGCAGTATTCATGGAGGTGGCACCAAAACAATGATATCAAACAAAGGCTCGTTCTACAAGACCGCGGAAAACAAGTCAGTGCTCAAACATGGCACCCTGATAAGCGTTTGTCGTTGGGGTGGCAAGTCAGAACCAGTTGCTAGATGGGTTAGTAGTTGGCATCGTAAACTTGCCTCCTCAGCAGGAACATTTATTTGCCCCAAGAAAAGAGCCTAGGCCAGAGGCTCTCAGAGAATGTTTTGCTGAGGTTGCCCTGTGTTTAGGTCTCGCAAGTCTGAGGCCACCTCTTTTAATAATAATAATAATGATCATAATTGCTAAGTGCTTACTATGTGCCAAGCCCTGGGGTTAGATACAAGTTGATCTGATCAGACCCAGTCTCCCAGTCTAGGGGGGAAAATGAAACTGGTGAGGAAAACTAGCCTAAACCAGTGAAACGTTCATTGTCTCTCATTGCCTGCTTGGGCCTATTTGTCTCTGTCTAGCTGTGAAATATGGCAGTCTTTTGGGGCCTGCATTTGAGAACCCTCTTTTACAAAGCAGACTTGCCCAAGTCCTGGGCCTGGCGGCCGGTGTGTGCCAAATCCAGGCAGGTTTGGGTGGGCTAGGTTAGCTCTGCTCACTATCCCTTCTTACCCACTTTTGGACTAAGCACTCAGTAGGAGAGGGAGGAAGGAGAAAACAAAGAGTAAGCCCAGTGGGAAAGAGCACAGGACCAGGAATCGAAAGATCTGGATTCTAGTCCCAGTTTCATCACTGCCCTGCCATGTGTCTGTGGGCAAGTAATTTAACCTGTCTGTGCCTCGGTTTCTTCATCTGTAAAATTGGCATGAAATAGATTGTGAGCCCCTGGGGAAGGTAAGGGGGATCAGGGACTTTGTCCAATCTGACATGTAGTAAATACTTCATAAATACTGCAATTATAATCACACATTTACATTATCATCCTTTGCTTTGGCTTCATACATGACACAAAACCCAAGACACACAAATCCTAATTTTCCTCCAGCTGTTACCTTTGGAGCCGGAACCACGCTAGAGCCAGAGCCCTGCCTTTAAATATAATCAGAGAAGCAGCGTGGCTTAGTGGAAAGAGCACAGGCTTGGGAGTCAGAGGACATGGGTTCTAATCCTGGCTCCACCACTTGTCCGCTGTGTGACCCTGAGCAAGCCACTTCACTTCTCTGTGCCCCAGTTACCTCATCTGTACAATGGGGATTAAGACTGTGAGCCCCACATGGGACAACCTGATTACCTTGTATCTATCTCAGTGCTTAGGACAGTGCTCGGCACGTAGTAAGCGCTTAACAAATACCATAATAATAATAATAATCCTGATCAGGCCAAAAGTTTGTCAAAATGGGAGTTTGGATCCTAAATTTTTCACTGCCTGCTGGGCCCTGACTCCGGAGGGTCCGGGCCAGGAAAGGCCTTGAGAGCTTAAGCCTCTTTCCCCTCTCCAAGGAGGAACGAACCCAGAGAAAATACACCCGAGGTCACATCCGAGGAAGTCCCAAGCCCACTGATGTCAAAGCTTTTGTGGCGGAATGACTTTTGCCAGGTCCTCCCAATTAATTCCCTGGTCATCCTTTGGGAAGCCTGTGTGTAGAGCCCAGGGTTCACTTTCCCAGAAGTGCTTCTGGGACCAGGTTGCTCACAAAGGGACTGTGAATGTATTTCCCTCTCTTCTGGCTCCGCCACTGCTGCTGCCGCCGCCACCAGTTCCTGCACCTCAGGTCACATCCAGCTCAGAGTTCCTATTGGGATTTTCCCAAAGGATCCCAGCATGCCTGCAGAAGCCAGCACTTCCCTGCAACAGGAAGCTCTATTTACACTGCTGTCTTAGGGCCTGGAGTTCATCCATAAAAGGAAAAATAATCCTGGGAGGAACTGTGCGAAGCGTTTTGAGAGCTGCTCTTGTCTCTCCCAAATCAAATGGAGCTGACTGCTGCCCGGTATCTAAGGGGGATAAAGATTAACCACAACAACAGAAAGACAAAAGGGAATACAGTATTCAGGCTTTATTCTGTTTTCTTGCACATGCAGATGCTGGGCTCTATTTTTCAAATAGCTGTGGTTGTTGTCCATGCTCTGCCGTGACTTAGTAAAATACAATTTCTCTAATGATTCCATTCACTTTTAGGGATGATGATAATAATGATAATGAGGATGATGGTATTTTTTTAGGCATTTACTACACGCTGAGTACTGTGCTAGGCACTGTGGTAGTAATAGTTGTAATGTTTATTGTGTGCAGAGCACTGTACTAAGATAACCAAATCAGATAAGGCTTGTGTCCGACATGGGGCTCACGGTCTACAAACAAGGGGGAGCAGTTCTTTTATCCCCATTTTACAGATGCGGTAACTAATAATAATAATTATGGTATTTGTTAAGTACTTACCATGTGCCAGACATTGTCTTAAGCGCTGGGGTGGATACAAGCAAATCAAATTGGACACAGTCCCTGTCCCACGTGGGGTTCACATTCTCACATTCTCAATGCCCATTTTACAGATGAGGTAATTGAGGTAAAGAGAAGTGAAGTGACTTGCCCAAGATCAGACAGCAGACAAGTGTCAGAGCCGGGATTAGAACCCATGACCTTCTGACTCTCAGGCCCAGGCTCTATCCGCTAAGCTGTGTTTCTTCTCTAAGACAAAGAGAAGCTAAGCGAGGTGCCCGGGGTCACAGAAGCAGATCCAGAACTAGAACCCAGGAATCCTGATTCCCAATCCTGTGCTCATTCCACTAGGTCATGCTGCCTCCTGGTACTGTCCTACTTTTTACTCTGGATTGCAGAAGTGAAGGAGAAATGATAGCACTTTTCTGATCCGGTGTCCAGAAACTGTCAAGACTTCTTCACTAAGCTCCACAGGTAGAGCTGGCATTGTCAGCCAGTCAGTTGTATTTATTGAGCACTAACTATGTGCAGAGCACTGTACTAAACATTTGGGAGAGCACATTATAATAATAGACACATTCTCTGATCACAACGAGCTTACAGTCTAGAAGGGGAGACATTAATATACATGACTAAATTACAAATATGTACATAAATGCTGTTGGGCTGGGTTGGGGGATAAATAAAGGGAACAAGTCAGGGTGATGCAGAAGGGAGTGGGAGAAGAGGAAAGGAAAGCTTAGTCAGGGAAGGGCTCTTGCAGGAGTTGTGCCTTCAATAAGGCTTTGAAGTGGGGGATTGTACCACTGTTGGAAGCATCCTTCCATTTCCCCTGCACCTGAGATAATTATTTACTGATAAATAGACCAGAGGGAAATTTCCAAGCATTCATCCCTCTATGAGGGCAACTTCAGACAGAGATGAACCTCACATTTTGTTCGGATGACCCGGACTCAGTTGGGTAGTTTGAAGGGTGTTCTGAAGATGGAAGGTTTTTACCTGGAGATTCCCGGCCCCCAGATTTTTAACTTCTAAGACTTATCAGATCTTCGATAAGATGCAGGTGTGTCAGGAATTTCCTTTCCAGGGTAGAAGAGAAATCCATTGTTCTCAAGAGTTTTCAGGACTACGTAGAGATATATATCATATTTATCTGACCATAAAATGCACTGGAAAAAAAAGTGATCTTCTGCCTTGTTGCCTGATGGTAAACTCATCTGATAAACTTGCAGTTCCCCTTATTTCAAGCTTCCGGCCAGTCCTTAGAGTTGGGCTGGCTATCAAACAACCTGTCTGTGATTACTTGCCTGTTTTCTTCAGTCTGTTCTTAGGGGACAGTGGGGGCTAGTGGAAAGAGCTTGGGTCTGGAGATTAGGAAATATGGGAGATTAGGAAATATATTCCTAGAAAAATAGGAATATAGCCCCAGTTGTGCCCCTGGGTGTGTTGTGTTGATTTGGGTGAGTTGCTTAACCTCTCTGGGCTTCGTTTTCCTCATCTAAAGGGGAATGATATATAAAACCTGCCTCTCCTTACCTCGTAGGGATACAGTACAATTACTTTAAGGTAGACTAACTCCTTATAAAAAAGAGAAAGAGATTTTCCAGACCTGAAGGAAGAAATATACTTTTATCCCCATTTTGGTGATGGAAGGTGTCACTGGGTTGATTTTTGAAGTTATTGATAACTGCATTTGAGTGTCAGTTGTATTTTAGGCCACTTGTCACTCCCCATTTAAGAAACCACTGATTCCTGTGTATGTTCACATAAATACCAATAATGACCTAATAGAAAAGCCCTATGAGTCAATGTGTGGCTCTCACTATTTATATCTTTCATTTTCTTTGGAGCTTTCATGGGGTCAGAGGGCCTTTCTCTCTCTGACACTGAAGAAAGTAGCAATGACAGAGAATTCCCAAATCAATCTATATATAGAGAGATGTATTAACTGATGCAGAATATTTGGATATCTAATTATTCCTTTTCTGGCATCTAGGAAATGAGTAAGATCCCCCTAAATAAGGTTAGGTGTGGTCAAACATGGATAAATACTGTTCTGGATTCCTAGGGTGAGATGATGATCTTTCTTCCCATAAATGCAGTAGTATTACTTGTTCCTTAAGAAGACAGATGAGTCTCTCCTGCCTCCTTATCTTCTCAGTTCAGTCTAATCAATTGCCCACACCCCTTCTCTTCCTCTATTCTTAGAGAAGCAGCTGGCAGAGAAGCAGCTTGGCTCAGCGGAAAGAGCACGGGCTTTGGAGTCAGAGGTCATGGGTTCAAATCCCAGCTCTGCCAACTGTCAGCTGACTTTGAGCAAGTCACTTAACTTCTCTGTGTCTCAGTTACCTCATCTGTAAAATGGGGATTAAAACTGTGAGCCCCCCTTGGGACAACCTGATCACCTTGTAACCTCCCCAGTGCTTAAAACAGTGCTTTGCACATAGTAAGCACTTAATAAATACCATTATTATTATTATTATGCCCTTCGAGGTCCAAGGACTGCTGCTGTGTATCATATGCCTAATAAATTCAATTAGTATGACTGTTTTGCATTCGACAGTGATGTAAATCAGAACGGGGTTCTCTCAAGCACTAGGATTTGGGGGTTTTAAAGTGGTGAGCTTGTTAACCCCTGGACCCCCTTTGTTCTCAAATCGTTCTGGAGATGTCATCAAATGGGTGCCCACTCTTCACATGGACTGCAGAA
The DNA here is from genome assembly GCF_015852505.1 of Tachyglossus aculeatus. Classification (NCBI taxonomy): domain Eukaryota; kingdom Metazoa; phylum Chordata; class Mammalia; order Monotremata; family Tachyglossidae; genus Tachyglossus; species Tachyglossus aculeatus. The sequence continues at coordinate 15,856,008 of NC_052090.1, read as the reverse complement.
GCAGCCATTCTATCTATGGGGGAAGGGCTCTGTGCCATTGGATTCCTCCTCTGGCTTGGGGGGGGGGATCTTAGGGGGGCCTCAGACTGACCATATGCAAGCATGGGAATAGAACATTACTGTTAGGCACAGATAGCCCGCCGCAGAGATAAAAAAAAAACAAGCCAATACATGCCATCAGGGACTAGCTATTTGCAAACATGAGCCACCCCACACCGCTCAGATGATTACCTTTCCTCCTCTTACTCAAAAAGACAGTGGACCTGGCATTGAAGCAGATGTGGATGCTAACAAAAACACAGCCATTTCCCTCCTAACCTCCAGCAGAGCTGCCGCCTGTATGATGGGCACTACTATGGAAATCGGGATTTGGGGTGGATCAATCAACCAATCAGTAGTATTTATTGAGCACTTAACTCAGCACAGAGAACTGCGCTAAGCACTTAGTAGACGCATTCCAAGAGTTTACAATCCGGCAGTGGAGAGGCAAACATTAAAATAAATTTCAAGTCAGGAAGCCACCAAGCATAAAAATCTGTAAGTAAATGCTGGGAAACTGAGGGATAGGGTGAGTACCCAAGTGTCTCAGGGCTTTATGGGCTCAAGTGTATAGGTGATGCAGGAGGGAGGGAATAAGGGGGGAGATGAGCTTTGTCAGGCAAAACCTTCTGGAGGAGATGTGATTTTAATAGGAGGGGTGGACTGAGGAAGAACTACAGTGAGTGTAACCAGGAGACACACCACTCTGCCCCAATCAGTGCCCTCCAGAGATGAGGGCTGGTTGGTAAAGTGCCATAGTCACCAACCCCTCAGCTTACCTGAGCTATTAACTACTCCTCATGGGTATTTAACATTCTTTCCTATGGTCTGGCCTCATCACTTGCTGATTTATTTTAAACTTGCATGTCTCTCCCAGTTTCTCAGCAGCACCTTCATTCTACGGAGGAGGCAGGTCTATTGCCTCTAGGCGAGAAACTTGCTTCAAGAGGAATAAAAATCCACCTCTCAGGACCCAAGCCAATCCCAGCCTCCGAGCGAACAACTGGCTTAAATACAGTCCCGTCAACTAAAAGAGCCCATCATCACAACGACTCTGCCAAGAAGGTTCAGAGCGGGACCCCGATGCTTCACACAAGGCACAGAGAGACTACGAGCCAACGGTGAATTCCTGATTTACCAGTAATTTATAGACTGTTCGACTCTAAGCTCCTTGAGGGCAGGGGTCATGTTTCTAATCAATCAATCAATCGTATTTATTGAGCGCTTACTTTGTGCAGAGCACTGTACTAAGCGCTTGGGGAGTACAAGTTGGAGCGCTTGGGAAGTACAAGTTGGGCTTGGGAAGTACAAGTACAAGTGTTTCTAACTCTTGGGTACTCTCCCAAGTGCTTAGTATAGTGCTCTGTACAAACTAGGCACTCAATAAACACTGTCGATGCTGCTGCTGAAGAATACAGAATTGGATCAAACTCTTCAATTTTTTTGCTTATCTCACTAAGGCCAAGCTGTTTTCAGCAGAGAAAAACTGAGAGTTGAGACACAGAGTCAGATCCTGAGGACCAAATTCCCCTCTTGGAATGAACTGGATGACTGTCTCAATTTCCAGCTGCTCTTAGATTCAGGCTGCTTCCCACCTGGTGTGTGAGGTTTCCCCATGGCCACTGGCAATATCTGCTGTCCTCGCCAGCCAGTTTGTAAAGTGTGATGGAGGAAATGGTGAGGTAGTGAGGATTGCTCAAGGCAAGCCATCACCACTGTGGGGGAGAAAACATATGGAGCACAAAGGCTTCTGGCAACAGTCTAGACATTTTTCTCCATTCCCAATTCTAAAATCCCTCAGAATGCAAGCTGCTCCATATTGGTCTCTTGTTGCAGGAGAGAGTAGCACCTCTGTGTCTGAGTGTAAAGATGCAGTCATTCTTTCATTCATTCAATCGTATTTATTGAGAGTTTACCGTGTGCAGAGCACTGTACTAAGCACTTGAAAAGTACAATTCGGCAATAAAGACAATCCCTACCAAACAACAGGCTCGTAGTCTAGAAGGGGAGAGACAGGCAACAAAACAAAACAAGTAGACAGGCTTCAATGTAAATAAATAAAATTACAGATATATACACATCATTAACAAAATAAATAGAATAATAAATATGTACAGTCCTCATCCTAAGTAGGTTTGGGGCCCACAAAGATGCCCTATTTTATTTTGGGCAGGGTACAGTGACAAACAGCAGCAGCATCTTTGGACTTCAGACAATTTTCTCTATATATCGATGGCATTTATTGGGAAGGTACAAACAGAGAGTTCACTTAAACAAATTAGTGCTCATTCCCCATTCATCCAAGATCCAAGATGTAAACCCAATTAGAAACCATAATTCATGCCTCATGTGTATTTAGTATTATTTCCTAAGGTTTGACTTCATCGGTTGGTGCTTCTATTTATACTTTCCCCTTCCCCTAGAATGGTGTTTGCTTTTAGACACCCCTCACCCGTCGGGTCATAGCACAACCTAACTATCCCCACACATTTCCTTTCAGCAAGGAAACCCCCCAGGGTTAGATAGTGGATCAAGTGATGCTCAGTGGCACAGATTCAAAGATTCCTTGATTATCAGGAAGTCTTCTTCATCTGAACGTTGTTGTTTTGTTTTTTTTTAACTTCCCTGTAACAGAAATAATCCTCTTGAAATAAACTGTGCACTTTGGGCATGAAAATCAAGGGAAAATATCAGAGGATATTTATTTAAGATATTACGGCTGATTTATCATTGCAATTTATTTAGGAAAGTTTTAATGAGCCAGGACTTTCTGAAAAACAAAATTGCTTTTTGTTCTTCTGTCGCATGACTTTTCATGAAGATTTAGGATTATGGAACTATTTCCCCAATAATGGTGCTCACAGCTGCCTTTGAAGCCAATAGGTCCAGGTGTTCGACACTCTTTGTTGGGTTGTGTTATCTGAAATAATTTCTTCAAGAAAGCAAGCCTGCCCGGTACTAGATATGCTTCCATCTTCGGGCACTCGGAGACAAAAATTCTCAAACCAGATTTTCACCCAGGACCCAAAGTGAAAATCAATGTCAGTCGGTCAGTTGTATTTATTGAGTGCTTACTATGTGCGGAGCACTGTACTACTAAGCGCTTTAGAGCGTACAATATAACAGACATTCCTTGCCTACAAACTTACAGTGTAATGGATAGTTGCTCAGTCCTCCCATGTCTCGGGGTCTCTACCCACCTGAAAAGGTCTCAGTGGCTTTCCCCCAAAGCTTAGGTTTGTGGGATTCGGGGACGAGAACCAGGGGAGAAGTGACCATGAATGCCCAGGGGTGAACTGACTGACCATCGCTCTCTCCCTTGAAGGAGGCTCCTTATCTTTCTCCTTTTCCCTCTTGCCCGAACGAACGAACGCAGTGGAGCATCCAGCTTGATCCCGGGAGTCGCTCCCTTTCCCCAAGTGACTCACGATACCCCCGCCCCTGCGGGGCCCTCTTAGGGGGGGCCGAAGACACAATGGATTCCCGCCTTGCAGCGTCTGCAGTTCCCAAGAAGTTGCTGGAGACATTTCTATAGTGAGCCTGGCGGCTGAGTGTGTGCCTGAAAGTGGTTGGGAGGCGGACAGTTTGTGCTGCTCCTGCAAGGACAGGAAGCATGGAGAGTTTCTGGAGTGGTGGTTGGCCTGAGATAATGCCATTGTATAACCAGGCCGGGCGGCCTCTCCCAGTACTGGGAGCCCAGAGCCTGGCGTCTGGCTTCTTGGCCTGTTGCCAGTCCGAAAGCTGGGCGGTGGGGGGAGAGGTGGAGGGGGTGGCTCCCAGGCAGCTGTACAACACACACACACACAAACACACACACACACGCTCACTCGGTAGGCCACACCTCACCTTGTAGAGGAAATCTGGCCAGAGCTCCAGACTTCATGACTTCTCCTTTATGAGTCCGGCTTCCCCCGCCCTTCCCCCACTCCCCACCCACTGCACCCCCTTGTCACCCCCGCCCTTTTTCTTTTTCCACTTCGGTGCAGTGGTGGCATTCCCCCCCAACCCAACTCCCTTCTCCACTCCCCCCCACCAACCCACTCTCCAAGGGAGCTATTTAAAGCCACACACCCTCTGGGAGCTGCTGGGAAGGGGATAGGGAAAGGACCTGACTAGGCTCTCTCCCTAAGGGAGACCTCCACCCCTTCCCACTTTGGCGCACAGATCCTGCCACCGCCTCAGGCCCAGGCCGGGGAGTCTTTTCACAGACCGCCCCCTTCCATCCCACCCCCAATGCGTGAGCACCCATCGACGGCTTTTTTAGGATCATTTAGCAGCAATATTGTTTGATTTTAACTGGACATTGTTCTAAGCATACAAAGGAGTTCAAGGATGTGGCATCGGGTTCTATCCTCCCACCCCCAGCCCGGCCTGTCGGATTCTCTGGGAAAATGGGATGGAAATGTTCCGGGATATTTCCACAATAAAACACTCTTAAATATTTTTTAAAGGTTTCCTTTCTAGTCGTGTCAAGATTATAATTCAAATCTACAGAAGCCAGGAAATTCCAAATTTATGCTGACACTTTCCCCTTAAAACTCTCACCAGAAAACAAACAATACCCATCACAAACGTAAAAATCCAAGTGGCCCATGCTGAAGCAGAGTGTCCCACCATTCTCACTACTTCCTGGGAGAAAGACTGGCCTTTACTAGGACCTCTTCACCTCTTCACGCTCTGTTATACTGCACGCTCCTAAGCGCTTAGCACAGTGCTCTACACACAGTAAGTGCTCAATAAATATGATTTATTGATTGATTCAGGCCAGTTGTTAATAAGCCCTGGGACAGTCCATGGCACAGTCTGATATCCTTGACAAGGAGCAATCGACTGAGGATTGAAAGTTGGACAGAAACCTTCGTGGAACTTGTTGGAAGTGACCATACAGTGACCATGCACTGTACTATGAGCTTGGAAGAGTACAACAATAAACAGGCACATTCCCTGCCCACAGTGAGCTTAAAGTTAGCATCCAAAAGACAAGACAGTGAGGAGGAGACAGGTAAGCTATAAGGAAATACTTCTGGACATTAGGGAAAAGTTATTATTGGAAGAGAGTTCCAGAGTCAGGTATGGCACCTATAATAATAATTATAATAGTAGTATTTGTTATGCACTTACTCTGTGCCAAGCACTGAACTAGGTGCTGAGGTAGATACAAGCTAGTCCCACATAGGACTCTAATAATAATAATAATAATAGGAATAACAACAATAATAATATTTGTTAAGCACTTGCTATGTGCCAAGCACCGTACTAAGTTCTAGCATATGCAGATTAGACACCCAGTCCCTGTCCCCCTTAGTCTACCAGGGTGGGACAACAGTCATTTAATTCCCATTTTCCACGTGAGGAAACAGACACACAAAGGAGTGACTCCCCCAAAGTCACACATACAGAAGTGGCAGAGCCGGGATTAGAATTTAGCTCCTCGGACTCCCATGTCTGTGCTCTTTCCGCTAGGTTACACCATTTCTCTATTCCTGGAGAGCTTATAAAATAGGATCAACAACCATCTTCATTGGCATTGGCTTTGACTAGTATAATAAAATCTATTATTATCATTTACTTACTATGCGCCAAACTCTGCTCAGCACTGGGGTAGATCCAAAACAATCAGATTAGGCATGGTCCTTGTCCTCAGTCTAAGAGGGAGGGAGAACAGGTATTGAATTCCCATTTGAAACCATTTGATGATGAAACCGAGATATGGAGAAGTTAAGTGACTTGCCCAAGATCACACAGGAGGAAAGTGGCAGAGCCAGGAGCTCCCTGTGGGCAGGGAACATGCCTACAAACTCTGCTATATTGTACTCTCCCAAGTGCTTAGTATAGTGCTCATAAATATGATTGATTTACTAGAGTCCAGGTCACTCCTAGTCCTTTGCTCTAGCCACTGGGTTACACTGTCTATAGGAATTAGACCAAGTAATATATTTAGGGCCTTTCTAGTTCTAAGTTTGTTTGTTTTTTTAATTTCTCCTTGTGTCTTTAAGTAAGTCATGTGCAACACAGGAGTCCAAACTCAAAGGAATGATTTACTGGGATGAGAAACTTTGACAGCTTATTCCCAATCTCCTCTCTGGCACCGTTCTTCACATTGTTCCTGGGAGATTGGCTGGCTTGGGTTATTTCCTTTTTCTGGGATGGGAAATGGAGGGACAGAGTGGTTAAGGGAAGCAATGTGAGTACAGGCCTGGGTGTCAGAGGACCTCGGTTCCAGTCCCAGCTCTGTCATTTGTCTGCTATGTGACCTTGGGCTAGTCATTTCACTTCTCTACGCCTCAGTTACCTCATCTGTAAAATGGGGATTAAGACTGGGAGCCCCACCTGGGACATGGACAGTATCCAACTGATTAGCTTATATCTACCCCTGGCTTAGTTTAGTGGCTGGCATACAGTAAGCGCTTAATAAACATTATTTCAAAAAAAGCAAAACTCTACCAAAACCCTCAACACGTGGACTCTCCAGGAACAGAAAATTTCAATGATTTGTGGGCTCACATTGTCCTCACAGCCAAACATACATTGGTCACAAGTTTAAAATTACTATGTAGCCATTCTGGTTTTGCTATAGGATGTAGTGCATATCTATCAACATAGAAGTCATGTATACAGTTGGTTCCAGAAGCAATTTTGACCTGCATGACTTGTCACGCATTGGATTTGCTTTGAAAAGATCTGTTTGCCTCCACAAACTCTGACATCTTTCTAGACTGTAAGCTCCTCCTCTAGACTGTTAGCTCCTTGTGGGCTGGGAACAACTCTGATACATTGTACTGTCCCAAGTGTTTAGTACAGTGCTCTGCACACAGCAAGCACACAATGACTATAGTTAATTGATAGGTTGGCCAGTGATGAAGCCACCTTCTTTATGTGTGTGAATGCATGAAGGCTCAGGTTTATTTCCAAAAATGCCAAGAACCTAGAGGCCTTAAGTGATGCCTGAGAATGGAAAGGAATTCAGTCGAGGGAAATTTCGTACACCATCTTCTTCATTTAATCCTAGAGGACATGTGTTACAGACACCCAGATCTTCTATAAAGCCTAGGTTGCATTACTCCATTTAAGAAACCTAGTATTGTAAAACCCATCTGTTCCACCCAAACAGGCTCACGCTATAGAACAAACTCTTCCTCTTTCAAATGGTGTCTTATCCAAAACACCTATTGAAAACTCATATTAGGGCAGAGCTAAGCGTTCCCCCTCAACCAAAAACAAGACAGCACACACAATAGACCATGAAGTTCTCTGTCCCTAGGGGGTTGTGTTAAGACAAATTCCCTCCATACTTGCCCACTCCAACACCACACATAGACACATGTATCCCTACAGGTTCAGATTTTCAGAAGAAAGGTCCATAATTTCCTAAAAATGTTCTAGCCACAATACGAAGCAAAAACCTGTGCTCTGGCAGAACTGAGCGCATACCTAGAAGTGCATTTATTTACACATTATGTATTTTGCCCTCTGCCGTGGAAGTACGGGTGAAACCTCTAAATTACCAGCATTTGTAAAATTCCAAACCATGCTCATTATGCTGAGTGCTGGCAATATCCAAAAAGAGTCCCACAGCCAAGAATTACATTACTAGCTCTGTTTCCTCTCACTCTAAGGAGATGCTCACTTCAGGTCACGCTTGTTAAGCTGAGGTTGTGCCCAAAGTATTCTTCCTGTTTTACAGTGTCAGTGAGTTCTGAGAGGCTAATGACTTCCTGCTGCCCACAGAAGGTCGAGGGCCATGTAGACAACGAAATTCCTACCCTTGAACCCCAGACAAGAGCTATAGTGTTGTTTTGTAGTTTCTTTTTGCTTCAGTGGGTTGATTCCCAGTTTGACTATGGGTTCATCTGATGCATTTTCATGTAATTTGGAGCACGGGAGTGATTTTCTCTTAGCCTGAATTCCTACAGCTGGGGCTGAAAACTCATATTTGAAGCAGGGTTGGATTGTTCTATTGCTTTGCCGGACCACTATCATCCTCACTTTCCCCTTTACAAAGGGGTGTTCAGTTTAAGTGTGGGGGGTTGGAGCAGTATGGTCTAGAGGAAGGAGCAGAGAGCTGGGAGTTGGAAGACCATGGTTCTAATGGCCAATCTACCCCTTGCCTTATGTGTGACCTTGGACAAGGATTGAGCTTCTCTGTGCCTCGGTTTCTATAAAATAGGAGTTGTAAACTCCTGATAGACTGTGAGATCCATGAAGGCAGCTATTGTTTCTACTGGACTCTATTGGACTCTCCCAAGCACTTAGTACAGTATTCTGTATACGGTAAGCACTCAATAAATACCACTGATTGATAGGGGCTAAAATGCCTGCCCAACATAACTCATAGACTGTGAGCTCCACGTAGGACAGGGACTGTGTCTGATTTGATGATCATGAATCTACCTCAGTGCTTACAGTGTGTTTAATAAATACCGCAATTATTATTATCATTCCTGTAGGGCAGGGGTAGAAAAGGAGACGTAAATATAGTGGGGATCTCTAGACCGTAAGCTCATTGTGGAGAGGGAATGTTGGGTCTACCAACTTTATTATACCATACTCTCCAAGTGCTAAGTACCGTGCTCTGCCCAAAGTCAGTGCTCAATCAATATCACCGATTGATTGCTTGATCTTTGTGTGTTTTCCATACCTTCGCTACAGAGCCCTTCCAGCATGAGAAACTCGTGTACAATGCATTTCAGTAATGTCGGTGACCAAAAAAGGTTCCCAGAGGGTTAACGGCCTGTCTCCCCTGATGTGCTATTGTTTTCCAAAGTACACACACAGCCCCAGCAGCTCTTCAAGCTGTGACCTTATAATGACCCTGCTGGACCTCACTGTTTGCCTCTTCTGCCCTGATCTACCTGACTGTCCACAAACCCAGTAAATATTTGCCTGTGCAGAGTAAGGAAATGGCACTTTCGGCATTGAGCTGGTGATGAGACATCTTAGCGCTCTGTGTCAACAGCGAAAAATAAACAGTGGCTGGTGGAGAATGCCAGCATTCATCTGACAGACCTCATCCAGCTAATCATGACCATGACCGACTAGCTTCATCGCCGCTTATCCGAAATGGCGAAGTCTGGAAATATCCCGTAGCTGGTATTCTCGCTGTGGGCCTGCAGAAAACCAACTGACACTGGACAGTTTGCTTACCACCTGTAAAAAAAGGTCTTGGAGCAGCCCTGAACATCTGTCCTACTCCATCTTACCTAGACTGTGAGCCCCGGGGGGGACAGGGGGAACAGTGTGTTCACTCACTTCACTGTGACCCCACATCCAGGCTCATTCTACACCCTAGAGCTGTGGGGGAGGGTTGGCAGGGGGAAGACTTACTGAAAATGAAACAGAAAGCTACCCAATGATCTGATGCCCAGGCCTAGGCGCTCGGGCACCACCTCCTGAAGAGGGCCTCCCTGGCTATCCGAAGCTGTGAGAAAGAAGGAAAAGGTGGAAGTGCGGTTTTGTGGAACACTTAAGAAACATAGTGGTGGTCTGGAAAAAGGATGGTTAAGGGTTTCAGAGATATCTGAATCCTGATCTAGTGTTGTCTAAACATCCTGGGCCCTAAATTCAGCCCTGAAATCTGGAAGAGGTGAAAAGCACCATCCGTCTCTGCATTGTCAGTACGGAGCAAGTTTGCTTCATGTGAAAGGCTGAAAGAGATGCGTTGACACTCAATGTCAATAAGGCTGAGACAACTTATCTCAAAGCCAAGGTGTCCCCTCCAGTGACTAGCAGGGTTTGACTATTAATAGAGAGAGAACAAAGCCCCTGAGAAAGCAAATGAGGCTCTAAAATTACATCTCCTCAAAACAAACACGGCTTTGCTAAATTTGTTTGTTTTTTTTTTTGCTCAGGGCCTCCATGTTGCCAAACTTCCACTGGGCCAAGCTGCACAGACTTGCACAGTGGGTGGGCATCTGGGAACCCCATTCTTCCAGCCTCCAAGCCCTTTCCAGGACCCCTGGATCCATTTAGCAGCATGACAAAGCAGAGCTCAGCCCCTCATGACCACAGACTTTGCTACTGGCTTTATGCCAGTTTCCAAAGCCCAGGTAAGTGGAAGGTGAGGAGGGGAATTTGGAGGAGGCGGTGCGGATCTACCACCAAACCTGGAATGCATGGAAGAGGGGTTCCAGGTCTCAGAGTCCCTACCACAGAGTTGATGCTCCACCTCGGGTAGGAGCAAGAGGAATGTGACAGTGGCAAACTTGAACTACACTGATGCTGTCTTCACTTTACTGGAGAAGGGGGTTTCCCCTCTGTTGCTGGAAGCAATCTCACCAAGACACCCTTGTTTAAATATTCCATACTAATTGTGTTAATCACTGAATCGCCAAACCCTATGAGTTCTTCCTTCCCAACATCTCCAGGATCCATCCCTTCTTCTCCACCCAGACTGTTACCATGCTGGCCCAAGCACTTGTTGTATCCTGACAGGAACACTGCATCAGCCTCCTCAGTGATCTCCCCTGACTTGCCTCTCCCCTCTCTGGTCTGTATTTTGCTCTGTTGTCTGAATCATTTTTCTAAAACATCATTTTTCTCCAAAACTTCTAATGTTTGCCTATTCCTCTCTGCATCAAACTGAACTCCCTGGCCATTGAATTTAAGGTCCTCAAATAGCTCTCTTCTCTATCAATTATATTTATTGAGCACTTACTGTGTGCAGGGCATTGTACTAAGTGCTTGGGAGGGTACAAAACAGTGTAACAGACACATTCCCTGCCCACAGTGAGCTTATAGTCTATATCCCAACTTACACTTAATAATAATAATGATAATAATAATTGTAGCATTTGTTAAACACCCACTATGCGCCGAGCACTGAACTTAGCGCTGTAGTAAGTACACTATAATCAGATCAAGCACAGTGCCTGTCCCATGTGAGGTCTGCAATCAGAGAGTCTTCAAGCCAATTTCTCAATCTACTTCATTCTCAACTCTCTCTCATTGCCAACCTCTTGTAAACACTCTCCCTTCTGCTTAGAACTCCCTCCCCCTTCGCATCCAGAAGACCATTGTTCTCTCCATCTTTAAAGTCCTCCTGAAATTGCAAATCTTCCAAGAGGCCTTTCTTCATCAATCTCTCTTCTTATTTCCCCAGCTACTGCCTCTTCAGCACTTCCTCAACACCTAGGCAGTTGGGCACTCACCCCTCATCGCCCTGAAGCACTTAAGAATGTATCTTGACACTCTGCTGCCTCCTCCTATGAGTAATTCATTTTATTGTCTATCTCCCTGACTAGATTGGAAGCTACTTGAGAGCTGGGAATAATGTCTTCTAACACTATTGCATTCTCCCAAGGGCCCAGAACACTGTTCTGTTCTAAGCAGTCAGTAAAGTGATCTAGTGGATAGAGCCTGGCCCTGGGAGTCGGAAGGACCTGGGTTCTAATCTCAGTTCCGCTACTTTGCTGTGTGACCTTGGGCAAGTTACTTCACTTCTCTGGGCCTCAGTTACCTCATCTGTAAAATGGGGGTTGAGACTGTGAGCCCCATGCGGGACAGAGACTGTGTCCAACCCTATTTGCTTATATCCACTTCAGAGCTTAATACAGTGTCTGGTACATAGTAAGAGCATAATAAGTACCACAGTTAAAGACTTTGATTTATAGGTTTGTCTTACCCCTTTGTAGATTGTAAACTCCTTCTGGGAAGGAATTTTTCTTAATTCAGCATTCTCTGTCAATTCCCAAGCGCACTGTACCTCATTGCCTTCACTGTAAGGTTCATGATGATGATGATGATCTGAATATCAACTGTCAACTGAGGAGTATACATTTCCTGAGCTAGTCAAGAAGCAGTACCAGAGACTTCCTGCTTTGTGTTTACTAGCCTAACTGAAGATTTTTCAGTTATGTCAAAAGGCTTCACATGCCAACCCATTTTATTGGCTTGTAAACATGATTGGAAATGCCATATCCATTATCCAGCTAATGGGATCATTTCAGAATTTGGATGGGAGGTGTCTAGGTGCCACCTTCTATTAATTGATTGGTATCAAGAACCTTTTTTTCTATTAACAGGAAGAAAAAGAACTTGGAAAACTGTTCTGAGGCAGAGTTAACAGGCAATTGCTGTTATTTTTAAAAATTAATTTTAGGTAACTGCCTCACCTTCCCATAGACTAGAACAAGATTTTATATTTTACCTTTGTCCTTGTTATTTATATTGGTTTTCTTTTTCTTCTTAGTATTATGCATTTGTTAAGCACTTCTTGTTAAGCGCTGTTCTAAGCAATGGGGTAGGTGCAAGTTATTCAGGTCAGACACAGTCTCTATCCCACTTGGGGCTCACATTCTTAATAGGGAGGAGAACAGGTATTTAATCCCCATTTTCCAGTTGAGGGAACTGAAACACAGAGAAGTTTAGTGAGTTTGGTGACTTGCCCAAGGTCACACAGCAAGCAATTGTTAGAGCCAGGATTAAAATCCATGTCACCTGACTCCTAGGTTCATGTTCTTTCCACTAGGCCAAGTTTCATCTTTTCCTATGTATCTATAGCCAGTCCCTTCTCCCTACTTTATTCTTAGAATGTGATCCATGTCTAATTCCCATTGTCTAATTTTTTCCATTACTTACTACAATGTTGGCACATGGTAAACACAATAAATATTAAGTAGCCCAGAATTTGACATATTCACTCAATAATTTTTGCATCTAGCTCACTGATGAATAGACAAAACTGATTTATGCAGACCAGCATCAAAATCATGGGTGACTACATTTGCTTTTGTAGGATGTGAAGAAGCTTGATCGTTTTATTCCCCTACAGTAATGCTTCTCCCCTTCTCCACAGCGATACTGTGAGAATGAAATGAGATGTGAAAGTGCTCTGGGAAAACGAAAGCTCTATATAAATTCAAGGTAATTTTATTATTATTAGACCATGACTTCAAAATTAAATTTTAAATGACTGATAGAGTCAGTGAGGCTCCTTGAATCTAACTATAGCCCACATAAGAACAATACTGTATACTGAGTCACTTCTACATTGTCCTGAAAAAAAAATCAAATTGGAGTATTTTATTCTTTTAGGTGGCTACCCCCTTTGGGGAACACTCTAGTTTGACTGGAATTCATTCATTCAATCGTATTTATTGAGCGCTTACTGTGTGCAGACCATGCAATTGTCTTTACTTTCATGGATGCGTTTTTTTTTTCAAGAGCAATTTCATTCGGACCCGCGTGAAGAGAGACTCAGGTGATGTCCAGGAAAAGGAGTTTGAACTGCAGAAAGAGCAGGAGTGAGCATCCTACGATATATCTTTGGAGATAGGAACAAATCCTTGGCGCGCTTGCACGTTTGAAGTCTGGGGGTTTATCTGATCAGGCCATTTTATGACAGTGGACCCATTGCTCTGTATGCAATTTGGCAGTCGGACCTGCCTTGGAAGCCAAAGGTCTGCTCGGAGGAGAGCTACGGCGGAAATTGGAGAAACTGATCTTCACTGAATTTGAGCCTGCCCTATCTGGATGACTATGCTCTCCTTACCCACCTTTTCCTTAAAGGATTCAGTGCTCCCTGCTTTCAGCGACAGCACCCACTGAAAATTCCAGTTATTTTTTCCGTCACTCTGAGAGGAGTTACAGCAAGTGCAGGTTTTAAGGATCGCTTCTGAATGCTGGAGTTATAAACAAAGCAGAGATTAAGGAAGAGATATCGGAGAAGTGATGTACCCTGTAGCGGTCATCTGGGACTTGGAATTCTGTCAGGTTTTCCCTCCTCCCTAAACCTGCTTCACTAGCAACTCCCCCACATCTGAAGCAGCAGTCACAACACCTGAAACCTAACAGGACAGCAGGGTTTTCAGGACCATCGAAAAGAAGTAAAGTCTCCCACTGCTCCTCCTTAGTCCTCTCAAAGGACAAATCCGATTCTCTGAACTGACACCAGGGCCAATGCTGGTTAACCAGTGGCTTCTTTTCAGCTCCCACTCATGTTCATGGGCATCTGTCAATAAATTAGATAAGTTCACCAGATATTTTTGATGGTTTTTTTTGTCTTTTTTCCTAATGGTTGCTCTTGCTTCTCTTAGACCTGGAGCATTCATTTTTTAAGGCTTCTACCACACTAGTTTTCCTCAAGGACTTTTTTTCTCTGTGCTCTCTGGCAAACATCTCAGGAACCCCAAATCCACCAAATCCCATCAAACAAAAAACCTTCTTCAGCAACAGAACGGTGTTGACTTAACCCGACCAAACCAGAATGTTGCAATTGATGGATATTTTACTTGTGGTGTTTACTGCCAGTGACAGGGCTTAATGATGGGAGCCTAGAATTCCTGAAGGAGTAATTGGGTAAGGAGAGCACACTCACCTAGCCGTTGTTAATTAGTGAGCGAAAAGAACTGGATGATTAGGAGGGTCCAAGCCTCAGCAGGATTTAGGAGAAGAGCACAAAGAGACCCGCTAATCTGCACTGCTGAGTGAATTGCTTTGCATCCAGAGTTACCATATTGGCTTGTCTCTGCTGGGTGCTACTCCCAAAGAGATACCACTTCTGTTTCTTGCTTTCTCAGTAAGATTAGGAAAATCCGATATGACCCCTCTCGCCCAATTCCCTTCTGCACTTTCAGGATGAAGGGAAGGGTCCCAGAGGGTCTGGGAGCAAGAAGGACCTGTGTTCTAGTCCCAACTCCATCACATGTCTGCCATGTGACCTTGGGCAAGTCACTTAACTGCTCTGTGCCTCAGTTACCTCAACTGTAAAATCAGGATTAAGATTGTGAGCCCTATGTAGAACAGGGACTATGTCCAACTTGATCCGCTTGTGTGTACCCCAGTATTTAGTATAGTGCCTGGCACAGAGTAAACACTTAACAAATACCATAAAAAAAACCCTAGATCATGGACTGGTCGGGCACCTGACTTCCACTCTCCACCCCACCCTTACGGCCCCCAACCAGGTCCCTCTGAACACTGGCACAGTTCCAAGCTGCAGGACTCGGAGACAGGAGCTGAGGCAGAAGGAGTCTGGGTGTTGACCATTAAAATACTGGACATAAAAGTTTCAGGTATAAAAGTGGGCAAATGACCATCCCAGCCCTGACTGACCAAGGGATGTGACTGCGCTCCTTGGAAAGTTATTTTGTCCCTGCCCCACCTGAGCAGCAGAGCCAACTGCCAAGGCAGGGATGCCACTTCAGATTCTTCATCCTTGCCCAAAACAGCTTTCATACTGGGTGTGGCACCCACCAAGGGCAAGAGTAGGGAAGGAGTGAGGTCTGCTGGAAAGAACCCAGAACTGAAGTCAGAAGACCCAAGTGGCTCAGACATTTTCCTGCTGGGTGAACTTGGACAAGTCACTTCACCTTCCCGGGCCTCAATTTTCTCACCTGTAAAATGAGGATAAGGTACCTGCTCTCCCTCTCTCCTTGATAGTGAGCTTCAAGTGGGACAAGGACTGTATCTGAGATGATAGGTCTGCAGTGCTGAGCACAGTGGTTGGCACATGGTTAGCACTTAATAAGTACCTTAATTAATTAGGGGAGTCAGGGAAGCCATGCCACAAGATTGTCTCAAAGGTTCCTCAGCTTTCCTGCCACTGGTTCCTGTGGCTCCCTAGTCACTAGCCCTTGAAAGCCCATCTATGGTATCCCAGTAGTGGTGTGGCATGGCCAGCCCCTAGAGCAGCCTGCGTGGGTGCCCGAGTGCCACAGTGAACAATTCAAGGAACCATTTCTCATCAGGGTTTCTGAATGTGCATTTTCCCAAAAGACAGAACGAATAAATATTTTGCCTGCCTCCTTTAATTTCCCCCTCAAAAATCAAATGTTTCTTCTGAGCTGTGGGGAGATATGTTGGTTGCAGCTGCAAGTTGAATATGTTTGTGTGGTGCTCACACTCAAGACGTGCACTGGGAGGTGTCAGCTGTGTGATTTTGGGCAAGTCACTTGACTTCTCTGTGCCTCAGTTACCTCATCTGTAAAATGGGGATTAAGACTGTGAGCCCCCCATGAGACAACCTGATCACCTTGTAACCTCCCCACCACTTAAAACAGTGCTTTGCACATAGTATGAAGCAGCGTGGCTCAGTGGAAAGAGCGCAGGTTTGGGAGTCAGAGGTCGTGGGTTCTAATCCTGACTCTGCCACTTGTCTGCTGTGTGACCCTGGTTAAGTCACTTAACTTCTCTGTGCCTCAGTTCCCTCATCTATAAATTGGGGATTAAGACTGTGAGCCCCAACATGGGACAACCTGATCACCTTGTATATCCCCCAGTGCTTAGAACAGTGCTTGACACATAGTAAGTGCTTAACAAATGCCATTATTATTATTATTATAGTAAGCACTTAATAAATGCCATTATTATTATTATTATTGTTATTATTGTTATCCATTACAGTTTACTGTTTTTCCCCTGTGACCTAACTCTCAAATGGGATCAATCAATTGTATTTACTGAGTGCTTACTTTGCACAGAGCACTTGGGAGAGTACAATACAGTGGAGTTGGTAAACACGTGCCCTTTCCACAGGGAACTTACAGTCTAGAGAATCAGGGTTTTCTTACCCTCAGCCAAGCAGTGGGAGCATCAAAGCCTCCCTTGCCTTCCACCCAGTGAAGAAAATGGAAATGGTTTCATTAGGAACCTGGATGCTTTACTGCAGGCAACTGATCTAATTATTTGTCTATCAATGAGTCCAGGAGGTCCAAGGTTACTTGCCCTCCCTTAGCTTCCTTTTCACGAAGTCTATCCTCTCTAAATACTTCCTGCTCTATGCCATTGACAAGGATCAGTAAAAAAGCTTTATTTTCCACTTAGTTCCTTCCAGGTACAGAGAAGCCCTCCCCTCCCACTGACCTCTCCTCTCCCATATGTAGATGAAGAGGAGGCTCAAATAGAAGTGTTAATAAGGAGGGGTTAGTTTTGGCTCCATGGGAACTAATGGCCTAATACAAAGATGTCAAACACACAGCCTGTAAACCAGATTCAACCTGATCTGGGAGTGAATCGGCTCATGGACCAACTTCCTGTTGCCCCAAGGTTCATTTCTGTCCTTCCTCTTCATTCCCTTTGGCCCCTGGGCTCAAACTTCCTTCCACACACAAAGAACATGGTTGCAGCATGATCTATGTCATCATCATCATCAACATCAATCGTATTTATTTAGCGCTTACTGTGTGCAGAGCACTGTACTAAGCGCTTGGGAAGTACAAATTGGCAACATATAGCCCTACCCAACAGTGGGCTCACAGTCTAAAAGGGGGAGACAGAGAACAAAACCAAACATACTAACCAAATAAAATAAATAGAATAGATATGCACAAATAAAATAAATAAATAAATATAAATAAATGTCCTGAAGCAACATGGCACCTGGGAGCTGGAGACTGTGCCTGGCCAGAGTCATTCCCAGAGGGGAGTCACATTCCCCCATCCCATCAAGGTGGGCAGCTGGGTCTGTCTCTCTCTCTTTTCCACCTCCCTTCTTCCCTGTATTTCTGAGTCAGTGCGAGGGTGGGATGCCTGGCTAGAGGTGGAAGAGGGAAGAGATGGCTGTGAGATGATTGAGAAGAGACAGTGAACAGGAGGTGAAAGTGGAATTCCAGAATTTTACCAGGGCCGATTTCTAAATAACTATCATTATTAGTTTTTTAACACTCACAAACCGATGGGGTTAGCCAAAGTAATGGCTTCACTATCCAACTCTCCATTTCCCTAAATATGGAGCAGGGCAGAGTAAGCAGGGACAGGGTTATCCATCCCTTACAGAAAAGGCCCAGGCAGGTATGCGGAATCTTAAGCCCCAAGGACAGGTGTAAATAGGGCTTCACTGGTTCCCAGGAGGGGGATTCCAAACAATAACTCTCCAGAAGCCTTTCATCTCTGACCTTTCCCCTGCTAGGGCTCCCCCAATGGGGACAGGGGACAGAGGTGACAGCACCAGGTGTCCCCTGAACTAGGGGCTGGCGGCAGGGGGTTCTCTGATCAATAGGCTGCTTTGGCTGTGGCTTTTCAGAGGGATCCCGAGGTTCCAGGGGCAGAAA
Source organism: Tachyglossus aculeatus (assembly GCF_015852505.1). Taxonomy (NCBI): domain Eukaryota; kingdom Metazoa; phylum Chordata; class Mammalia; order Monotremata; family Tachyglossidae; genus Tachyglossus; species Tachyglossus aculeatus. The sequence goes on along the minus strand of NC_052090.1, from coordinate 15,837,982 downwards.
TCAATAGGCAAGTCTGCTGGGGAGAGAGGCATCATTAGATACTGTCATTGGGGAAGCAAACAGATTAGTGTAAGCGGCAAAGTCTGATTCCTTGGGGAACACATGAAGCCCGAGTTGCCCTGCATGCCAGCTCCACCTGGGAAAAAGTCCATTTTCAAAATTCCTAGAAAGATCCTTTTCTTGAAAAGCTCCTCAAGCCACCTATGGAGAGCTGGCTCTGGTGCTCACCACCCCAGTGCCTGGGAGTTCTTCCTAACAAAGATCTGGGTTAAGTTCCTTCAAACTCAAACCAGATTACCCACCTCCTGAGGGGACACGAATACTGCTCACTCTTATTCCTTCACTTCCCTTCCAGTGCTTGAAGGCCACTACTCCATTCCCCCTAAGCCCCCTCCTCTCTGGATTAAACAGACATCAGCCACCTGATTGCTTGTTGCTCTTTTGTTTTGAAGCCCTTAGTGCCACCTCTCATTTATGGCACTGATGGTTTCGCTACCTTTTTTCTGATTTAGAATTTTCCAGAAGACATCTATGGGGCTGTGCCCCGATGATTGCACCCCAGGGCTGTGGCCCAGAGGACTGCATCATCAGGGCTGTCCTTCCCCAGGGCTGTCCCTCCCAGGGCTATGCCCTCCAGGCAGCACCCGAAGGGCTAAACCCTCTCTGGGGCTGTACCCCCAGGGCTGTGACAGGGTCCCCAGAGTCAGCTGGGGCACTGCGCTGGAACTGAGTGGTGAAGTCGTCAGGGGAGTCCCTTCCCTTGGGGGTGGATGGCACAACTGTTCTCAGGGGGACTGTAGGGGGTGAGGGCTATGGGTACAGGCCAGACACACCAGGACTGAAAGGACAGTGACGCTGCCTGACCCCTACAGATGACTGCACTCCCTGGGCCTGGGGCTTAGTGTCTTGGCCACCCTTGGCAGCAGCCTACTGCCCGGCTGGTGGGAACTCTAGTGAGCAGCCAGCAGAGAAGCAGGAGTTGGGGCCGGGGGAGGGAAGGCTGGCCCACCAAACAGCTGCCCATCCATATTCCCTGAAACCAGGTGCAGTAGACTCAAGAAAACTCACTTTCCCATTCTGCTTACTACCCCTCCCCATTCATTCATTCAATCATATTTATTGAGCACTTACTGTGTGCAGAACACTGTACTAAGCGCTTGGAAAGTACAGTTCAGCAGCATACATTTCTCTGCCTCCACCACCACTGCCCTAATAATAATAATAATAATCATGATGGCATTTGTTAAGCACTTACTATGTGCAAAGCACTGTTCTAAGCTCTGGAGAGGTTACAAGGTGATCAGGTTTTCCCACGGGGGGCTCACAGTCTTCATCCCCATTTCACAGATGAGGTAACTGAGGCACAGAGGAGTTAAGTGACTTGCCCAAGATCACACAGCTGACAATTGGCAGAGCCAGGATTTGAACCCATGACCTCTGACTCCAAAGCCCTTGTTCTTTCCACTGAGCCACTACAGTCTTCATCCCCATTTTACAGATGAGAGAACTGAGGCCCAGGGAAGTTAAGTGACTTGCCTAAAGTCACACAGCTGACAGGCGGCAGAGTCGGGATTCAAACCCATGACCTGTGACTCCTAAAACCATGCTCTTGTGACTAAGCCATGCTGCTTCCCTAGACCATTCCCAATGAAGCCACCTTCTTCCCCACACCCCAACTTCCAGCCACCCATTCCTGGAGCTCCTCCTGAGCAGACATTGCTGTGATTCAGGATTTTGGGGACTGTTGGGATGCTGGGGTGTGGAGACCAGGCTGCAGTTACCACTGGGGTAACCAGGGCATCTGCTTCACTGGCCCAGGGCTCATTCAATCAGTGGTATTTATTAAGCACTTTTTTAGTGTGTGCAGAAAACTGTTCTAAGCACCTACTTCTGCTATGATATGTTAAAGGGGTATGGGGACCTCTGGCTCTTCCAAACTACAGAAGGAAAAACATCTCTTCTCTAGCTTCTTGTCCCAGTGTCCATCCTCAGTGAGGGGAGCCCTGTGTTCTAGACACAAATAAAGAAGGGGATCCTAGGATGGAATCAGAAAGCCTATAGAGGTGTTTGGGGAGAAACCCACCCCCTAGAGAGCCAGGAAAAAATTCAGAAAAGAGGAACAAAAATGGATAGAAGGCTCAGAGGACTGATGGATTGATTTATGAGGAGAGACAATTCCTTTGATGTTGAGTTTGGCTAATCAATGATCTTTTTTGTCGGGGTGGGAGTGGGAGACTAGAAAGGGAGAGAAGCACAATTACAGTTTGCAGAGACTTTAGAGAAATGATTATCTGAACAAAAGAGGAATTGCTTTTAGTGGGAACAACAGGGTAAAACCAGGCAATCTACAGCAATCTAGCCAACAACACCCCAAGGTACCATCCTCCCCCTTGGGACTATTCTGATAATAAAAGGAATTCAACCTCCATTAATACTAGTCCAGGATACAGGCAAGCTCACTCACCCATGATGAGTGGCTATTTGAAAAGGTTGGTCTGAAATTGAAAGAGAAAATAGGTACTCCATTTCAGAGTGGGGGTTGAGAGGTACTGAAATGTTCACTCTAGCTCATGCCGCTCCCACCCAGATCAAATGTCCCTGCCTTCACACCCTCCCCGAGGTGAACAAGAACCGGTCCCAGACATCCAACTTGTATGGTTTCTAGATCCACTTCCTCAGCATTGCCTTCAAGTTGCCCTGAATGTTAAATGGCAAGAGAAGATGGCAGTCGGCATTGAGCCAGTCTACGAGTGTTGAAGCTATGCTCATTGCAAAGCAACTTCACTGGGCTGGGTATGGGAGGAGAACAGCCAGATACTCAATCAGAAGCTGTGTGCAAGTGGTAGAGCAGTGAGCAAGGTGAGTGAAAGATGGATATTCAGATGGATAAACAGTGTGGCAGAGCTGTGAACCATGGCAACAGATTACTGAGGTCGGAGTAGAAAAAACAGAAATGGCAGTGACCTTTGTAAGAGCACCAGGCTGCCTATTAGAAAGACCCCAAACCAGAAGAATTAGTTCCATTTTCCCATCCCTTCTCTGCCAATAATGTAATGATAACGGTAGGAAGCCCTTACTATCTGCCCAGCACTAGGGTAGACACAGGATAATCAGAACAGACATAGCCCCTGTTCCACACAGGCCTCTCAATCAAAGCAGTAAGGGGCCCAGATATTGTCTCCCCGTTTTACATATGGGGAAACTGAGGCACACAAGTCAGCATCAGGGTTTGGCTTAGACCCCTTATCTCCTGACTTCCAGATTCATATCCATTCCACTAAGCCAAGCTGCCACCCAAAGCTATGTAAAGTGAAATATCCGCTAACACATGTGGCTACTGTATATGAAATAGAGTTCTCCAGGCAGAGGGGGAAGGGTGAGCAACAGAAAGTTCAGGGGAACCAGCATTTTACAAGCCAAACCTCACTCCCGAAAAGGAGGAGAGGGTTGAGCAAAGGATGAGGGAAATTTGGATAGGATAAAAAGCAATCCAGATGATTCAGGCCCAGAAACAGGAATCCTGTCGAAGGAGTGGCCTAGACTTCAGATTTTGCTTACTTTACTCCCTGTGGAAATCCAGAGCAGTGGGGACTGTTCCATTTGATTTGTAGGCTGGTAGTTTGAGGGGGTCTAGTTGCAAGACTGCGTTAAACCAAGTAAATCTGGTTTACTCTGCAATATCTGCTTTCTGGTCCAAACAATCCAGGCTGCCCATCCGCACTGCCCCAATTCACCGGGTAATAGTTCCTTTCTCCACCTTGCCTCAGCTGGGTGGCTCTCAGCACAGTTCTTCATAAGTTCACACAATGGGTACCGCACGGTCAGAGATTGGCAGATACCTTATCAGGGCTGTGGGATCAGCAGATTGGGGCCTGACTCAGCCCCACTCTTGCCGGCAGCCCCTGCCGTTCCACAATGCGAGGAAATAAGTAATGTACAATTAGCGAGGATTTTTCTCCATGAACCAATCTCAGCTTTTCCTGACTCTAAATAGCACCTATACTATGGCAACATCGCACTAGGGCGAACACATCTATTTTAGTCTCATTGGGGAGAGCCATCCACTAGTTCATGCAAAATCAAGTCTTCAGGGTTATTTTTCTTGCTTGGTGCTCTGGGTTCATTCATTCATTCATTCAATCGTATTTATTGAGCACTTACTGTGTGCAGAACACTGTACTAAGCGCTTGGGAAGTACAAGTTGGCAACATATGGAAACGGTCCCTACCCAACAGTGGGCTCACAGTCTAGAAGGGGGAGACAGAGAACAAAACAAAACATATTAACAAAATAAAATAAATAGAATAAATATGTACAAATAAAATAGAGTAATAAATATGTACAAACGTATATATATATATACAGGTGCTGTAGGGAGGGGAAGGAGGTAAGGCAGAGGGGATGGAGAGGGGGATGAGGGGGAGAAGAATGAGGGGGCTCAGTCTGGGAAGGCCTCCTGGAGGTGGTGAGCTCTCAGTAGGGCCTTGAAGGGAGGAAGAGATCTAGCTTGGTGGATGTGCGGAGGGAGGGCATTCCAGGCCACGGGGATGACATGGGCCGGGGGTCGACGGCGGGACAGGCGAGAACGAGGCACGGTGAGGAGATTAGCGGCAGAGGAACGGAGGGTGCGGGCTGGGCTGGAGAAGGAGAGAAGGGAGGTGAGGTAGGAGGGGGCGAGGGGATGGACAGCCTTGAAGCCCAGGGTGAGGAGTTTCTGCCTGATGCGTAGGTTGATTGGTAGCCACTGGAGATTTTGGAGGATTCCTGAAACTGTCACCTAGACATATCTGGATCCATGTTAGGTATCCCTTTCAGGTGGTTTAAAGTTAAAAATGGGATCTGCATTTATCGTAGGGCCAGAAGAAACCCTAAGCACTTAGCACAGTGCTCTGCACCCAGGAAGTGCTCAGTGAACAACATTCATTGATCTGATCCATCTTCTCCCTTTCAAACAGGACTACTTGAGGAGCAGCGTGGCTCAGTGGAAAGAGCCCGGGCTCTTTGAAGTCAGAGGTCATGCATTCAAATTCCAGCTCCGCCACTTGCCAGCTGTGTGACTTTGGGCAGTCATTTCACTTCTCTGGGCCTCAGTTCCCTCATCTGCAAAATGGGGATTAAGACTGTGAGCCCCATGTGGCACAACCTGATCACCTTGTAACCTCCCCAGAGCTTAGAACAGTGCTTGGCACCTAGTAAGAACTTAATAAATGCCATCATTATTATTATTATTATTATAATTATTATTACTTTTCAGCTCTCTCACACAAACTATCCTGGTTTGATACTTCCCAGAGGGGAGTGTATCTTCCCCTCCCACCACAATCCTCCCCATTAAGTAATCAACTCCAAGGCGTAAAATGCTGTGTATGGATACTGAATCAACCAGTTGTACTGTTTGAGCACTTACTGTGTGAAGGGCACTTTAGTACTTGGGAGAGCACAATACAATAGAATTGGTAGACATGATCCTTGATCACTAGAAACTTACTGTCTAGTCAAGATTTAAAATTGTTGATCTTTTTTCTAAATAATATATGTTTCCTATCAAGTTGTCCCTTGTAAGCAACGATGTTCCTTGACTCCCCATTGGTGAAATTTATTCTTGTCTGGTGTCTTACTAAACCTTGCATAACCCAAAATCATCCTCTGTAAGGCTGATGTGCCTGCTGTTGGCAACGCGTCTTGCTCTTTACAGTTTGGCTGCTTAGATTCAAGGTCCTCTAGAAGCTTCTGCTCTCATAGAGTCACTGGAGAAATCTTTTATTATGCTGTGGCTGCTACAGCTGTTGTTACTGCTGATGAAATTATTGGTTTCTTCTTTTTTCCCCAATTCCTTAAACCTCAGTTCAGCCCTCAAGACTTGACCTGTTGTCATGAGAAAAACCGGAAAAAGGTTTTCTTTCTTCTGTGTTGTTTTAGGAGAGATGAGAAACACAAAGGAGGCCTGACTTGGTGGATAAGAAAAGGAAGAGGTCCAGGAGCTTACTATTAGAACAGGGTTGGCCGCTGCAGATTTTGACTTTTTCCCTGGAAGTTTACTAATTCTTATTCTCCCAAAAGCTCCTTCAAAGGTGCTTGCTAATGGTGGAGGAACATAGATGAAAATAATCCCCAAATCTGGTTTAAAAAATAAAAAATCCTCTATGGAAGTTGCCCTGCTTTCTGAGAACACAAACAGAAGTGTCAACTTCTCATTTTGAGTGTGGGACAAATAGGAGGGGGAGAGATTTGATGGTGGGAGGAACTGAGGGCTGAAAGAGAAACAAGCTTCAAAGAGCTAATAGACCAAAAAGCCACCATTTGAGGTCGTTTTAAGCTGTCTGTAACTCTTGGGCCTCGTCAGAGACCTGGGCTGGAGAAATCTAGGTATCCAAAAATCTGTGGGGACAATCAGCTCGAGAGCACCTATGGATGCAGGTAGCTTAGGGACATTTCTGCGTAGAGACAAAAGAGTTCCACACTGATCCTTTCTGAGTTAGCACCTCTCTCCATGGACCTATGGGATTAAGCCTAAACGTTGTGATATTCAGGTTATAACTGGATTGAAATCCAGCAGCTTTGGATTTATTTCAGTTAATTCCTGCTCCATTTCAATCAGCTACCTGATGGTTTGAGTCTTCCACCGTACACAAAGAATAAGATGGCCACTTAAGGTCAGTTTATTGGCCATGTGCTGTCAGTAGGTTGATGGTGAAATATGTAGGTGTGGGGTTTAAATGGTAGAGGAAAACCTTTCAGAGGTCCAGGGTTCCCTGTCCCCGTCCTGTTAACCTATGACAGTTGAGGATCCATTTCACAACCCCTACCTTCTGTTTTAAACACTTGCAAGACTTCAGTGAATTCCAGTTATTCCAATTTCCCTTTCACTTTTATGCCTCCCCTTTGGTCATAAATTCAGATCTCCTCGAGTTCATTAGCTTCAGATAAGATGACCTCATCCTCCCTCTACTTGAACCCAGTGAAAAATTCTTATGGTGGGGGATTGCCTGATCTTGATATCTCAACAGCCAGCCAAGACTGTTCAAAACCCCATTTGGAAGAGTGGTTCAGTGGAAAGAGCATAGTGCTGGTAGACAAAAGACCTGTATTTTCAGGCCTGCCACTGCCCTGCAGTGGGGCCTTGTGCAAATCAATTATCCTCTCTGGGCCTCAGGTTCCTCTTCTGTGAAATGGAGATAATAGTATCTGCCTCTGTCTATCATTCAATCCATCAGTCACTTTGAGTGCTTACTGTGTGCAGAACACTGTACTAAGCACTTGGGAGAGTACACTATAACAATGTAACAGAGTTGGTACACACACTGTCTGACCACATGAGCTTACAGTCTAGTGGGGGGGACAGATATTAGTACAAATGAAAAATTACGGAGATGCATCTAAGTGCTGTAGGGCTGAGGGATTAAAGGGATTAAAAGGGATTAAAAGGAGCAGTCAGGGTGATGCAGAAGGGAGTGGGAGAGGAGGAAAGGAGGGCTTAGTCAGGGAAGGCCTTTTGGAAGAGATGTGCCTTCAATAAGGCTTTGGAGCAGGGGAGAGTAGTTGTCTACTGGATATGAAGAAAGAAGGCCAGAGGCAGGACGTGGATGAGAGGTTGGGATGACATAGGCAAGATCAAGGTACAGAGGACTAGCTTGGTACCAGAGAAGCAACATGTGCGAGCTGGATTGTAGTAGGAGGGATTTAAGGTGAGGTAGAAGGGGACAAAGTGATTTGAGTGCTTTAAAGCTGCTGCTAAGGAGTTTTTGTTTGATGCGTGAGCAACCCTAGAAGTTCTTGAGGAGTGTGGAAACGTGGTCTAAACGTTTTTGTAATAATAATAATTATTATTATGGTATTTGTTAAGCATTTACTATGTGCCAGGCACTGTACTAAGCACTGGGGTGGATAAAAGCAAATGGCGTTACGTGGGGCTCACAGTCTCAATCCCCATTTTACAGATGAGGTAACTGAGGCCCAGAGAAGTGAAGTGATTTGCCCAAGGTCACACAGCAGAAAAGTGGGGGAGCCGGGATTAGAACCCATGACCTTCTGACTCCCAGTCGCTATGCCATGCTGCTTCTCTACCAACTCCATTACACCATACTCTCCCAAGCACATAGTACCGTGCTCTGCACACAGTAAGCATTCAATAAATATGATTGATTGAACCCAACCCACTGGTCTGCCCAGAATGCCTCTGATACAGTGAAGTTCAGGGAAAGGCCAACACTACGGAGAACTGGAAGCCACCAGTGAAAATACCTCAGGAGCCAGGAGAAAAGGATCACGGGAAAAAACACACCCATCAGTTACCAACTGAAAAGAGTTCTTTCTTCACGGGGATCAGAGAGAAACTCAGAGGGCCATCATAATTAAATCCTGAAGGACTGTGAACTAGGCTTTCAAGAACTGCCGAGTAAAGCAAGTGGAAAAACATAACACCACAGTCGGCAGTAGACTAAAGTGGGCGTGTTGACATTTTCGTGTGGTTCACTACCTCGGCTTTGTGGGCTCCATAAATTCCATTCGTTATAATTACTGTCAGTGAAATTAATGAAATTACAGGCTGTTCAACAAAAGAATAATCAATCTGAAGTTTTTGATTAGGTCAGTGAGACCTGAAGTTATCGCATGTACACTGAAGAGCTGACTACTGAAGCTGTAACTGTTGTAACTACGAGACTTCGCCGCCAGTGATTTCAAAAAACCCTCCAACTTGATCCCTTGGTCCAGACCCACAAACCTTTAGGAGACTGGCCAAATGGTTGCGAAGAACTCAGGCCACAAGTCATTTTCACGAAATGAAGACCCATACGCAGCACCAGTTAAAATGCTAATTTGACCGGACTTTTCGTGTCAGCTCCTTTGGGAAAAAGCCTTTTGGAAAGCCGTTTAGAGGAACCAGCAATCTTTCAGGGCACCACTGGAAATGTTGTTTGTTTTAATCTGGCCAGGAAACGAGGGTACTAGAAACCCTTTCATAAAAAAAAAAAATCCAGGATGAAAAGTAGACAATGTGGGGATTTGGGTATTATATGTGTTTCCTCTCTGGAAGTTAGGGATGCAGCTTATGTGTTTTTGTTTTAAAATTAAACCCGCAGCCATAAAGATTTCTCCCATGGAAAGCATGGGATGCACACCTGCAAGACCTAGAAAACTGAACTGTGTTTTATTTACAGGCTCTTCCTGTGTTCAAATCAGTGAAAAAATCACAATTTTCCTTAGAGCTGATGGGAGGTAGTTCTCCCGTGTGCTGGCCGTGGCCTTGTGAACACTGCTCAATCAATGTTATTTATTGAGTGCCCACTTGGTGCAGTACAGTGTAGTAGCGCTTGAAAGAATATCCAAGTATTAGTAGATGAAATCCTCACTCTCAAGAAGCTTATAATCTAGCAGGAGAGACAGACACTAAAATAAATTACATATTAGAACAAATGATAGAGTGCTTTGGGGTATGTGAGTACCCAAGTGCTTAGGTGATGCAGAGCTGCTGATGATGCAGAGAAGAGAGATTAATCAGGGAAGGCTTCATGGAGGAGGTGAGATTTCAGAAGGGCTTTGAGTTTTGAGAAAGCAGTGTCTGCCAGCTATGAAGGGGAAGGGAATGTCAGGCAGAAGGAAGGAAGTGAGCAAGAGGTTGGTGACGGGAGTGATAATAATAATAATAATAATGACATTTATTAAGTGCTACGTGCAAAGCACTGTTCTAAGCACTGGGGAGGTTACAAGGTGGTCAGGTTGTCCCATGGGGGCTCACAATCTTAATCCCCATTTTACAGATGAGGTGACAGGCACAGAGAAGTTAAGTGACTTGCCCAAAGTCACACAGCTGACAATTGGTGGAGCCAGGATTCGAACCCATGAACTCTGACTCCAAAGCCCGTGCTCTTTCCACTGAGCCACGCTGCTTCCCTGTGCAGCGTGACAAGAAAGTGTTGACAAGAAAGTGCAGTGAACAGGTTGACTTGGGAGGAACGAAACAAGGGAGCTGAGTTATAGTCAGAGAAGAGAGAGAATAAGAAGTGGGGAGAGAGAGAAGATTGAGTGTCGTAAATGGTCTGGAGTTTCTGCTTAACATGGAGAGAAATGGGAAATGATGAAACAACATTGAAATGCAAAACAGAAATTCTGCCATGGACAACTGATAGGTGCTGAGTGTGAAGAGAAATGAGAAATCACTCCCTTGGAGAGGGCACTAATCTGAGTAGTTTGTCAGCTGTTTGACTTTGGACAAGTCACTTATCTGTGCCTCAGTTACCTCATCTGTAAAATGGGATTGACTATGAGCCCCCCGTGGGACAACCTGATCACCTTGTAACCTCCTCAGCACTTAGAACAGTGCTTTGCACATAGTAAGCGCTCAATAAATGTCATTATTATTATTATCATTATATGGTACCCATACTGTTTGCTGCTACTATGCCTCCTACATTCATTGCATCTCAGATGATCTATGATGGCAGATCATCTGAATCACTGAAAACCCAAGAGTTCACTTTACTTCAATTCTCTCAATAATTCAGACAGATGGGTTTTGTGGTCTGAAATATTCAGATAACTGGGCCAACGATATGTTTTTAGGCTTCGATTATCCAGATAACATGCACGGGTAGTCTCAAATTGTAAACTGAGGACTTCTCTATAGATACCATTTCTGTATTGCCCGTCGAATGATTGAGAGGCAAAGGCACTTGCTTGAGACACGGAGTTAGCTAAACTTGAAGCCAGGTCTCTCAATTCCCCAGTTGAGTGCCCTGTCCACTAGGTAGCCCAGCTTCTCAGAAACCCTCTGAGTTAGAAGCAGCGAGGGGCATGGGTTCAAAACCCAGCTGTGCCATATGTCTGCTGTGTCAACTTGGGCAAGTCATTTAACTCTTCTGGGCCTCAGTTTCCTCATCTTTAAAATGATGATTAAGACTGTGAATCTCAAGATTGCTTAGTGGATAGAGCATGGCCCTGGGGTTCATTCATTCATTCATTCATTCAATCATTTATTGAGCACTTACTGTGTCCCAAGCACTGTACTAAGCGGTTGAAAGAGTACAATATAACAGTAAACAGACACATTACCTGGATTCTAATCCCTGCTCCTCTACATGTCTGACCTTGGGCAAGTCACTTAACTTCTCTGTGACTCAGTTACCTCATCTGAATAAAAAGAGGGATGAAGAGTGTGAGCCCAATGTGGGGCAAGGACACCCTCCTCCCCAGATATAAGCCCACTGTGGGCAGGGATTGGCTCTCTTTATTGCTGTACTGTACTTTCCAAGTACTTAGTACTTGCTCTGCTCTGCACACAGTAAGTGCTCAATAAATACGACTGAACGAATGAATTAACTTGTATCTAATGAGCACTTAGAATAGAGCTTTGCACATTATAAGCACTTAACAAGTAGCATAATTATTATTTTGATTATTATTATTATTTTTATGTGGGACATAGATTGTGTCCAAACTGATTGGCTTATATTTAACCCAGTGCTTAGTACAGTACTTGGCACATAGGAAGCACTTAACAAATCCCATTAAAAAACACAAAAACCTCTCCCCTATCTACCAAGGACCAAAGACCTCTTCCAGGTAGTTTCCTTTATTTTCTCATTTCCTCTGGTTCATGCTAGAACTGAGAGTTTGGATTGGTGTATGACTAATTTTACTGTGGCCACTGTATCTTTGGGAATTGACTTCGTTTTAAAGAGTAGTAAATGAAGAAACAAACCACCCAACCAAAGCTTGAGAGAGCTTTCATCCACACTGCCTCATCCACTTACTGAAACCGCTTTTGAAAGGAAAACTCAGAATCTTCCAGAAAGGCAGATTGCACCAATGCAGGCCTCACTTCTTTGAGTCTCTTATTTTATAGTCATCACTGAGTCATTCATCATCTCATCCCTGTGACAGAGAGGACAAATGGGAAACTGAGGCACTTTTTAAAATGAAGTCAATTCCCAGCACACCTAGATTCCTCTCAACTGTCCACCTTGCAGAAATGGAGTGGACAGAGAGGGAGAAAGCCCCAGGAGCGGGTCCTTTGACCATGGCCAGGCCAGAAACCCAAAAGTCCAGACCATTCTGGTTCTCAGTCCTACACTGCTGGCCCCTCCAACGCACTGAACTCACCTAGTATCTCTGCTATGGGGAACTCAGCGAAAGGGCTTCCTTTTAATAAAACATTGAGCACTTAGGTGGGGTCAAAACAAAAAGTGCCCAGAGGAAAGGGAGACAAGATACATTACTGCTGACGGGCAGTTGAGGACACACTGACCACACATCCTCTGGCAACCTGAATCTCCCCTTTTGGGCTTCTAGACGACACATAAACAAGCGTCTTGGACAAAAAGACCTGAGTGGCTCCAGGCCCCGAATAGAGCCGGCAGTAACAAAGCAGGGAAGTGAAGACTCCCATTTATTTACAAAGCCTACGTGCTAGAAATGACAGAGATAAAGGCCGTTCCCAGAGGGGAGCGAAAGAAACCTAGAGATAGGGAAGGTGATGCTCCCCTTGCCCCAAGTTCAACTCCCACCTCGTTTGGTGAAAATATTCAGGCTGAGCGGACGTGGAAGAGAGAAGCCAATCAAGCAGGAAGAGGGATCCATAGACTCAGTCCCTGATTCACTGTTGAGTAATCTAGGAAGCGTAGGGCACGAAGGAGAGAACAGCATCCTGAAACTGGATATGTCACAAGACACTATACTACTGCTTCAGCCCTGGTTGTGACTGAGGTTCCCTAGTGGCCTGGGGTTCCTATCCTTGGAGAAACGGAATGGTATTGAAGGGACATCTAAATTTCATCAGCTTTCTCTAATGAGGAGATCCCAGCTCTCTTTCCTGCAGCTGAGCTCACTGGAGGTGGCAAGAATCCTCAGAAGGGCCCCCAGTCCCCACAAACTCCTGAACTGATAAGAAAAATAATTGTGGTTTTTGTTTCTTCGTACCAAGCATTGTACTAAGTGCTGGGATGGTCAGTCAGTCATTTATTGAGCACAATAAATAAATGTTGCTGTGGGCAGAACACTGTACTGTTTGGGAGAGTACAGTATAACAAAAGGCACATTCCCTGCCCACAATGAGCCTACAGTCTAGAAGGGATAGAATCATCATCATCATCATAATCATGATGGCATTTATTAAGCGCTTACTATGTGCAAAGCACTGTTCTAAGCACTGGGGAGGTTACAAGGTGATGAGTTTGTCCCACGGGGGGCTCACAGTCTTCATCTCCATTTTACAGATGAGGGAACTGAGGCCCAGAGAAGTTAAGTGACTTGCCCAAAATCACACAGCTGACAGTTGGCAGAGTCGGGATTTGAACCCATGACCTCTGACTCCAAAGCCCGGGCTCTTTCCACTGAGCCACACTGCTTCTCAGTGGAAGCTGAGATAGAAACCATATAATGAGGTTGGGCACAGTCCCCATTCCATACAGGACTCCCAGTGTAAGTAGAAAGAAGAACGGGTACTGAATCCTCATTTTACAGGTAAGGAAACTGAGGCCTAGTGAAGCTAAGTGGTTTGCCCAAAGTCACGCAGGAGACAACTGGAAAAGCTGAGATTAGAAGCCAGGCCTCTGACTCCCAGCTCTTTCCACTAGGCCACAAGCAAGTCAGGGTGGGGATGCCTTCTTCTCTCAACTTCCTTGGCCAATTGAGAAGACTTGGCCAACACAATTTTCCCTGTTCTCTTTTGGAACGTGTACAGTTGTTGTGTCCAGTGTGTTGTCTGAATTGTTTGGTTCAAGGGAAAGCTAGCCCTCTCCCTAATTTGTTTTTCAAGTTAGCGGCAGCTAAATATATGCTCATCAGCCATCATGGAAGGCTTTTAATGTCTTCCCCCAATTTAGTGTCTTCAAAAATTGACCGGAGCAGATGCCAGAAAAAGGGCACTTAGATGTCCTATAATGTGGGTGTTGTGTGTGGGATGACTCTGGTGTTAAAGAAAACTCATGCCCCTTGCCCGAAACTGCAAACTTGCCCACAACTCTTCTTCCGACTCCAGCTCATATTTTATAGCTACATATAGACACATGGTATCCGAAGAATGTTCCCTCTTTCTCAGTGTTCTTTACTAAATGTGGACTGAAAATATGCCCAGCAGATAGTATAGTGCTCTGTACACAGTAAACACATAATAAATACTATTACTACTATTATAGAACTGACTGTACAGATAAATAAGGGTTATGTGATGCTTGGAATGCCTTTCTTCCAGGGACTTCAAAGCCCACTCAAATCCAGTATGTTCTTGCTTTAATTATTACCAACATTAGATTTTGGGTGCAAGTGGCATGTTCAGAAAAAGGGAACCGGTAGGAGTGGTGGTAATGCTCCCCATCCAGCCAGTGGCGTCCACTTGTTCCCCCCCTGAGCTGACGGAGGTGCCGGAAGTGGGGGAGGTGAGAAAAGAGTGAGTCCCAGGAATATGGGACCAAGATCCCCCTGAGGTTGAGTGTCTATAAATGTTGTCATACTCACCACAAATTCAACCTGGCCTTGCTCCCATCACCAAATCCTAGCAGAGATCATAAACACCACTTCCAAGCAGCATGACCTAGTGGATAGAGCACAAGCCTGAGAGTCAGAAGGACCTGGGTTCTAATCCTGACTCCATCACTTGCCTGCTGTATGACCTTGGGCAAGTGACTTGACTCCTCTGTGCCTCAGTGATCTCATCTGTCAAATGAGGATGAAGACTGTGAACCCCATGTGGGACAGGGACTACGTCTGACCTAATTTACTTGTATCCACTCCAGCGTTTAGTACAGTGACTGGCATACAGTAAGTGCTTAAATACCATCTTTATTATTACTATTTTTCCAAGATCGACTCACCAGACAGTGCTTTAGCTTTCTGTTGACGGGAGGGGTGCCAGAGGGATTTAATAATTCATGGAGGCTGAAATGTGATTAGAATCGCCCAACTTCCACTCTACCGAGAATGGCCTGGTTTAGCCCACACCGGACTCACTGGTGTCACGTAGCCTCCAGTGCCACAAAGCTCTGCCCAGATTCTGGCCCCAGTGTGGTGATTTCCTCAAATGTCCTTCATTACCTTAGGAGACTTCCATCGTAATTATGGATTGAAGCCACAGCTGTTGAGGCAGGGAGCACGGGGACTGACAGGGAGGAGGGAGGAGCCGATGCCCAAGGAGTAGCCAAGGAGCACCAGACGGTCATTCAACACCAGGAAACATTCCAGGCCCAGGTCACAATTACTCGTGTAATCAAAACACAGACGGCTGGGGATGGGCGTCGCTCCTTTCCTTGTTCGTTTTGGGAGCATGACAATGTGAGCACACAGCCCAGCTTCCATGAGCCTTTTCTCCCCTTGCCCCAACAGCAAGGACTGGGATAGGAACACTCAGAGCTTGAAAGGGGGAGAGATTATTATTTATCATTATGGAGTTCATTGAGTGCTTATTCAGTGCCAGTCACTGGGGTCAATACAAGATACAGTCCCTGCCCCGCATGAGGATCAAGATCCAAAAGACAGCAATAACAGGCTTCTTAACCCCATTTTAACAGGTGAAGAAATTTAAGGACAGAGAAATTACAGGAACTGCTGAAGGTCACTTGGCAGGCCAGGGATAGAGCCAAGATTAGAACCTGGGTCTCCTGACTCCCAATCCAGTGTTTTTGCTGTTAGGCTACCTCTCTACTTTTCCAGAGAGCCTAGAAGTCTCTCACTACCTTTAGTCGTTGTGTAAATACTCCTAATTTGAATCAGATTCTAATCAGAATCGTCTAGGACAGTCCCCCTCCATTGCCAACCCTAGGCAGGACAGGGGAGTTGGATAAACCACCCTTCTTCTCTATTTCACCAAATATATTTATTCATCTGCTGAACTGCTCCTTTGTCCCTGACCCCACTTTACTTCAAGTCCCGTTCCTCCTCTGCCTCCCTTGAGCAGGTGAATCCCCTTTGCTCCCAATAGCTCAGGGTCCTCCTGTTCCTAATCTACTGTGTTAACATATCCAGCCCCAAGTAGAATCTCATCAAGCGCTTAGTACAGTGCTCTGCACACAGTAAGCGCTCAATAAATACGATTGAATGAATGATATGCCGTGAGGAACAAGTTCCCATTTCCTTCCCTTGCACTTGAGTCACAGGTTAGAGCAGATTGTTTTTCCTATTTCACAGACCGAGAAACCGAGACGCAGAGAGGAGGAACAATTTGCCTCAGGGCCCAGGACTGGGACTAGAATCCATATTTTCTAATTCCCAAACCTCTACTTGTTCAATAAACTACACTGCTACTGCTGTTAGGAAAACAGACCAAACCCCTCACTCTCGGGGACATTTATAACAGTACCCCAACCGTATCATCCTGTCCCTGGGAAGAGATGGACGTGGGGAGAAGAGGAAAGGAAGAGAGGAGGGAAGGGCATGGGAAGTGAAGAGAGGGAGTGGGAGAGGGAGTGGTCAGGGAGCTTCAGAGCTGGGAATTTCCCAGGGAAGGAGGAATTACACTGGAATTCCCCAACCAGAGGGAGCAAAAGGGTGGGCAGGGGAAGGAGAGCAGGGAGCTGGAGACTCACCCAAGGGGCAATTTGACAATCACAATTGTAATTAGGTTGATTTTGATTAGTGGAAAGGAGGGCAATAGGAATTTGCTGATGATTGATCATTGGATGAAAGGAACTCCCTAACTTCAGATTTGAGGCACTCAATCAACTCTCCCTCCTACCTTCCCTTGCTAATGTTCTACTACAACCAAACCTACACACTTTGCTTCTCTAACTCCAACTCACTCTCCTTACCTTGATCTCATCTATCCTGTCGCTGACACCTTGCCCACTTCCTTCCACTGGCCTGGAACTCCCTCAATATCTGACAGACCATCACTCTCCCCACCTTCAAAGCTCTCCTAATATCACAACTCCTCAGGAGTCCTTTCCTAAGCCCTTATTTCTCCTACCTCCCCTCCCGCGATGCACTCGGATCTGTTCCCCTTAAGTACTTGATAGTCACACCACTCTGAGACGCACAATTATGTACATATCCTACACTCTGCCATTTCCCCTAGATGTAATTTATTTTAAAGTCTGCTTCTCCATCTAGATTATAAATTCCTTGTGGCCAGGAATCATGTGTACTGGCTTTATTGTATTGTACTTTCCCAAGCGCTGAGTACAGCGCTCTGCACACAGTAAGCACTCAAATGTCATTGATCGATTGGATGTTCCATTCCAAATGGCTTGTCACGCCCTCCACCTTCTCCTACAGATTATTTTTTCCGGCTAACAGAATTTTTTGGCTAAGCATTGGGCCCGACACACACAGAAGAGTCTCTGCAATCATCTTTGGTGATAAGAACCATAATCAGTCCCCGGCACAAGTAGAGTGCCATTTCAGGTGGCTGTTAGATTTTACCATTTTTGAAGGCCTGCTGCTTCAGAGAGCTGGGTGATTACATACCCACTCATCTATTTCCCGTCCATGTTTGTTTTGGAAGGGTGGCATGGGATTTTTGAAAGAAAGGAAGAAAAAGCAGACTGCAGAGGAAACAGAATTGGCATGCATGGCCTGGGCCAGTTTTGCTCTTAGAATTGCCAAACTTCAGGAATGAGTGGGAGCCAAGTTCATTTCCACTGCACATTTTCTCTGTGATATCTTACCACTTTTTTGAGACAGTGAAAGATCCATGATAATGGGGAGAAGACAAGGCAATAATGGGAAGTAGCGTGACCTAGTGGAAAGAGCATGGACCTTGGAACCAGAAGACTTGGGTTCTAATCTCAACTCTGCCATTTACCTGCTGTGTGACTTTGAGTAAGTCATTTCACTTTTCTGGGCCTCAGTTACCTCATCAGTAAAATGGGGATTTAATTCCTCTTCTCCCTCCTACTTAGAGAGTGAGCCCCTTGTGGGACTTGGTAATCTTGTATCTATCCCAGTGCTTGGCATACAGTAAATGCTTAAAATACCACAAGTATTATTATTATTATCAACAGAAGGATGGAAGTCAGCAGTGGTCAGTAGCAATCCCTCTAGACTGTAAGCTTATTGTAGGCAGGGAGTGTATCTGCCAACCCTGTTGTATTGTACTCTCCCAAGCACTTAGTGCAGTGCTCTGCACATAGTAAGCACCCAATAAATACCACTGCCTGATTGATGTTGGATAGCAGAGCTGGGACAGAATTCAAGGATGCTCATCCTTTGTCTAGCTCGAGTTACTCCTCAGTAATCGTCCGTGCCGTAACCGGTCCATTGCTGTGCAGCGGGAGAAAGGGGCAATTGGCCAGTGGGAGAAACGTTACGCTAGTCCCACCTATGTTGCCACCCCTTTTCCCTCCCCTCCCCCAATTCACAGCCCAGCTGGGTGGCAACGACAGCGAGGGGAGGATGCCCACCCAGGACCCAAGAGAGCTGATTTTTTTAACAAGTCACAGTTGCACTCTGGAGTGGCCCCTGAGGCCCAGGAGGGAAGGGGGATGTTATTTGCTCTTTTTGAGGCTGCCTGCAGGGTGACATTTTACAGCTATTTGAAGTCTAAGCCATAAATTACAAGTGGGCAGTTGGTGGTAGGCAGCACCAGCAGAATTTCCTTATTTCTCTCCAAGGGACTAGAATTGGCTTTTTCCACTACTATCATGAATGGAGGACATGGTGAAAATTGTTCTAAGTCTGATTGGCCACCAACTCCCCACTCCAGTCTATACTGCATGCTGCTGATCATCTTTGTGCAGAAATGCTCTAGGAATGTTACTCCCCTCCTCAAAAATCTCCAGTGGCTGCGTGTCAACCTAAACATCAAGCAAAAACTCCTCACTCTCGGCTTCAAGGCTGTCCATCACCTAGCCCCCTCCTACCTCACCTCCCTTCTCTCCTTCTCCAGCCCAGCCTGCACCCTCTGATCCTCTGCCGCTAACCTCCTCACTGTGCCTCATTCTCGCCTGTCCCGCCGTCGACCCCCGGCCCACATCCTCCCCCGGCCTGGAATGCCCTCTCTCCGCACATCCACCAAGCTAGCTCTCTTCCTCCCTTCAAAGCCCTACTGAGAGCTCACCTCCTCCAAGAGGCCTTCCCAGACCTCCTTTTTCCTCTCCTCCTCCCCATCCCCCCCACCTCCTTCCCCTCCCCAAAGCACCTGTATATATGTTTGTACAGATTTATTACTCTATTTTACTTGTACATATTTACTATTCTATTTATTTTGTTAATGATGTACATCTTACTTTAATTCTTTTTGTCCTGATGACTTGACACCTGTCGTCATGTTTTGTTTTGTTGTCTGTCTCCCTCTTCTAGACTGTGAGCCCATTGTTGGGTAGGGACTGTCTCTATATGTTGCCAACTTGTACTTCCCAAACGCTTAGTACAGTGCTCCGCACACAGTAAGCACTCAATAAATACGATTGAATGAATGAATAAAAGTCATCTCTGGCAGAAAAACTTTGCTCTCTATTGATAAGACCTGTGCTCACTTCTAATGTGAAATGGTGCTTTTATTACATTCAAACCCACTAAAATATTTGAAATGAAACCACTAAAGGCTCCATTTAGGAAACTTACAAATTGAATCTAAAGTTGGTTTGTAACAAGGATGAGATTTGCATTGACCGACTGCTGAGCGGTATTTAAATCAAAATCTATTTTTCTTACTAAGATACTGAATTCAAAAAAGCTGTGACAGAGCAGTTTGATTAGACCACAGATGGCTTCTCCTGGGTTCTTGCCATTCCAGTGTGACCTTGGGCAAGCCACTTAACTTCTCTGGGCCTCAGTTACCTCATCTGTAAAATGGAGATTAAAATTGTGAGCCCCACGTGGGACAGCCTGATCACCTTGTATCCTCCCCAGTGCTTAGAACAGTGCTTTGCACATAGTAAGTGCTTAACAAATACCATCATTATTATTATTATTCCTGTTGATATCCTCAAAATGTTTCGGGTCACATCCAAGGGAAGTATTATCATTGTACACGCAAAAACGTGAGTCCACTTCTTAGCCCCGTAGATAGATGCCACAGTTGGTTCCCTTGCATGATAAACTCCCTATTTGCCTGCTAGAAATGTGCTCTTGGCTTTTCCCACGATGAAACAGAACCGGTTAGAAGGATGGAGTGAAAGACACTTTATTGTCAGTGCTACTGAATTTCAGGGGCAATGGACTACGCCCAGGAGGATCAATTACAGAGGTCCGAAAGGGCGAACAGCTTACGTCTATTCGCCCATTAGAACCGTCGTCCTTGCTCAAATGGCAAAAATAGTTCCTACTGTACAACACTATTTTAATTATGTCTCTGCAGGAAGGAACTCGTCCAGAATGATCATGAAGTTGGTTGTAATCAATGACCTCTTCCAAAATACCTTGAACTTTCTTTTGTTGATGGGACCTTCTAAAACTGTACTGGGAGCCATACGATTCTGGCTTGTACCCATTTTAAACATCATTTTAATCGCACGATGCTACAAATTGTTATCAGATGACCCTGTGCTCATACACAAACACAACCACTATCAGGCACAGACAGGCTATAATCTGGCAATAACTTTATAAAACAGAAATAAACACAATGTGGAGTGAATATTAATAAACTCAAGGAATCCTGGCACACAAGATCGCTAACACTTTCAAAAGGAAAGTACTGTAAGACTGTTTCCTATGCGTGAATCTGTCTTTGAACAAGGGGAATTTGAAGGCAAGAGAGGTTAAGGTTTTTTGAACTCCTACTCTTACATCTTAAGATAATCTTCTAGACTGTGAGCCCACTGTTGGGTAGGGACTGTCTCTATATGTTGCCAACTTGTACTTCCCAAGCGCTTAGTACAGTGCTCTGCACACAGCAAGTGCTCAATAAATGCGATTGATTGATGATTGATTGATTAATCCCCTCCTCCAGTGGTTAATGGAAAGAATCCAATTCTGGGAGTCAGGAGATCCAGGTTCTACGGTCAGCTCTGTCACTGGTCTGCAGTGTGACCTTGGGCAAGTCATTTAACCTCTCTGGGTCTTAGTTTCCACCTCTGTAAAATGGGGATTAAATAGATTTGTGAGCCCAATATGGGACAGAGACTGCTACCTGCAATCTTGCATCTACTCCAGCCCTTAGTGCATAGTAGGTGCTCAATGAATGACATAATTATGATAACTGATCATTTGCGGGGAAGAAAAGTATTGTCACATGCTTGGTACAGAGTTCTGCACACTCTGGAAACTCAGTGCAAACTGTTGATACTGAATCTAATATTCTGCTCCATAACCTTCCTTACCCAGGGTCTACCCATAGTATTGGAGGCCGGGTTAGAGCAGAGGAGCCTTTCAGGTAGGATTCACTTTGGTGGTCAGGGTCTTAGATAATAATAATAATATTAATACTTCTTTTTAACGGTATTTGTTAAGTGCTTTCCATGTGCCAAGCACATCTACTAAACGCTAGATACAAGTTAATCAGGTTGGACCCAGCCATGTCCCACATAAGGCTCACAATCTCAATTCCCATTTTACAAATGAGGTAACTGAGGCACAGAGAAGTTAAGTGACTTGTCCACGGTCACACAGCACACAAATGGTGGAGCCAGAATTAGAACCCAAGTCTTTCTGACTCCCAAGCCTGTGATCTATCCACTAGGCCATTCAGCTTCTCTATAGTTATTATCATTATTGCATTTGATAAGCGATGATTATGTGCCAAGCACTGTTCAAAGCACTGACAAGTTAACTAGGTCAGACACTGAAGATAAACAACCCTATGAATTCAATGAACCCTTTGAGAGACCTGCTTAATTTCCAAACATTTGAACAATGTACTCAATGGTACCCAGGTGACTTGACAGAGTTACTGAAACTCCCCAAATAGACCCCAAAGAGCAAGGGAGTAATTTGAGTATAATAAAAACGGGACTAATTGGCTGAGATTGGACAGAAGCAAGTGAGAACCTGCTGGACCAGGAGATAGGATGCAAGTTTGAATTATTGCCATTAAGGATGATTTCAAGAATCACGGCGGCTGAAGAGAGTTGCTGCAAAAACCCATGAGAGCTGAAACTGTTTTTTTAAAAAAATACAAGGTATTACCCAAAATAGGGATAAGGAAAAAATGAATAGATTCCATTTGCAAACCCCAAATCAAGGCAAGAGAGCTTCTTGGAAAACAGAAAAATTTTGAAACTATTTTTAGCCCTTTCTGTAACAAATCATATGTGTGTGAAAATCATAGCCAGACAAGAGGTTGAATGACTCCACCCTACGTCTGGACTCAAACTCATAGCCTAGGTCCTCTGGCTGACTCTCCACCTAAATCTGGCAGTGGAGGGCATCTACCAATCAAGAAATAGTACTTATAGCACACCTACTCTGCAGAGCATTGTACTAAATGCTTGGGAGAGTACAATAGAGTAAGAAGACGGAATCCCTGCCCTCAAGGAGTTTACCATCTTGTGGTCCCAGAGAATCCGCAGGAAGTTTCCTCCCCTCTCTGAAGCAGACGGCCACTTTCAAGCTCCTCTGATAAAAGTCCATTCTCAAAATGGACAGCAAAATAACTCTCCTAGCCCCCTGTTCTCCCAGGAGATGGTAAACTCTTAGAGGTCAGGGACCACCTATTGTTTCAGTTTTCTCTCAATATAACCCAGGGCCCTGAACAGGGTGGAGGCTTCAAAAACAATTTTCTGTTCTGACGCTCATCGGTCAGTTCAACAGCGATGAGGCAGCTAGGTTCAGTGGTGGAATTTCTGAAATCTTGCTCTTCAGGCATTCAACCGGGCTTTGTGGGCCAGCCCCTTTTAGAGACTAATGAGCTTCAGTGAGAGAAGGAAAATTTAAGCTTTGAATCAGGAAAAGTCTCATTAGACTGTGGAATCATCTCCCTCAGGGAACAGTGGAATCCTCATTGTTTGAGTCATTTGGAAGGCCGTCTAACAGCTCCAGAAAGCCAGAGAGACCAATCACACTGGAACCGGTAACAAACAAGATGATCTCATTAGTCTTCTCCATCTGTAATGACTATCAAGAGGGGTTAGAAGTGGTCAAAAGGTCGTGAACTAAATTAGAAAGTGGGAAGGAGTCTAAAATGAGCATCTTCGGTTTCCCAGTCATTCAGGCGAGGCTGGGGGAGAACACTTGTGCTCAAGAACTTCTACCAGTCAATCAATCAGATTTACTGAGTGCTTACTGTGTGCAGAACGCTGCACTGGGAGAGTACAATATAATAGAGTCGGTAGACACATTCCTTGCCCCCAACGAGCTTATGGTCCATTTGTCCTTCTCACAGAAAAAAGTCATGGTAAACAGCATAGAAGGAGAAGGGAGGAGGGACAAATACCTGCCACTTGACACAAAAAGCAGTGAGAAAGCAACGCAGTATAACTTTAGAAAAACACTAGCTGTAATTTGCTATAACTGTAACACAACAGCAACAGAAGTTTTCAATAAGCCATTACATAAAAATACATATTTTATCATATTACACTATCACACCCTTGCAAAGAAAATCTTTTTGATATCCCCATCCTTGCTCCAAATGCTCCTGCACAGATAGTAAAATGAAATCATCATGCTTTTCCTGGGCTATCATCAAGGAGTAATTATTTGGCGGTCACTTCGTGTGGTGCTGAACTGAGAACTGTGATGAAACAGTTATAGGCAGCATAGCCTAGGAGGTGAGAGGCTCCCTCCTTATGGGCAGGGAATACGTCTGCTAAATCTGTTGTACTGTACTCTCCCGAGCTCTTAGTACGTGCTCTGCACATAGTAAGAAGTCAATAAATAATTGATTGATCAATTGATTGATTGACTGGAAATCAGAAGACACAGGTTTTAGTCTCAGCTATGCTATAAGACCCTGGGCAAGTTACTGAACCTTTTTGGGTCTCACTTTTCTCATCAATAAAATGGAGATAAGACACCTGCTCTCCTTACTTCTTAGATTGTGAACGCCTTGTGGGACAGGATGTGTCATCTGAACTGATAATCTTGTATTTACCCCAGAGCTTAGGACAGTACCTTAGTACATAGTAAGTGCTTAGTGAATATCAAAATTATTGTTACAATCTAGCAGGAGAAAAGACATTTGGACCAGACAGCTATGGCTTTCTGCAAGGCCATATTAATAAATTTGCTTTTAAAAGACACGATTGGCTTCTGACTTTCCTTTAGATCATCCACTCACAACATTTTTCACCGTACTAAGCATTGGGGTAGATTCAGGATAACAGCTCAGACCCAGTCCCTGTCACTAAGCCTGTCCCATATGGGGTTTATGATCAAAGAGGGAGGGAGACAGGTACTTAATCCCCATTTTACAGATGACGAAGCTGAGAAACAGAGAAATTAAGTTTCCAAGGTCACCCAGCAGACAAGTGGCTGAGCTGGGATTAGAACCCAAGCCTGTGATCTTGCCACTCAGCCACGCTGCTTGGTTTTGAGTACATGGAGTGATTTGGGCTGAACCATCTGTCTTTTTTGAAAGGAAAAGGAGTTTTCTAATAAACAATTCCTCCTCTGATTTGAACGAGAACAAGGCAAACGTAAATTTCGGCATCCAACATACGTGGAGTCACAAACAACCAGCTCTGCTTCCCCCTCTGCCCAGAAACTCGGATGTCAGCCCATGTGTCTGAATGACAGGTGGCATTTCTCCCCAAATTTTCCCCATCCCTCTCCTTCCATGCTGTCCTGAAGGGCTTTGGAAGATTCTTAGAGTCCAGGGAGTCTGGTATCAGGGTGATGGTCTTGAGGGGTGGGTCAAAACTGGAGTGTAGGGGTGGGGGGGATGATAACAAGAAAGGAAATGATAACAAAGGTCAAACTTCCCTTCTCTCATGCCCCAAGGGTTTCCTCTTCTTCCCTCATGGACTCCAGTTGTTGTATGAGTCAGGATGGCAGAGGGCCTAAATTGCATGAGTCCAGGCCATGTTTCAGATGCCTAAAGGCACTGCCCAAGAAAGCTAAGAGAAAATGGAATCCTCTGGCTTTATCCACCCTCTCCTAGGTGATCTTTGAAAATAAAGTCTCAGCATAACCAGGGAGTTACATTCTCAAAATGGTAAAAACATATACAAGCTCTGCAAAATCTCCTTCAAAAGAACATGCTGGACAGAAAGAGCAGTGGCATTCCAGCATCAATGCTTGGGCTACAGCAGTTAAACAGAAAGACTCCAGAGTCAAACAAAAGTTACCTAAAAGACAGGATCTTACAGGGAAAAAAACCCAGTCCTCACCACCTCAAACCAATATTTTGGAGTCATTTCACACTGATTTGCAACACAGAAGTCCAAGGACCAACCCACTTAGCATTAGAGGTGGATCTCTCAGACAGTCATTACGAAATGGGTAGATTGTGCCATTTTTCCAACAGGTGTTTGTCTTGCTTCATGCAAGCTTGGTTCCTGGATCGGTCTCAGAACAATTCCATGTTACAACTCGATTGCAGGTCACTGACAAGACAGGGACAGTTTCCTATGGACACCTATCCTAGAATATCAGCAGCAACGAGATTTTTTTGTTTTCTGGATTTCTGGAACTCACACCTCCTTGCTAACTGATGGATTCTCCGTCAGCTTGATTCACCCCAGCAGGGTGACTTCAGCCTCTAGCTCCCAAACAGGTTATTTCATTTGTGTTAGGCTGAAAATTCTGAAGGAGAGTTCTCCCTTACAGATGCCTTCCCCCAACTCCTGCCTGCTCAGTGGAAGCTTTTAAGCAGGGGCGGAGGGAGAGGGGTTATTTGAAATAAATATGGGATCCATTCCAGGAGAGTTCAAGACGCCTTCTGACATCTGAAGAGATAGCCCCACCTTCCCCTTAATCACGTCTGAGGAAATCCCCCGAAACCCTGGTACAGGACAGCCATATCTCAAGAGGGCATATGAGCTCACGAAAACTGTTTTGATTTAGAAAGAGACTCCCATGGAACATTCACAACAGAAATGGTCAGAACCAAACACAGCCGGAAATATCCTTAAAGCTGCTTCCTCCCTCTCTTCTGGCCCTTCGAGCTTTCTGGGTTAGTGGACAGTGTTTAATTGCTGCCAGTTGACTAAAACAGTACTTTTCACCTTTCCCATTCTGTGGCACAAGAACTTGACTGAGCTTTACCTCACGAGAGAAAGCCAAGAGATTAGTACAGTGCTCTGCACACTGTAAGCACTCAATAAATACGATTGAATGAACAAGGGGTCCCCAGCTCCAAGTGAGACAAGACAAAAAGCCACAGCAAAAGAGCTCTGTCCAGCCCAACTCTGATTGGGTCAAGACTGTGAGCCCACTGTTGGGTAGGCACTGTCTCTATATGTTGCCAACTTGTACTTCCCAAGCGCTTAGTACAGTGCTCTGCACACAGTAAGCGCTCAATAAATACGATTGATGATTATTATGTCCAAAGGCTTATGACCTGCGGGACCTGAAGACTGCCCCAAACCAGACAGGGTTCCATTAGGAGAAGCAGTGTGGCTCAGTGGAAAGAGCCCGGGCTTTGGAGTCAGAGGTCGTGGGTTCAAAGTCTGGCTCTACCCACTGTCAGCTGTGTGACTTTGGGCAAGTCACTAAACTTCTCTGTGCCTCAGTTACCTCATCTGTAAAATGGGGATTAAAACTGAGCGGCCCCCCGTGGGACAACCTGATCACCTTATAACCTCCCCAGTGCTTAGAACAGTGCTTGGCACATAGTAAGCGCTTAACAAATACCATCATTATTATTAGGGCCCCACTGGTGGAAGAGCTGGGAATCTGGTCCTCTGTCTCTCTCCATGAATGAACAGGTCACCCTTGACACAGTAGACCTTCTCCACTTGAATTTCTACTAGGGAAATATCCATGTTCCTCCTCCTCCTCAGTCCTTAATGAGAGAAAAAGAGGGCATACCGGGCAGTTCACCTCAACATAACAAACGCCACAAGGCCCAGTTAAAAAGAGCGGCAAAGAAATCCACCCTAACAAATAAGCACAAAAGATTGACCATCCCACACACTGATAATAATATATTCATTAGACACTAGGTACCAAATACTATGCTAAGCTTTGGGGTAGATACGGGATTATCACGTTGGTCACAGTCCCTCTTCCACATAAGGCTCACAGTCTGAGGAGGAGAGAGAACTTGTAAAATATCTGCAAAATGCCCATTTTACATATGAGGAACCTGAGGCCCAGAGAAGTTACTTGATTTGTCTTAGTCACCCAGCTGTAAGTGGCAGGGTTAGGATTAGAACCCAAGTCACTTGGCTCACAGGCCTCTACTCTTTTCACTAGGCCATGCGGCTTCTATCAAGCCAGCACACCTCCCTCCACAGAGGAATAAATGAAATTGAGGACATGAAATGAAGGCAAGCGGCATGTGTGGGGTAGAAACTTTAATTCTATCGAACCCCAGCTCTTTTTACTTCTAGCTTTTCCTAGGTCTCTTGCCTTAGACTTCTTTTTTTCCACGTTCAGCTCGTAGAAAGGTTCTGTAGGTTTAAAATAAAGGTTAAACAAGGGGATGGAGGAGAGAAAATGCCCAATTTTCCATTGTTTAGCAAACCCCATTGGCTTGCCCCGATAGAGGAGTGAGAGTGTCAGTAGGCAAACACGGGGAGGGAGCCCTGCAGATGACAGTTATTTGTAAATGTAAAAGCAAGAGATTTCCATTTATGGTCTTTAAGTGCATTCCAAGGCATGGCCAGTACAGTGTCAAGTTTTTTGTAGTGATAAGGCCAGAAGCAGGAAGTCATGAGAGGTCAGGAAGGAAGTACTATCAGGCCTGAGAGCGGGACAGGGTACTAAAGGGAGCTGTACAGTCTCTGGTATTCAAGCTGTGTAACAACTGCCCTATTTTTTAAAGATAAACAGAGTTATGTGCTCAAAATCTGCACGACTGTCGCTTCTATTTACCCGAACAACCCCAAGAGGCTCCACTAACCTTTTGCAGGCTCTGTAAGGTCCTCGGTGATAAGAGATCCCTATTCCTTATAAACACTTGTTCTGGGATGCTGAACCAGAGATTGTTTATGGCAATTCATTTTGACCCTGGACATTTGGAAGGAAACAGCCTTATTACTAAATTTGATTCTTTATGTCACAGCTGAAGCTGAGCAGCTTAGTTTATACTGGCAGCCCTCCAAGTGTCACCTGTTTTTTTCTCCCCATGGCCTGATGGGAAAGAGATCTCGGTGCTAGTTAAGGATAAAAGAGAAAGTTCTAGGGTCTTACAAAAGGAGCTGGAAAATGCCTTGGAAATGCTAAACAACAACACATACAGGAGCAGCATATTGGATTTAGACTGTTATCTTCCCTGTTCTTATTACTCCACTGTTCCAAGGATAAAAACGTGCAATTCTCAAATCACAAGAAGCAGTGTGGCCTACTGGAAAGACTGTTGGCCTGGGAATCAGAAGGACCTGGGTTCTAATCCCAGCTCCACCAGTTGTCTGCTGGGGGACCTTGAGCAAGTTACTTGATTTCTCCGTGCCTCAGTTACCTCAGCTATAAAATGGGAATTGATTGCGAACCCCAAGTGGGACATGGACGGTGTCCAATCTGATTAGCTTGTATCTACCCCAGAGCTTAATACGGTGCCTGGCACAGAGTAAGATCTTAATAAATACCATTTTTTAAAAAATTAAAAAACGAGTCATCACTCCTCATCCAAATTCTGAGGGGTCAGTCGGTAGGGTAACAGGGGCAGAAACTGCAGCTCGGGAGGCTAAGGATCGAGTGTCATTGTGGCTCTCGGGGGCCAGTTGTCCTATCCCTCCATCTCTGGCTGTTCCGGACCACAGGCCCAGGTCCCGACTCACCAGGACAATTTGCAAAGTGTCCCTGGCTGGACACATGCATGTCTGGCCCTGGGGAAGGAAAGAGAAGGATGAATGCATTCCCTGGGTGCCATTTTTAGAAACTGGCTTGGCACAGCAGGACCAGAGGGCTCCTGGCACTGTGCCACCTGTTCCTGACTCTCACGACTCGTGGGCCAATCCTCTTGTGCTCACTGATACCTCCAGGGATATCTCTTCTACTCCCAAATCTCTCTTTTGAAAGGGACAGGTAGTGTGGTCCCAGGGTGGACGTTTGTCTGCTTTCATCTCCCTTTCCAGGTGGTTGGTCCCCTGTCCAACGCAGATACTTGGACACCTTTATGTGTGGTATTTTCATTTTCAGAAGTCAGCTTCTCTCTGCCCAGGCTCCTACCATCAGGTTCTGAGGCTCAGAAATGGAGTCGGTGCAAATAAGGACCTGGGAGGGGAGCGCTAGTGTGGACTTTTGGGATGATTAGAATAATAACAGTAATAATAATAATGTAATTTGTTAAACATCATGTGCCAAGCATTGTTTTTAAAATTATGCTAGATACAATTTAAGCTGATCAGACCACAGTCTCTGTCCCATATGGGGCTCACAGTCGAGTGCATGTTGGGAAGAACACATGTGGAATCCCCATTGAGGATATTGAAGCAGCAGATTACACAGCAGGCAGAGCAGGGATTAGAACCCAGGTCTCCTGATTTCCAGACCCAGGCTCTTCCCACGAGGCAACAGACAGTTTCTGAGAAACGCTGTAGGTTTGGGTGGACTCAGATGGACGACCACAAGATGGGGTAAAGACATCGTTACTTCAAACTGGGTGCCTGGCATCATGCACGTAATAATAGGTGTGTGTGGGTAGCCGATATCTTTGCCACTATCAGCATCCACCCTAGCGATCACTGAAATGAACATCGCCTGAAGGGCCTGGGAGAGGTACTGTCCTCTTCCAAGAGGCTGAGGTCAGCCCTCATCGCCATTTAGATTGGCCCAGCCTGGCCCACTCTATTCTAACCAGCCTAGCTACCATTTTGTGATTCCATAAGCCAGACAGAAATTCAATCATTCCTTCATTCGATCGTATTCACTGAGTGCTTACTGTGTGCAGAGCACTGTACTAAGCACTTGAAAAGGACAATTTGGCAATAGAGACAATCCCTACCCAACAACAGGCTCACAGTCTAGAAGGGGGAGACAGACAACAAAACAAGTAGACAGGCATCAATACCATCAAAATTAATTACTAAAGAGGTCAAAGAAGGTAAAGAAAACATCACCAGTCTACATGTTATGTTTTGTTGTCTGTCTCCCCCTTCTAGACTGTGAGCCCGTTGTTGGGTAAGGACCGTCTCTGTATGTTGCTGACTTGTACTTCCCAAGCTCTGCACACAGTAAGCACTCAATAAATAAGATTGAATGAATGAATGAATTAGAATTGGGCCAAAACTGAGGTGCGTAATGCTCATGAGAGCAATGAACATTGGTAAACTGTAAAAAAAAAAAAAAAAAAAGATAGCAAGCTCTTTGACATGATAAATTTTTTTGACAGGCAAAGGTAATTCTAAAACCACAGGTCACCTATCCTTCTCTGCTGTCTCTCAAATATTTCAAAACCAGCCTCCAAAATGCCCAGATGGAGCTTGTTATCTACTTTGCGGCTAGTATATTGGGGAGAGGCTGGGGCTCGAAACAAAAAAATCCCAAAGAGAAGCTCATGTCTCGGATACAGATGTTCACCTGTCTCTCCAAAGAACACTGCGGGAGAGAAAAAGCCAATAAATGACTAAGTAATGCAAAACAGCTTTTCTCCTGCAGCAGCAACAGCAGAAACAGCGGTTTTCGCTGGGTGTCATCTATGCGCAGCATGCGATACCACTGGAATTCAGCCAGAGTCAGGCTTATCTGGTACCACAACAGTCGGGCCGATTTTCTCGATTGGGATAGTCACGATGATCTAGTTGTCAGAGGACGGGGTGGGCTGGGGACTTCTTCCAAAGCAAGCTGATTTGTCCACCAAACAGATCTTGGGAGGGGGCAGAGAGGGTGAAGACTCCAGTCAGATGGTGGCAGATCACAAGCCAGTTTATTTTTGTTTTTTTCCTGTGCTAAATTGGAACAACAAAGGCTGACTAAAAGCCCTTTGATTTTGAGCTAGTCATCAGCCTTGAAAACCACCAGGCTGTGGTGTCCCTGCTCCTCCTTCTAAAGATAGTCTAGAGACAACGGTCTTCTGCATCACCCAAGCTCTGAGTCCTCACTCTCTAAGCACTTCTCTCCTCCTTCCCCTCTTCCCAACCCCCTCCAGGACCAGTGTTTGTACTTTAAACTGGCGCTCCCCCTTCCTGTAATTTAATAACTGACTCTCCCACAAGATTGTAAGCTTCTTGAAGGCAGGGATCATGTCTAACTCATTTGTATTTGTTCATTCGTTCAATTGTATTTATTGAGCACTTAATGTGTGCAGAGCACTGTACTAAGCAGGAGAAGCAGTGTGGCTCAATGGAAAGAGTGCGGGCTTTGGAGTCAGAGGCCCTGGGTTCAAATCCCAGCTCTGCCAATTGTCAGCTGGGTGACTTTGGGCAAGTCACTTAACTTCTCCGGGCCTCAGTTGCCTCATCTGCAAAATGGGGATTAAGACTGTGAGCCTCCTGTGGGACAACCTGATCACTTTGTAACCTCCCCAGCGCTTAGAACAGTGCTTTGCACGTAGTAAGTGCTTAATAAATGCCATTATTATTGTTATTACTAAGCGCTTGGGAAGTACAAATCGGCAACGTATAGAGACGGTCCCTACCCAACAATGGGCTCACAGTATAGAAGGGGGAGACAGACAAAAAAAACAAAACAAGTAGACAGGGGTCAATAACAACAGAATAAACAGAATTATAGCTATATACACATCATTAATAAAATAGAGTAATAAATATGTACAAATATACCCTTCCCAAGAATTTAGTATACTGGTTTGCAAAGAGTAAGTGTCCAACAAATACGGACTGTGAGCCTGTAGTTGGGTAGGGACCATCTCTATATGTTGCCGACTTGTACTTCCGAAGTGCTTAATATAGTGGTCTGCACAGAGTAAGCGCTCAATAAATGTGATTGAATGAATGAACTGATTGATAAAAATAGAAGAAATGAAGAGGAGTCAGGAAGAAGAAGAGAAGAGTGGGGATATCTATTCTATTTATTTTATTTTGTTAGTATGTTTGGTTTTGTTCTCTGTCTCCCCCTTTTAGACTGTGAGCCCAATGTTGGGTAGGGACTGTCTCTATACATTGCCAATTTGTACTTCCCAAGCACTTAGTACAGTGCTCTGCACACAGTAAGCGCTCAATAAATATGATTGATGATGATGATGAAGAGCATAATTCTGTTGGAATGGGGATGAAAGGGGAGTGATTTGAATCAGGCAGAAAAGTGAAGTCAATAATAGCTTTTGTTCATTTAGGCTCCGCAGGTCTGTGTTCAATCTATTCTGTCTTTACTTTTCTCTTCCTCACACGTGCCTGCTCACACACTTTTGAATAAAGAATCTGAATAGATTGAAAATGAAAGGGCAGGAGTAAAAATGCACTGATCCAACCAAATGGAGTCTTTGTTTAAGTAAAGCCCTTTCCTGCTAGCAGAATGCAGCACTCTGAACACCCACGCTCAGACCGTAGGCTGCGTTCTGCTCCTTTCCCAATCCAAACAAAGCGGCACTGAAAACACTGATAAACACATCCATGCCGATTTTATATAAGACTCTTCCTTGTATATTCGCAGCACCAATTTTCCTCACGTAGCAAAGAGTAGGACTTCTTTCATCTCTTCCTGCCATCTAAGCGGCGCAATCACGGCTGCTACTTAACATGTTTTGTTTTGGCCCAGATCTGCTAAAGAGGATAGATCATTCTGTTTATAATCTACATAGGGTCTATATTCCTGCCAAATGTCAAATTCTACTTTTTCCTGTTATGGTGATTTAATCTATCACATCAAATAGTTTAATACCAAACAAAGTGATCTAATTGGATTCCCTTGTGAAAAAGTCCATGAGTTCAGATGTTAGGACTGAACAGGCAAACTGCCTCCGCTCCTCTGCTGCTAACCTCCTCACTGTGCCTTGTTCTCGCCTGTCCCGCCATCGGCCCCCAGCCCACGTCCTTCCCCTGGCCTGGAATGCCCTCCTTCTGCACATCTGCCAAGCTAGCTCTCTTCCTCCCTTCAAAGAGGAGAGCTCACCTCCTCCAAGAGGTCTTCCCAGACTGAGCCCCCTTTTTCCTCTCCTCCACCCCATCCCCCCCGCCCTACCTCCTTCACCTCCCCACAGCACCTGTATAGATGTTTGTACAGACTTATTACTCTATTTATTTTACTTGTACATATTTACTATCCTATTTATTTTGTTAATGATGTGCATCTAGCTTTATTTCTATTTATTCTGATGACTGTCCACATGTTTTGTTTTGTTGTCTGTTTCCACCTTCTAGACTGTGAGCCCGTTGTTGGGTAGGGACCGTCTCTATATGTTGCCAACTTGTACTTCCCAAGCGCTTAGTACAGTGCTCTGCACAAAGTCAGCTCAATAAATACGATTGAATGAACGCATGAATGACTGTGAAGGCAGAGACAATTTCAGTTTATGTTGTTTGGGACAGAAGTTAGTAAACTATTATTCCCTAAAATGTGCTAAACATATGAAAGGGGGTAAATGTAATCTTTCAGAAGTGCATTCCAAGTCTCATTTCTGCCTTCGGCCTGTTGTGTGACCTTAATCAATCGGAGGAATTTATGGAGCAATTATTTAATACAGAGCACTATACTAAGCCTTAAAACAGAGTTGGTAGATGCGTTCCCTGCCCACCAGAAGCTTAAAGTCTAGAGGGGGAGACGGACATAAAAATAAACTATGGGTACATACGTAAGTGCTGTGGGGCTGAGAGTGGGGTGAATATTAAGTGCATAAAGGGTACAGATTTAAGTGCAAACATGAGGCATAAGCAAGAGTAATTTATTTATATTCATTCCTGGCTCCCCCTCTAGACTGTAAGCTCATTGTGGGCAGGGAATGTGTCTGTTAACTGTTATATTGTACTCTTCCAAGTGCTTAGTACAGTGATCTAGACACAGTAAGCACTCAAAAAATATGATTTGAATGAATGAAAGAGGGAGTAGGGGAAATGAAGATTTAGTTGGGCAAGGCCTCACGGAGGAGATGCAATTTTAAAACGGGGAGAGTGATTGTCTATCATATATGAGGAGGGAGTTCCAGTTCACAGGGAGGATGTGGACAAGGGGATGGGAGCAAGATAGAAGAAACTGAGGTACAGTGAATAGGTTGGTTTTGGAGAACTGAAGCACGTGGGCTGGGTTGTAATAGGAAATCAGCAAGGTAAGTTAGGAGGGGTGAGTTGATTTGCTTCAAAGCCAAGGATAAGGAGTTTCTGTTTGATGTGGTGATAGATGGGCAACTATTTGAGGTTCTTGAGGAATGGGAAGATGTGAACTGAACAGGTTTTTAGAAAAATGATCTGGGCAGCAGAGTGAAGTATAGAGTGGAGTGGGGAGGGACAGGAGGCAGGAAGGTCAGTGAGGAGGCTGATGCAGTAGTTAAATTGGGTTATAACTGAGCAGTGTGGCCTAGGGGAAAGAATATGGGCCTGGGAATCAAAGAACCTGTATTCTAATCCTGACTCCGCCATTTGTCTGTTGTGTGACTTT
Organism: Tachyglossus aculeatus; assembly: GCF_015852505.1. Classification (NCBI taxonomy): domain Eukaryota; kingdom Metazoa; phylum Chordata; class Mammalia; order Monotremata; family Tachyglossidae; genus Tachyglossus; species Tachyglossus aculeatus. Next base: position 15,803,578 of record NC_052090.1, on the reverse strand, counting down.
GGGCAAGTTGCTTAGTTTCTCTGTGCCTCAGTTACCTCATCTGTAAAATGGGGATTAAGACTGTGAGCCCTATGTGGAACAGGGACTGTGTCCAACCCTATTATCTTGAATCTACCACATGCTTAGCACAGTGTCTGGCACATAGTGAACCCTTAACAAATACCATTTTAAAAAAACTGTTTCGATTAGAATGATAGCAGTTTGTATGGAGAGAAAAGATGGATTTTGACGATGTTGTGAAGGTTGATTCGACAGGATTTCATGACAGATTGACTATGTGGATTAAATGAAAGAGATGAGTAAAGGATAACGGTATGGCTTAGTGGCTACAGCATGGGCTTGGAAGCCAGAGGCCCCACGTTCTAATCTCAGCTCTACCACTTGTATGCTGTGTGACCTTGGGCAAGTCACTAAATTTCTCTGTACTTCCTTTTCCTCAACCGCAAAATCGGGATTCAATCCTTGTTCTCCCTCCTACTTAGACTGTGAGTCCCTCGTGGGATAGGGACTGTGTCTGACCTGATTAACTTTTGTTCAACCCAGTGCTTAAGCAGGAAGGGAAGGACAGACCTTCTCCGATGAATCCCCATTGATGGTTCTAATGGACAGGGGTGTTCAATCACCTCCAAGAAATGGTTCTGTTCATGTGCAAACAAAATGGAAGCCACAGATGGCTATCTCCATGAAAGGCCAATCCTACTCTTACCTTCAGTGACTGGGGCTGCATTTTCTCAGACAGGAAAGCAGTTGTGGGTATCCCAGAGGGAAGCAGGAAGCAGGAAAAGCAAGACCTGCTACTGATTTGCTATTTCACTTGGGAAGTGTGAACCCTCTATGAGTTTCTGCCCCTTTCTGGGCCCCCGGACCTGGAAATTACATGATGACTAGGTAGTGTGCCTAAAGATCTTGAACAGAGATTATAAAGTATTGTTACTATTGGACAGGACAGGATGCCCATCCCAAACTAGTTGCATGTAATCATCCTATCTATTTTAAGTCAGTGAATTAATGGGATTTATTGAATACTTACTGTGGACAGAGCACTGTAGTAAAGTAGCACTTGGGAGTATACAACAGAATTGGCAGACTGTCGACACATTCCCCAACCACAATGAGCTAAGAGTCTGGGGAACGGTGCATGTTTACAAACATACAACACAGTATGTTACAAGCTTATCCTATCCACTTTCCCCTTTAAGAAAAAACATTTTAATGTACCTGCGTATTCTTTCCCAGCATTTAGTGTGGTGCTCTGCACATAGTAAGAACTTAATAAATGCTATTACTACTCCTACTACTTAGTAAAATCCTCTTTGGGAAGGAAAATGGGCTATTAGATCTTCCTGATGGGCGTAGGTAATATCTCTCACTTTTGCATATGATAGGGAGAAAGTCTGATGTAGAATCTGAGAGCAAATATATAAAAGTGAAAAATATTTTCAGTGCAAGTGGTAAAATAAATGGAAAAAAAAATCACTATGGATTCAAGACCTCATGGTGGTTCCAATCCTCTAGAAATAAAATCATCTCTGGGTGAGCCACTGGAAGATGCTATGAAGTTCTCTGGTATTCATGGAGGAAGAAGAGCAGCTGAGAAAGTTAGGATCAAAGCCAAAGGTAAACCTACAAACTCTGACCTTGACATTGTGAAACTGCCTCGCTTAAGGAGGCAAGTGGACTCGGTCTCCCATCTCTGGTTTTCCCTCCCATTGCTGAACTAAAGAGAGCAGTAAAAAAGAAAAAAAAAAGAAAGAAAAGAGGGCCCAGGAGAAGGGTTTCTATTTTACCCTGAGCTCTAACCTGACAGCACATCAGAGACTCCACCATATGTCACCAGGACCAAACCTCTCAGTCTGCTCTCCTCCCAGCATACAACCACACAGATCTCACGTTTCCTCCTGCCTTCAGAACATTTCTAACTGAATGTCCCTCCAACATCTCAAGCTCAACATGTCCAAAACTGAACACTCCCTCCTACACCTGCTCCTCCCCCAGATCATTTTCCTAAAACATCGTTCTGGACACAACTCCCACTTCTCAGAGAACTTCAAAGGTTGCTCATTTTATTATTATTATGGTATTTGTTAAGCGCTTACTATGTGCAAAGCACTGTTTTAAGCACTGGGGAGGTTACAGGGTGATCAGGTTGTCCCACGTGGGGCTCACAGTCTTAATCCCCATTTTACAGATGAGGTCACTGAGGCCCAGAGAGGTTAAGTGACTTGTCCAAAGTCACACAGCTGACAATTGGCAGAATCGGGATTTGAACCCATGAGCTCTTACTCCAAAGCCTGTGCCCTTTCCACTGAGCCATGCTGCCCACCTGTCTCCATACCAAGCAGAAACTCCTACTGGCTTTAAGGCACTTAATCAACCATCTCCCTTCTAATTAGCGTTTATTTACCCAGTTACCACTGGAGCAGTTTGAAAGTAGTCAAAGAATATATTAAGAGGTTTGTTGCCCCTTTAATCAAGGCTGCAGTGATAGTGATCATATTAAGAAGCAGCATGGTTTAGTGGATAGACCACAGGTCTGGGAGTCGGAATGTGATGGATTCTAATCCTGGCTCCGCCACTGTCTGCTGCATGACCTTGGACAAGCCACTTAACTTCTCTGTGCCCCAGTTCCCTCTTCTGTAAAATGGGGATTAAAACTCTGAGCCCCACGTGTGACAACCTGATTATCTTGTATCTACCCCAGCTTTTAGAACAGTGCTTGGCACATAGTTAGCGCTTAACAAATACCATCATTATTATTATTTCTAGACTGTGAGCCCGTTTCTAGACTGTGAGCCTGTTGTTGGGTTGGGATGGTCTCTATTTTTTTGCCAAATTGAACTTTCCCAGCACTTAGTACAGTGCTCTGCATACAGTAAGCACTCAAATATGAAGGAATGAATTAAGCACTTACTGAGGGCTAAGTGCTGTACTAAGTGCTGGCAGAAAGGACATCGGCAAGAATTAGACTATGAGACCCTGGGTCCATGTCTAAGGGTCATGGAGAGAGGATACTGGATCCAGTCACATAAGAAGTGGTGAAATAATAAAGACACTAAATCAACATAAGACAAGGTCAAGTATACAAATGTATGTGCAGATTACCTCTGGCACAAATGCATTATTTTCCACCAATCAGAAGCCAGATAAGTCAATTCTACAACTCCCAAGTCCCTCCCCAACTGTGGTTCACGCACCTTTAGTTATTTAGTTATTTAAAGTTATTCTTTACCATTGCTTGCCACCAGAACCCAGCTGCCCCCACCCAGAAAATAACATCCTATTCACTAAGCACTCAGTACAGTGCTCTGCACACAGTAAGCGCTCAATAAATACGACTGATTGATTAAGGGGAGGCTGTCTAGAGAAGACTCTTTCGTCTTGCTTTAAATCCTCCTCCATTCATTCATTCATTCAATCGTATTTATTGAGCACTTACTGTGTGCAGAGCACTGTACAAGCTGTACAAGCGCACTTACTGTGTGCAGAGCACTGTACAAGCGCTTGGGAAGTACAAGTTTGCCACATATAGAGATGGTCCCTACCCAACAGCGGGCTCACAGTCTAGAAGGGGGAGACAGACAACAAAACATATAAACCAAATAAAATAAATAGAATAAATATGTACAAGTAAAATAAATAGAGTAATAAATATGTGCAAACACATATCCATATATACAGGTGCTGTGGGGAGGGGAAGGAGGTAAGGCTGGGGGGATAGGAGTAGGGGGAGAGGAAGGAGGGAGATCAGTCTGGGAAGGCCTCCTGGAGGAGGTGAGCTCTCAGTAGGAGAATCTCCATCCCTCCTGAGGCCATCGAGAGTGTGAGAACGAGGTGACAGCAGCAGCCAGTGGAGGTGGCTAATAAGTTCAGTCAGTGAGGGAGAAAGGAGCAGCATGTGGGCTGGCCAAACTGTGCCCTCTGCAGAACCACCCCAACTGTCTCTACTATACCACCGTGTGCTGGCCCTGACCTCAATCTGTAAGGGCCACACTGTACTAGCGCTTAGAACAGTGCTTTGCACATTCGCAAAAGAGAGACAGCGTGACTCAGTGCTGGAGTCAGAGGTCATGGGTTCAAATGCCGCCTCCGCCACTTGTCAGCTGTGTGACTTTGGGCAAGTCACTTAACTTCTCTGGGCCTCAGTTCCCTCATCTGGAAAATGGGGATGAAGACTGTGAGCCCCATGTGGGACAACCTGATCACCTTGTAAGCTCCCCAGCGCTTAGAACAGTGCTTTGCACATAGTAAGCGCTTAATAAATGTCATTATTATTATTAGTAGTAGTAAGCACTTAACAAATAACATCATTATTATTACTGAACACAACTGCCTCACACAACGACGACTGATCGGTAAGTCTGCCACCTAGTGGTCAATACTGAGACCACCAAATATAATAATAATAATAATAATAATAATAATAATAATAATAATAGCATTTGTTAAGCGCTTACTATGTGCAAAGCACTGTTCTAAGCGCTGGGGGATACAAGGTGATCAGGTTGTCCCACGTGGGGCTCACAGTCTTAATTCCCATTTTACAGTTGAGAGAACTGAGGCTCAGAGAATAATAATAATAATAATGGCATTTATTAAGCGCTTACTATGTGCAGAGCACTGTTCTAAGCGCTGGAGAATTTACAAGGTGATCAGGCTGTCCCACGTGGGGCTCACAGTCTTCATGCCCATTTTACAGATGAGGGAACTGAGGCCCAGAGAAGTTAAGTGACTTGCCCAAAGTCACACAGCTGACAAGGGGTGGAGCAGGGATTCGAACCCATGACCTCTGACTCCAAAGCCCGGGCTCTTTCCACTGAGCCACGCTGCCGTCTCAATACAGTTTTGTTCCTGTCGGCTAATGACCAAACCAATTACTTTCGAACTTGTCTTTGCGTGTAGTATGCGGCCTACCCATTAATCGATATATGTGTCAATATCCTCGAGGAGATTTATAATAAAAGCCAAAAACAAGTGATTTCCAAATTCCATTCATTCTGATCAAGTCCAATCTGATCAGATTTTGATCAAACTGACTTTTCTCAATTCATAATAAAATTCCTTCATCCAACCCTGGCTCCTATTACCCCACTTCAAGAAACTAATCTGGGCTCTCTAAACCTGACCTAATCTTTATTCTTTAGGAATGGAGAATTCATTTAAACTGACCCTTCTAGACTGTGAGCCCACTGTTGGGTAGGGACCGTCTCTATATGTTGCCAACTTGTACTTCCCAAGTGCTTAGTACAGTGCTCTGCACACAGTAAGCACTCAATAAATACGATTGAATGAGTGAATAAACTTTTTTTTTCCTGAAAACTTTCCTAATGAGGACTACCTTCTTGGGAGACTATTCATTCAATTGTTCAATCGTATTTATTGAGGGCTTACTGTGTGCAGAGCACTGTTCTAAGCGCTTGGGAAGTACAAGTTGGACTATTGAGAAATCCCATATATCTGGGAGAAAATTATTTTCAGAGGCATATCTGCTCTGTCCTCCTTCAGTATATCCTGGGACTTCCATCCCATTGCTTATGTGGATTCTGGAAGTTTTCCCAGAAAGAAGGGAGGAGAGAGGGGGAGAGGAAAGCAGGTAAGAAGGCAAGGAGGTAGCATATGACCAAATGAGGATGGACCCTGCACTTGACAAGCCCAAAGAGACTCACTTTTTCACTGATTTTTTTTTTTGTTTCACCACCTGTCTACACAGATTGACATGCACTTATACATAAGGCTGCCCTTATGGTGTTCTGTGACTTCAAAGGGGGTTAAAACAGAGTCTGAGAAAAAAAAAATCTTTGTAGAGAACTCAGCTGAAAACTTTAAATATCATGTTAACTATAAATGACGTGAAACATCCCGGGGTTTTCCAGGGGGAAATGAATAGGAAACTGTGTCCGAGTGAAGCCTGATGCACGGAAGACACTGCAGGATTCTCATGAGTTCATAACTCGAATAAAATGGCTCAAACCTCCAGCAACTCTTCAAATCACAATGATTTTTTAAAATGGCATTTGTTAAGCATTTACCATGTGCCAGCCACTGTTCTAAGCACTGGGGTGGATACAAGCTAATCAGGTCGAACACAGTCCATGTCCCTCATGAGGCTCACAGTCTAAATCCCCACTTTACACATGAGGTAACAGAGAAAAGTCAAGTGACTTGCCCAACCAAGGTTACGCAGCAGACAAGAGGTGGAGCCCGGATTAGAACCCAGGTCCTTCTGATTCCCAGGTCTGTGCTCTATTCACTGGGCCATACTGTTTTTCATTTTCCATGTTTGTCTCTCAGCTTCCATCATCTGCAATGCCTCCAGGCATTGCATAGGAATGGAAATAAAGCTTGATTTTTTTCAATTTCATTTTACATCCATCCCCTCCACCCACAACTCCACAACCACCAGTTTTTCCTACCCTTTGAGAAGTATGTCATTTTTCTTCCTCAACTACAAGCCTTCAATTTAGCACCAGAAAGTTTGAATTAAAAAAAAATCACATCCAGCAGTCCTTTAGAAAATACTTTACTTATACCTGTAAGTTCCTAGTGGGCAGGGAATATGTCTGCTAACCCTGTTTTACTGTATTCTCCCAAGTGTTCAGTGTTCTGCACATAGTAAGCGTTCAAATACCAAAGATTGATTTACTTCACACCTTGCTTTGAACCAAGGGCTGCTGCGACAATATTTGCAAAGAAACAAAAACATTTCAAAGCCTTTAGAAGTTGGTTTTGTCTCCATTTTTAAAGTTCAGGAGATGAAAGCAAGGCTAATCCTCTTTAAACTCTCCCTCTCTCTGGTTTAGATCTGGAGACCCAAGAGGACAGCCGCCATGCAGATTGGCATTGTTCGGAGAGGCTCCCATTAGATCTTAAACTAAGAGCCATTAGCAGGTGTTAACAGACTCTCCTTTTTAAACAAATTCACCTCTAACAAATAGAACCTCATTGTGTTTCTTCAAAGCTTCCCAGATTCCCAGCAGGAATATGAAAAAATAATGAAATAAACTTTCCGGGATCTCTCTGTCCCAGAGAAAGAAGTCCTCCACCTCAAATGTCTGCCTCTCAATGTCAGGTGCTTAAAGTGCTTTTCCTAGTTTAATTTCTTCCTCAAAAATAAATTGTTGGGGAAAGCTTTGATCAGGTAATTAAGGTGAACTTAAGGAAAAAATCTTCTTGGCCTAATTAACCTAAGATAATTAATGAATGCACACAGTAACTGTTCAGTAAATACCATTGATTAATTTTTTGAATTAACTGTACTCAAATCTAGCATTTCCCTGTCTGAGAATATATGTCGGTTCTTTGGTGAAGGATAAAGATTGCTAAAATGTATTCACATTTCTTGGTCTAATGGGTTTAATGAAAAAGCAGAGGCCCTGGAGTCACATTCTTCTTGCACTAGTGCTAGAGATGACAACAAAACCCAAGTTTTCTCTTCATTAAAAAGTGTATTCTTGGATAAGTGATTATTTTTGTCTCGGACTCTTTATGCCAGAATAAATACGATGGTAAGTGAGAAAAGCTGACACGATGAACATGCTTCTAAGAATATGATTCATTTCTTTCCCCCACATGAATACTGGAAATTATACAATCTTGGCTGTAAATTAAGTTCATGGGCTGGACTTCTTCAAGGTCACGATAGCATTACTTGTCCATTACAGAGAAAAATATTCCCGCTTCCCTAGAAACCGACTTTGTTTTCAAACAAGGCCTTATCTTTACTAGGTTTTCCCTATTTTCATTAAAACTGTGTATTTTGAAAGAAAATTTTCAATACGATTATGCCACACTGTTTTCCTTATGTCAATTGGATATAATAATGACGGTACTTGTTAAGTGCTTACTATGTGCCAAACACTGTTCTAAGTGCCGGGCTAGATACATGTGGGGCTCACAGTCTTAACTCCCATTTTACAGATGAGGTCACCGAGGCCCAGAGAAGTTAAGTGACTTGTCTAAAGTCACACAGCTGACAAGTGGCAGAGCCGGGATTAGAATCAATCAATTTATTGAGCGCTTACTGGGTGCAGAGCACTGTACTAAGCGCTTGGGCAGTACAAGTTGGCAACACATAGAGACAGTCCCTACCCAACAGTGGGCTCACAGTCTAGAAGGGGGAGATGGAGAACAAAACAAAACATATTAACAAAATAAAATAAATAGAACCCACGACCTCTGACTCCCAAGCCCAAGCTCTTTCCATTAAGCCACGCTGCTTTCTCCAGATATTCAGGGATACTTCTCACAATATTCCGGCTATAAGCAACGTGCGTTAATCCCCTCTATTGTGCTTTGGAGGAGACCAAACTCAAGGTGGTTGAGACCCAGGTCGAGTGTCCAAGTCATAGCACACCTGAGGACAGAATTTGAAGTGCCTGCCATGGAGTTCTGAGCTTGACTCGTTGGATGTCAGCCTGAGAGTCGATTGTCGCATGCCGGGAGTCTCAAGCCGGACAGAAGTCCATTCCTGTTAACAGCCAGCCAGCAGGTCTCCTTCCATAATGGGAAAACCACTTAACCAAGGAACAAAGCTACCTCCTCTTCGGTCTAACACCCTGGGGCTGGAATCATCTTCTTAAAATGCCCTTCAGAAACATCACTCCCTTGCTCCAAAACCTCTAGTGTCTACCTGTTGCTTTTCATATCGAACAGAACCTCCTGATAGTGGGAAGCAATATGACCTAGTAGATTGAACCTGGGAGTCAGAAGGACCTACTAACCTCTGCTCCACCACTTTTCTGCTGTGTGACCCTGGGCAAGTCACTTCACTGCTCTGCACCTCGGTCACCTCATCTGTAAAATGGGGATTAATACTGGGAGCCCTGTATGGGACAGGGACCGTGTCCACCCTGATTAGCTTGTATCTACCCCAGCACTTAGAATAGTGCTTGACACATAATGAGTGCTTAAATACCATCCATCATTATTATTATTACCTTTGAAGCTCTTCCCCAACTCTCTTTATAGGCACTCCAATTTTGCATAGTAATAATAATAATAACAATAACAACCATAATAATAATAAGTAGTGTTATTTGTTAAGCACTTACCATGTGCCAAGCACTGTACTAAGCATTGAGGTAGAGACTAGATAAGCAGATGGGACAGTATCTGTCCCACATGGAGCTCACAGTCTAAGGTTGAGGGAAAGAGATTTCTAATCTTCATTCATTCGGTTGTATTTATTGAGCACTTACTGTGTGCAGAGCACTGTACTAAGCACTTGGGAAGTACAAGTCGGCAACATATAGAGACGGTCCCTACCCAACAACGGGCTCACAGTCTAGAAAGGGGAGACGGACAACAAAACAAAACATGCAGATGGGTGTCAAAATCGTCAGAACAAATAGAATTATAGCTCTATGCACATCATTAACAAAATAAATAGAATAGTAAATATGTGCAAGTAAAATAGAGTAATAAATCTGTATAAATATATACAAGTGCTGTGGGGAGGGGAGGAAGGTAGGGCGGGGGGGATGGGGAGGAGGAGAGGAAAAAGGGGGTTCAGTCTGGGAAGCCCTCATTTTTTGTATGAGAAAACTGAGGCACAGAGAATTTAAGTGACTCGCCTGATGTCACATAGTAAGTGGCAGAGACAGGCTTAGAAACCAGGTCCCCTGACTTCTGGGCCTGTGTACTTTCCTCCAGGCCACACTGCTTCATGCACTCCCTCCCTTCTCCACTCTTGCTTGCTCTCTTTGCTCCTCCCAAGTTAACCTGAGTGATGGTTCTCCCTTTCAGCTCGCCTCCCCCACAGTCCACCAGACCATGTCCTTCCCCACTTTCAATGTCTAGACTAAACCCCACCTCCCTGGCCATGACAATCCTTTAGCATTCATTCATTAGGAGAAGCAGCGTGGCTCAGTGGAAAGAGCACGGGCTTGCGAGTCAGAGGTCACAGGCTCTAATCCTGGCTCCGCCACTTGTCAGCTGTGTGACTGTAGACAAGTCACTTAACTTCTCTGGGCCTGTTACCTCAGCTGTGAAATAGGGATTAAGACTGTAAGCCCCATGTGGGACAACCTGATTACCTGTATCTATCTCAGTGCTTAGAAGAGTGCTTGGCACATAGTAAGTGCTTAAGAAATACCATCATTATAATTATTATTATTTATTGAGCACTTACTGTGTGCAGAGCACTGTATTAAGCACGTGGAAAAGTACAGAATAACAATAAGCATTCCCTGCCCACAGTGAGCTTAAAGTCTAGAGGGGGAATAGACATTAATATACATAAATTACAGACATGTACATAAGTGCTGTGGGGCTGGGATGGGGGGGATGAATAAAGGCAACAAGTCAGGGTGATGTAGAAGGGAGTGGGAGAACAGGAAAGGAGGGCTTAGTCAGGGAAGGCTTCTTGGAGGAGATGTGCCTTCAATAATGCTTTGAGTGGGAAAGAGGTTTTGTCTGTAGGATTTGAGGGAGGTCCGGCCTGCCAGGCCGGAGGCAGGACGTGGGCTAGGGGTCAGTTGTGAGACAGATAAGACGGAGGAACAGTAAGAGGGTTAGCATTACAGGACTGAAGTGTGCGGGCTGGGTCATAATAGGAGACCCTTCAGTGACCCTTTGCACTTCTGTGGATCTTGGTTTATTTATTCCACTTGTTTTGTTCCACTCATTCAGTTTTTGTTTACTTTTGTTCTACCAGTTGTATCTGTTTTTTTCTTTTCAGCATTGTATATTTACAGTCTGTGTCTACCTATCTCCCCCTATTAAATTGTAAGTGCCTCAAGAGCCAGCATTGAACCTCTTACCTGTATTCAATGCTACTTAGTGCCTAATACAAGCATAATCCCTCATACAGCTGGGTTACGTTCACAGTATAGGATTGCACTGTGAATAACAGAAGACGGTTGCGGTGTCCCTTAAATGCACACGTTCTAAATTAGGCTCCATTCTACAACTTCCAGAAAAATATGGTGACATTCCTTAACATGTTAAATCCCCTAACCTTAAACGTCACTGAACTATGGTCTAATCTTCCTTAAAGTGATTCAAAATGTAACATTTCAATACTGAGGCCTCGAGGTGTAAAGAGAAGGAGCGTGGCTTAGTGGAAAGAGCATGAGCTAGGGAGTAACATGTAGTGAGTTCTAATCCCAGCTCTGCCACTTATCAGCTGTGTGACTTTGGGCAAGTCACTTAACTTCTCTGCGCCTCAGTTCCCTCATCTGTAAAATGGGGATTAAGACTGTGAGCCCCACGTGGGACAACCTGATTACTTTGTATCTACCCCAGTGCTTAAAACAGTGCTTGGCACATAGTAAGCACTTAAATACCATCATTATTATTCAGTGCTTAGTACAGTGCCCGGCCCATAGTAAGAGCTTAACAAATGCCATTATTACTATTAATTATGAATCTCTGTAGGAGGCTGCAGAAGTAGATGTTTGTCCTGTTGACTGTGGTAGTGGTTTTCAACTCTAATGAAGGGTTTGTCCAATTTGGGTTGAAAAGTCCTCTGCCTTTTCCACTTCATTCCCTCCCTGCCATGCCCCTCCACACCCCTGTCCTCCCCATCATTCTTCGGTGCTACCCTGTGGATTTTGCAGCACTGCCGGGGTAGAGAGCACGCAAGGAATGTGGATCAGAAGGCAGCTTCCTCAAGTGCCTGCTTGAAGAGAGGGAAGAAATCCACAGGGATGCCCAGTGTGGCTTTTGGAGGTCAGTGGCACCTGTTGGGCTGATGGCCACCTCTCTGAGGATAAGGTTCATATCTACCAATTCTGTTGCATTCTCCCAAGCTATTAATACAAGTATTCTGTACAAAGTAAGCACTCAACAGGTGCCATCCATGGATTTAAATCTGTCTGGATTCTGGATACTTAGGCTGCAGCATCTAACTGAATGCTCTGCAGGTGAAATGAGGTGTCCGCATCCCTGAGATTTTTAGACTGAAAGGTTCTAAGATTCTGGAAGTATTCATACCATTAGAATGCTCATTTTGCTGAGGTAAAAAAAGGATCAGACCTGGGCTCAGGAACCAATGCCTCATTTATAGGACTGTGTCTCTGAGAAAGTTGGTTCTAAATTAAGACACCACTTTCAGGAACCAACTGTGTCATATGTCCACAAACTGACTGAATGCTTCATCTTTACTTAAGGTTGGCTTGTAATGAAATAATTAGGATTTAATCAATTTTCATTTGTAGAACTAAAATCTAAAATTTGAGATCTTGTGGAATTGGAAAAACAGACCTGGAAAGAAGTATAAATGAAGCACCTTTTGGAGATGTCTTAATTTTTTTTGACAGTGCCAAAGGAAAAAAAAATGGCAAAGCATGGAAGACGACTGGATTTTTGTATAGAACACTCTTAGGGGTTAGGGACTGTATATGGGACTGCTGTTATATAGCGCCTCATCACATGTATATATGGGTCCTTGCTAAGTATTGTGTGAGGATAGTCTATGTGTAGTCTATTTCTAGACTGTGAGCCCACTGTTGGGTAGCGACCGTCTCTATATGTTGCCAACTTGTACTTCCCAAGTGCTTAGTACAGTGCTCTGCACACAGTAAGCGCTCAATAAATACGATTGAATGAATGAATGAATGAGGATCATGACAAAATCATGTCCTGTCTTCCAAAGAAAAAAGACAAGTTACTATCGACACTGGGGATGTGAAGGTCTAAATAGTATAATAGCCACAAACACAACTGAGAGAAGCAGCTCATGTCCACAATTGTTTCTTAACCAGATTAACTTCCAGAGGCATTTTCCTTCTTCTGAGTCCCTTAGTTGCATTGAACACTTCTCCAAGGGCACCATCTGCTAAAGGATTCTTTTTATTTGTCCACTGATTCATCCGGGGAAATGAAAAAGTAAGGAATTCCTGAATCTAGTGGAGAGTATAGATGTTTCACCCTCTCCACCTCAAATATGCTTGTGGTTTTAAGCACAAAAGGTTCAAGGAGAAGCCATGCATGTCTTCAGTTGAAGTAAAGCTCATTTGTTCTTAGCACTGTGGAGAAATTTTGTAGAACACTCATCCGTACGAAGTATGACCTGGGTTCTACTGCCCAGGTCACGGAGACCTGAGGTATTCTACCCAGTTGATTCTGGACACACAAGTTAAATGGATGGTGGGTACTGTCAGGTGGGCATCTAATTATTGCTTTGGGCATTCCAACAGGTTGACAGCTTTTGATGCAAGCCTGCCTCTACTCTGCTGAACTTCCCCCAGCCTTACTGTAGATCAGTAACATATATGTCAGACAATAAGGCACCCAGCCTTTACGGATGTAATGTGATTTCCAAATGAAAGATTTAGAAAATAGAATGGTTCGGTCTTGGTCTGTGCAACAGCACGGGCAGTTCGGCAAGCAACACTGAAAATATTTTTAAGTCAATTTTCTAGTTAGAATGAAAGCTCTCTGTGGGCAGGAAACCTATCTGGGGCATAATTTGTATTTTTCTAAAGCTCTTAGTACAGCGCACCGTACCCAGTAGATGCTCAGTAACCATGCTGTCTACAACTATTATTGAACATACAATCACCTCAGCATCAGCCTCTGGAATATTGGACATTTTTTAGGGTTTTTTTTGTTGTTGTTGCTTTGTTTTTAAGATGACTACCATCCAGAGTTTGAAAAACACTACTCATCTTTTCTTTCTGTTCTTCTCAGACATCCCAGTAAACATGGCCATATGGGTAAATCTCGTCTATATTGTCATCGACCCTTTTCCCACGTTCTCCACTTAGTGTGCAACTCCCTCCCACTCCATATACACCAGTCCACCACTCTTTCCACCTTCAAACCGTTATTAAGGTCACATCTCCAAAAGACCTTCCCTTACTAAGCCCTTTTTTCTCTGGCTCACTCTCCCTTCTGCTTCATCTATGCACTTGGATCTGCGATCTTGGGACATTGGTTATTCCACCCAAAGTCACACAGTTGATAACTGGCAGAGCTAGGATTAGAACCCATGACCTGTGATTCCCTAGCCCGTGGCTCTTTCCACTAAGTCATGCTGCTTCCACAATCCCAAGTGGGATCCCAGAGCACTTAGCACAGTGCTCTGCACGTAGTAAGCTCTCAATAGATACCATTAATTAATTGATTAAATCTTCCAAGCCTTAGAAATGAAAAATAATATTTCACGGGCATCTCCTCCGGGAGACCTTTTCCGATTAATCTTTCATGCCCCCATCCTATTCTCCCCATTCAGCGCTTAGAACAGTGCTTAGCAGCGCTTAGAACAGTGCTTTGCACAAAGTGCTTAATAAATGCCATTATTATTATTATTATTATTATTTCTTTGCTTCAGCCTTTCCCTGTCACCTGTTTGCATACTCAGTCCCCATCCTCTTGTTTTTATATATACGTACATATATATATAACACATATATATATATGTATATATATATATATATTTAGACTCTATTCCTTCCCCCTACCTGTAGTGTATTTTAGTATCTGTTTTTCCTCCAGGGAAAACTAACTCTAACTCACCTAATTCTGTGGCACGCTCTCAAGAACTTGGTACAGTGCTCCAGGCAAAGTAGGCACTCAATAAAAACTATTGATTTGTAACAAATTTATCTGGGAAAAACTAATCTGATGAAATATGTGCAAAAAAGGGAAAATTTGAGAAAATAGAAAGAGAATTAAATTCTAGCTGGCCCCAAATTCTTCCAATCTCCAGTACTTCTCCAATTACTCATAACCATTGTTTGTTTGGGATTAGAAATTGTTTCAGTCTCTCCAGTTACACCTACTTTTAGGGAAAAAGGATCTGTAGGGATTTCTGGGGCAAAATGGCACATTCCATCCTCTATGATACACTGAACAAATGATGAAAGTTGCAAATGTGTTCCCCTGTCGAAACAATATTGCAATTCATCACCTGTTTTTGGAAGGAAAAAAAAAGCAAAATTCAAATAAAAAAAAATGGGCTAAGAAGAGTTATGGACATTGTTTTCTGGGCAGGTTTAATAGGTTCTACAAAACACTTGTAAAACAAATGACCTCCTGAAACTTCAAAAAATGAGAAATAAACATTTCCGCTGGGTTTTAGAAGACAGCATTGCTCCTGAAGATGCAGTATGCAAAGTAGAGAGCCAGAACCAGGGTAGAGGAACCAGTTGGGGAGGGAGAGGGTAACGGGGAGAGTAGAAAGCCATCTTCTGTCTCTGGCACAGGGAAATTGCCCTAAAGGCTCTTCTCTGACTCTAGAATAAAATATTCAGCTGGCTGGGTGGTGCATGGCCCCTAGTTCTCCTAAGCTGGCCATTGCCCACAAGCATCAGTGTTTCCCAAGGGACATGGCACTCCTGCATCTAGGGGCAAAGCAAAATACAATAGTTCTTGTGTTTTCATACTGCTTTCTGAGGTGCTCATAGCATCATTCATAAAAACAGTTTCTCATTCGCCCGCCCTGATTTTCCTATTTTCTATTTTTAGATAACTTGTGGGCCCAATGGACATATTAAGTGACAAGCATGCTTGAAAGCATTTATATGAATACTGTTTCCCAATTTTACATTTGATTTCTTTTACCCTTGGGTTGTTTGTGAAAGTACCCCCCAGAATGTGCTAGATAGTAGGCTTGTGACTTTCTCCTCCATACGTCTGAATTTGTTAGAGAAGTTGTTAGAAAACTATTCATTTTGGCTTGGGCCAGCTCTGCCATTTTCAGAGCCATGTCTTCCCCTCCCCGAAGGAAAGAATAAGATGTGGTCACAGGACCTCATGGAAGCTTCCTCTGGACAGGTTCTGCAGAGTAGTAATACTAGTTGTAGTAGTAATAGTAGTAGCAACAGTAGCAGTAGTACCAGTACTAACAGGATTGATTGAGCTCACATTGGGTGTTCTGCCCTAAGGGATTGAGAAGTACAGAATAATTAAGTGACTCATTCCCTGTCCACAGGAATTTTACAGTCTAACAGGGGACCCCTTGTCCACAACCGTCTTCTGGCCCAAAACTCCACCCCCATTCATATCCAACAGACCGCCACTCTCCCCATCTTTAAAGCTCGATTAAAAACCCCATCTTCTCTATTTGCTTCAGGATTACTGTGTTCTCCACCCAAGTTCTTGTAAACACAGACACCACTTACGATCCACAGAACTCGCAGGCAGCAGGGCTGGTGACAAACTAAAATACGGGCTATAAAAGGTGTCCCATCCCATGTACTGGACAGGGGACAGGCCAGCAGTCAAGTAGACTGCCCAGTAGGAAGCCAGGTGGAAGGCCACCTATGATCCAGGAGGCATTTTGCCCTGCCCCCAGACAAAGGAGCACCATGTTCCTTTGGAAACGCTGATGCTTGTGACCAGTGGCCAGCCCAGGAGAAATAGGGGCCATGAGCCATTCAGTCTACTGGACAACCCTTTCCAGAGTGGAGAAGAGCCTTGTGCCAGAGTCTGAAGGTGGCTTTTCTCTCTCTCTTCCCTGGCCCCCTGCCCCCACTTCAGATTCCTAGCCCCTTCACCCTCTGTGGGTGCCCCTCCATTGGATGTGCTGCTTCCCCACGGACTCAGCAGGAGGAAGAGGTGGACAGAAAGGTGGGAAGGCAGACGAAGGGGGAGACCACTTGAGGGGGGCGGCGTTTATGAGAAACATGGACTGGCCTGACCTCCTGGGGGAGGGGGAGCCGGGAAAGAATGGAGGAGAGGGCTGGAGAGGCCCCACAGATAAGCATCTCCCGCTCCCCCTTTTCCCCTGTTCCTCAATGCTGGCTGCAGCAGAGTCGCACCCACCTCAAAACTGTCAGCCGGCCAGTGCCAAGCACCACAACCAAGTCATCACCGATGACATGGGAGCTGTATGTTTTCCAAATAGGCCTTCCTGCCTTTCTAGTAGAAAAATAAACCCGAGTCGGACCCCAACAAACATGACAGGAAAAATAACAACACTTGTGGACGACAGATACTGGAGCCTGCTGGTTCCCTGGATGCTGACGTTGGGGGGAGGTTTTCCCCATGGCCAGTTCCCCCTCCCCTGCAGCTGAGGGAAATTAAAGAGGCGAGGCAGGGGAACTGCTCTCTCTCATGGAGCTCCTCTGGCCCCCAAAACCTGCATCTCGATTCACAGAGAACGGCTCCTCCCCAGACTCACGGAGAGCTCTGAGCAAGCAGCTTAAAACCTCGGTGGTCATTTTTCCCATGAAGAATGATGCAAATTTAACCTTAGGCACCCCCAATATCATAATTTAGAAGGCCTTGGCAACTCTATTTCAATAACTACTAAGGAGGTGGAGGGGGGCAGGGACAGAGAGAGGCTGGTTTCTACAGTAGCATAAGTAACAAGCAGTGATGCAAACCAGTTACAGAGGTGGCTGGCATCTGAAGCTTTCAATCCATAGGTGCCAATTTTAAATTTTGAGCACAGGAGCAACAAAACAGATAGGGATTAGGAAGAGATGAGTCTGGGAGGGGACAGGCTTCATAGAGGAAATAAGCCTGTCCCCTTCCAGACTCGTCTCTTCCTAATCCCTATCTGTTTTGTTGCTCCTGTGCTGGATTTCTTCAGCCCTATCTGGAAAGTCTCAGTTTGGGATGAACAAATCTGGAAGTAACAATAACTGCAGTATTTGTTAAGTGGGTTCTAATCCCATGTCCACCACTTGTCCGCTGTGTGACCTTGGGCAAGTCATTTAACATCTCTTTGCCTCAGTTACCTCATCTGTAAAGAAGCTAATCAGGTTTGACACAATCCGATCTACTCCAGCACTTAGTATTATAAAAAAGTGCTTACAATGTACTAAGCGCTGTGGTAGATACAGAAAGCAGATCAGACACAGTTCATGTTCCAAATGGAGCTCACAGTCTAAGGGGGAGGTAGAACAGACATTGAATCCCCATTTTACAGATGAGTAAACTGAGGCACAGAGAAGTTAAGTGACCTGTCCAAGGTCACCCATCAGTCTAGTGGCAGAACCGAGATAAGAACCGGGATCTCCTGGCTTCTAGTCCTATGCACTGGTCACTAGGCCACACTGTTCCTCCAGCCCACCCAGCTGTGAAGGCAAATACCTCCCATTGCCTCCATGGAGTGGGCAGCTGGGCTCTAGGCTGTCTTGAGAGGAAGGTGATATTTAGATGAATTTATCTCTTCCCCAACTTGAGAGTCTAAGCCTCTAGAAAAAGAATAGACTGCACCCAAACCGGCAGAGAGGCTCCTTCTCCAAAGAAAGCTTCCTCCAGACTAGAGCCCTGAGTGGCAGCAGCCAAAAAGGCCAATCAAGTGTGGGCAGCACCAGGTCGTGAGTAGAAAACAAAACAAAAAAACTTCACTCACATCATCCCTCCCACATGGAACTCCCTCCCCCTTCTTATCTGACAGATCACAACTCTCCTCATTTTGAAAACCCTACTAAAATCACATCTCCAGGAAGCCTTCCGTGACTAACCTCTCATCTCTCCACCCTGTTCTCCCACCCCTCTGCATCACTTATGCACTTATTCATTTATTTATTGGATTGCATTTATTAAGCACTTACTGTTTGCAAAGCACATACTAAGCACTTGGAAGAGGGAGAGTACAATATCCCTACCCTGTAAAGACTTCGATACTCACCCTGCCCCCTCAGCACTTATGACCAATCCATCAGTGGCATTTCCTGAGCTCTTCCTGTGCAGAGCGCTCTACTAAGCAGTAGCAACATCATCATCAGTGGGCTTTTTTAAAGTGCTTACCATGTTCAGAGCACTGTACTAAGCATTTGGGAGAGTACAATACAATGGAATTGGTAGACATGTTCCCTGCCCACAAGGAGTTTACAGTCTAGTGGGAAAGACAGATATTAAAATAAATGATGGACATGTACACATGTACAGCTGTGGGGCTGAGGGTGAGGTGAATATCAGCTGCTTAAACAGTTCCAATCTAAGTAATGCAAAAGGAAGGGGGAGTAGGGGAAACAAGAGCTTAGTCAGTGCAGATTTCTTGTAGGTGATGTGATTTAATTAGACTATAAAGTTGGGAAGAGTAGTGGTCTTTTGGATATGAAAGGGGAGAGAGAACATACCCTTATAGTTTGTTGTTCTCCCTATCTGTAATTTACTTTAGTACCTGTCCTCTTTGCTAGACTGTAAACTCTTTGAGAGCAGGAATTGTGTCTACCAATTCTATTGTCCTCTCCCAAGCACTTAGTACAGTGTTATACACACAGTAAATGCTCAACAAATGCTACTGATTGATTGATTGAGGTTTGAAGGTGGCAGGTTCCCCAGTGGGTGATAAACATGGAATTCACTACCACAGGAAGTTGTACAAGTGGAAAATCCGAGTAGATTCAAGAGAAGTTTGGACTGAATGAATGGGCGAGTGGTCTTTAATGAATCCAATAAAGGGCAAGTGAGAGATGATTGATGGTCACTCCTAAATTTTGGGTCCTTGGATGGCATGGACCCAAAGTTTGACTTTGCAGTATTTTCAGGTTGGAATTTGCCCAGCCTGAGATGGAAATAGTCAGACCCTGAGTGAGCTCTTCCTTTAATTTCCTTTGAACCCTTAAGAAAGGACCTAGAGGGAGTTGGTGGAAATTTAAGCTCACATGCGAATGTCAATTCTTGCAATAAACAATATGCACATGAGACAGGTGGAGAATAAATTCAATTTAAAAAAATCCTAACAGGAAACAAACAAATCAAAGATCTGGACAGGCAGGGAAAAAGAATGAATGATAATAATAATAATGGCATTTGTTGAGCACTTACTATGTGCCACGCACTGTTCTAAACTCTGGGGTAGATACAAGGCAATGAGGTTGTCCCCTGTGGAGTTCACAGTCTTAATCCCCATTTTCCAGATGAGGTAACTGAGGTCCAGAGAAGTGAAGTGACTTGTCCAAAGTCACACAGCTGATTAGCGGCGGAGCCAGGATTAGAACCTATGACCTCTGACTCCCAAGCCCGGGCTCTTTCCACTAAGCCACGCTGCTTCAGTTTGCCTAGCCACCCAGTAAAAGCTCTTGCTTGCCCCTAGGCCTCTCACTGCCATAGATGATCAGGAATACTCGGTAGGCTTCCAGATAAATACAAAATTTATAGAATGCAGGTGGCTATATATAACATGAACTACCCATTGTGGTGGATGTCAGCCTGTCTATATAAAAGCACAGGTTTTTAAAACTGGAACAGTTGGGGAAAATATGCATAGTAACATTTATTGAACACCCTCTGAGTTGAGTGCACTGTTACTGTTTTATCTTCCCATCACAAGACACATTCCCTGTTCATAATAGAGAATACAGAGAAATATCACATTCACATATGTTTAAGGGTATATTTCAAGGTGGAGAAGAGAGATGTAAGGAAAAATGGGAAAGATGGTGACTCTCTCAAGAGTATCACCTGGTTTTCAATCACTCGTGTTGTCCTCTTGAACAACACGCTGCTCTGGCATGCAATTTCCTGTTCTGCATCATCTTCTAAAACACTGTTACATTCTATGTGAGAGGGAAGGTAGAGCGGCCTAGTGGAAAGAGCATGAGACTGGAAGGCCTGGGTTCTAATCCCAGCAAAGCCATTGGCTTGCTGTGTGACCTTGCTGCAAGCCATATAATCACTCTGGACTTCAGTCACCTCATCCCTAAAATGGGAATAAGATATACACTCTACCTCTTAATATAATAATAATGATGGCATTTACTAAGTGCTTACTATGTGCAAAGCACCGTTCTAAGCGCTGGATTGTAAGCCAGGGTCTGTGGCTGATCTGATTCTTCTACATCTCTAGCCTGGTGCTTAGTACCTAGTGAGTGTTTAATAAATACCCTAATTACTTAAAACTCCCAAAGCGCGCCAGGGGACACTGCACAGGCACTTTGCCGAGGACAAAATGACATTTTCAAAGTGCTTAGAAATGAGGATTGGCTGGTCTTCTGAGAAGCTGGGGGCTGTAAACATTACCAAAAAGCTGCCACTTTACCCATGACACCTTATGCCCTGTTGAACTCATGTGCGTTTCCAAGGAAAACTCAGCCTGTGTGTGTCTCTGTTTCATTAAACCCATCAAGCTAACTTGTAAGAGCTATTTGATGTCCAGTGAACCTTTTGAACATTTTTCTCAAGGCTTTTTCCTTTCAACTAGGAAATCTTATTGGGCCAAAAATACCCAGAACTCAGACCTCAAAAGATTCAAAGTTGAGTGCACCACTCAGATCAAATGTCTACTCAATTAAGCCGAACAGACCTCAGACTCATTTCTAAGCCTGGTTTCTTTCCGATTAGGGCAGCTGCCCAGGCCATCCTCAATTTAAGACAGCTCGCAAGGTGAAGGCCCGAAGGGGAAGAAAGCCTATTGCTTCAAGCTGGAAACTGTTATTATAAAATAAGTGAGAGGAAGTTAAGGAAGTTTCCAGAGAAAGGAAGTGCCAGTCAGCATAGGGCCCAGGCGGCAGTGGGAGTCGAGGAAGTGGGTTTTCTTTGTATATCGTCAAAGTCATTATAATTAACTTATTATTAGATGTTAAATAAAATATACAGCGGCCTGGCTGAATAACAGGAAAATAACACAAGAGGAGGAAAAAGCATTTAGGGAAAAATGTGTTCAGCCTCTTCAGAGATCGCCCCCAGCCCCCACCAGCTAGCTGCTTAACTGTCCAGTGGACAAGCACCAACAGGTGAACAATGAAATGAAATAATTCTGTCCGGTAGAGCTGCTATATCTAAAGGAAAGGATGAAAACAGATGATCAGCCTCTAAAAGGGAGAATGGAATAAAGTGGCACAGATTTATCGTAGCCCAAATTAATTCACGCCTAATAGTGTTAGAATTAATAATCGCACATAAAGCACCCAAAGATGAAAGTATAAAAGCAGAAAGATTTTTTTAAAGTAATGAATATCTGCAGATATACATAAGAAAGACTTGGCATGCCAGATTGAGACCGATGAATTGCAAGGTAAAGGTCAAAGAGAAGCAAAATACGAATTTCATTTCTACCTTCCATGACCAATTCAACATAATGAAAGCCTCTTTTTGATTTTGTTAATATGTTGGGTTTTGTTCTCTGTCTCCCCCTTCTAGATTGTGAGCCCACTGTTGGGTAGGGACTGTCTCTATGTTGCCAACTTGTACTTCCCAAGCGCTTAGTACAGTGCTCTGCACACAGTAAGTGCTCAAAAAATACGATTGATTGATTGATTGATTTTGTATGAGGAAAAGCAAATTTTGGAAGCGAATATTTTTAGGGACCAGAGTGTGTTTGGGATGCACGTAACCCTCCAAGGTCGCACGGACAGCCCAATGCAAGCCGTGAGCAAGGAACTGCTTACCATTAGCGCCAACCCAGAGCTTACTCTGAGTGTCCTTATATCAGCAGGGTGACAGTCAGCATTTCCAAAGTTTTCCAGCCTTAAGCCCTGTCTCTCTGCTCTGTGGAGCCTAAGGGCTTAGCTTAGAATCCAAGCCAACTCACAGTCAAGTGAGAGAAGCAACAAAGAAGGTCCAACACTCCCGGACAACCAGCTGTTGATGAGGCAGAATCCTGGATTAATCAGAAGACCCACGGGAGACCCCCAAATCCATGTGCACCTGAGTGGGTGAATCCCATTAATAAACAACAGTGGCAAAACTTACTGTTTGCATATTCCCTTTAGCATTGAGCCCTGTGAGCCCATGTTGAGACGGATGGGGAGTGGGAGGGGAGATGTCTGTGCACCACAGATAACCACAAATTTGCACCCTAAATTTCTTAAATGGACCACACTCCTGCCTCAATCAAGCAGGCTAGTGCTATGCACTATACACATAGCAGCCTATGGCCCTACCAGTTTAATGACATGCAGAAAAGTTCTCTGAGCAGCCACAGACCGGCCCAAGGCATTTGTGCTCCAACTCAGACCCCAGACTCAGGCTTCCTGGGGTTATTTCATTTTAGCCAGCAGGTCTGAGAAAAATGACCAAAATCTGGAAATGAGAGCAGTAAGGCAAACCTGGAAATATCCAGCTGAGATCCCCTTCGACTTCAGGTTTCCAACAACTACCGAAGCTGAGAATTCCCTGGGAGGATTATCCAGGCATCTTGCTTCTCCCTCCTGCTGTCTGCATCTTGACCTGCTTGTTAGCACTTCAGCTACAGAGTGGGTCTAGGGGCTGAGTGGGAGAGGAAAATGAAAACTCAAATCAGTCCACTGTGTTACGTCCTCACAGTTGTTACGAAACTTAGTAAAATGTTCTACACAGAGTAAGTGTTCAGTAAATATCACTGATGGATGGATATTTGGTGGGAGAGAATGTGGAAGCATTTGCCTAAAATGAGATCTGGGGAATAGTTTATGACTTGCCTTCCTCTATGACCATAATAATTAGAATCAGCCCCACAGATTTGCTCCTTAGTTACCACTGGGGGAAAAACCACCCAAAAGGTAGTTCATCGTCATCATCATCATCAATCGTATTTATTGAGTGCTTACTGTGTGCAGAGCACTGTACTAAGCGCTTGGAAAGTACAAGTTGACAACATATAGAGACAGTCCCTACCCAACAGTGGGCTCACAGTCTGAAAGTTCTGTTTCCCTAAGCTGTTCACTGTAATTGGGTCAAATTCCATTATGGAAATGAGTGCAAGGGGAACCACATATTCCTATTGCATATTGTAATCAGCTTGATTGATTGGTTCTAGGCCTGTGACTAAAACTCACCCCACTGAGACCATCTTTGAAGAGAGGGCTAGCTAGACCTGAGGGATTGAAGAAGGTGGAAAGGGCATTCCAGGCCCAGTCATTCAATTGCACTTATTGAGCGCTTAGTGTGTGGAGCACTGTACTACGGCCCCAACCTGGACCTCCTCTGGACTGGTCTACTGGTTGGAGAAAGGAGAAGGGAGAGGACTCAAAAATCCACTTAATTGACTAGAAGCTGAGTGAAGTATATCAGATGGAATGGCAATTGAGCTAGGGGATTGCAAGGAATGTTGTGGTCAGAACAATGGGGTCTGGGAAAGATGCAATGGAATCCCACCCCTGCTCAGCGCTGCCTGAGTCCTGCAGAGAGGAACTCATCCCCACTCCCACCTTAGGTTCTATCCCCTATGGAAAATACTGCCTCACGCATTGGCCCAAACCAACGCTTTCTTTTGGGTTTTCTTTTTTTGAACATTATTTGTTAAGCACTTATTATGTGTGCCAGGCAGTGTACTAAACGCTGGGCTAGATATAACTTAAGTTGGACACAGTCCATGTGTTCCATATGGGGCTCACAGTCAATCCCCATTTTACAGTCGCTTTACAGAGAAGTTAAGTGACTTCTGAGAAGACCATTCCTGGGAGTTGGGGAAGGAAGGGAGGGAGGGATGGAAGGATGGAGGAAAAAAGGGAGGGGGAAAGAGGAGGGAAAAATGAAGAGAGATAGGGAGAGTGTCAGAAACAATAGCTGCTCTACACACAGCACAAATAGCTGAATATACAATCCCAAGCTCTAACCCCCCTTTTTTACATTTGCCTTTAAATGCTATTTTGGTACGGAGAGAATAGGACCGCATTTTCCCTAAGGATTTAAAGCAAATATGAGCACTGAATAACATTGGCCTCCACAACTACCAAACCAAGGTTAGGAGGGAAACAGCAAGCTCCAGAAGCTAAGCATTTTCAGCTCTCCTGGGCCTTCTTAGTCTTTAAATAAAGGCATCACCCAGCCTGCAGTCACGAATGAGTTAGGTCTTAGGGTGGTAATGGAACACTGAGTAGAATTTGGGAATGGGTCCAATTCTTCACACCAACCACATCAATACCTGGAAGCTCACTGTTACCATAGTAACCCTATCAGGCCAAAATCAAGCTGGCCAGTCGGGTGAAACAGGATTGGACATGCTGGTCTCCAACATAGGGAATCACAGGCCAGGTACACAGTAATAGGGCAGTAAGCTGCCCTGACTCTTGGGTCAAAGGCTGGACAGTATTCCTCTGATTTACCTTGCCTTTGTGTTGAAAGGGACTATTTCTCTTTTTGAGCAGGAGGAGTCTGAGAAGGCCAACCTATGGCTTTTCTGAACTAAATCACATCAGCTCACTCTTTGGATAGATGTTAAGTGAGAGGGGATCAATAAATCATATTTATGGAGCACTTACTGTGTGCAGAGCACTGTACTAAGCCCTTGGGAGCGGGTCTGGTTATATACAAGGGGCCTGTGGACACATGCCAAAAGAGAAGCTCCCAGTGTGTTAAATAGAGGGCTGAGTAGTAACATTTAAGATTTGGGGAAGCAACGTGGCCTAGGGGAAAGAGCACAGACCTGAGAGTCAGAGGTCCTGGGTTCTAATTCTGACTTCACCACTTGTCGGCTGTGTGACTTCGGGTAAGTCGCTTAACTTCGCTGAGCCTCAGTTACCTCATCTGTAAAATGGAGATTAACACTGTGAGTCCCATGTGGGACAGGGACTGTGTGCAACCCTATTAGTTGGTAACTACTGTAAGCTCGTGGTGGGAAGGGAATGTAACTGTTGATTGTTGCATTGTACTCTCCTAAGCTCTTAGTACAGTGCTCTGCACACAGTAAGAACTCAAATACGATTGAATGAATGAATCTTCCCCAGTGCTTAGTATAGTGCCTGGCATAGAGTAAGCGCTTAACAAATGTATATTAAAAAGGAAGGCAAAATAATCTAACAAAAACCTTATTCCAATAAATCTACGGTGATGTTTCTAAATCTGAAGGTGAAATTAACTTGTTAGTGTGCCAACTTTATGCAATCTCACCTCCAGAATAAGTCAAGCTAGCATGACTATAATTGCCTGCCATCATCAATCAGCCTCCGTTACCAACAATCCCATGGAAGACTAATGACCTACTTGTGCAAAGCAAAATGGATGAGTTTTGTGTGCTATTTGCAGTAACAGCAAAAGATTAAACCCAGTTTCGCCTCAGAAATTTTTACATCTGGCCAAAGGGCAGGGGGTGGGAGTGGGGACCCCAGTCCCGCTTCAGGTCATTGGGTGTGTCCACAAAGAACCAAAGATAAGAACACAATTTAGGGAAAAAAACCCTCCTTTAGAATTAATGGACAGCTATTTTTAGAAACACATGTGTATTTTTATGATGGTGGGACTTAAAAAAAAAAAAGTGTTGTCGTGCCTTGTGTTCTCTGCATTGATTTCAAGCAGCCAAAGCAGGAGAACAGTGCAGATTGAGATAAAGACACACAAGTCAAAACCTCAAATCTCACCTCTTCAGTTTACAAAACTGTTTTGTAACACTCTTCCTCTTCATGGGATTTTATGACAAAGTCAGCCCTTCACCCTCATACCTAAAGGCCCTGATTCAGGGATCACCTGTCAAGTAATAATAATTGTGGCATTTGTTGGACCCTTACTGAGTGTCAAGCACTATACTGAACACTGGGGTAGGTCAATCAATTAATCAATGGTATTTATTGAGTACTTACTGTATGTAGAGTACTGTGCTAAATGCTTGGAAGAGTACAATTCAGAGTTAGTAGACACATTCCAGTGTCTGCACATAGTAAGCTCTGAACATAGTAAGCGCTCAATAAATACGATTGATGATGATGATGATTCCCTCCCCACAAGGAGTTTACTGGGACCATGTCTAATCCCACCTGCTTATTCTTCCCCACTGCTGCGCAAAACAAAGAAAGCACTTAATATATAATAATATCACTTCTACTAGAGACATTCTAGAGACTTTCTAGAGACATTCTAGAGACATGCTAGAGACTTCTACTAGACAGACATTAAAATAAATTATGGTCCTGTCGGTCTCAAGTTCACACCATCACTAAACTCCACCCTTTCCTCTCCATCCAAACTGCTACCATGTTAATATAATCACTCATCCTAGACTGCCTGTGTCCAATTCAATTTGCTTATATCCACCTCAGTGCTTGGTACAGTGCCTGGTACTAAATAATGGTACAGACCACTATTATTATTACTATAATACAATTATTATATAATAATAGTGGTCTTTAAGTCTTTATCATTAATAATAACAATTCTCCCAACCCGCCTATGGGCAAAACATTACTCTCCATCAAGGTTCAATTCAAATATATATTTACAGTTCCTCTCTCAAAATCCTTTGGCAGAGACCACAGTGAGCAGCTTTTTAAATACTCATAAAGTAGTATCATCAAGCGGACAGAGCACTGGATTGGGAATCCAAACAGTCCAGGTCCCACTACCTGGCTGCCGTCAGTGTCATTTTTTAGCCCCTGAGCTCCTCCTCTACTAGTTCTCCATCCCCTGCCTTGCTGTGCTCCTCCTTCCTCCCGAGGAAATGCCAGTGCAGTGAGTTGTGTCCCTTGAATGCCAAATGTTTTCAACCACCTGCCACAAGTTAACAGGTTTTTCGCCAGGGAGTTTCCCTAGCAGAGAGAATGGCACTCATGGGGTTACACACTGCATTATTTTAAGGTCCCCATATTGTCCCAGAGGAGAGGAAAGAAGCTGAATGCTTGTAAAAGGCTAATAAAATGTGGAAACAATTTGTGTAGAGCAAAAAACAAAATAAAAAAAAACAAAATCCCAACAAAACAAAGCCTGTGGTCTCAGTGCCAATAATAATACTTTATTTCCTATTTTTACTGTATAATGGTCAGGGAGGAAAAAAAAGTGACACTATTCAGTCATTCTCCAAGATGTCATTGTGCTGGCAAGTGATTTGAGAGTATAATAGACCTTTTGTTCTTTCTGAACTGTGCAGACAACACCACTGCAGTCAGCCTGCACTGCTTCTCTTAGGAACTTTTTAAAAGTTGATCCAATTGGAATTTCATCCTAACTTCTCCCTATCTTCAGGTCAGGGTGGAAAGGAATGATGCGGGGAGCTGTCAGGAGGCTAGCCCCTGGGGGGTGGGCAGAGTACAGAGGGGACAAGAGTGATGCCCATGCCCATTATACATACCACTGAGCAGTGGCACAGCTGACAAAATTTAGGATTGACCGATAGGAAGAGGGACAACGGGTTGTGGGGGAGAGGCAGGGTAACTTCCTAAACCATGTGTCCAAACTGGGAGCTGAGTGGCTTGGCTTCTTCAGGAGACGCATCTACAGCTCTGATCCTCATGTGACTTGTTCAACCCCTATTTAAACAGAGGGTAAACTCAGAGACTAACAACAATAATCACGGCATTTATACTTAGCTTACTGGAGGGCACACAATCAGATCAGACAAGTCTCTGTCCCACACGGAGCTCATAGTCTAAGAGAGAGGGTATTTAATTTCCATTTTATAGATGAGGAAATTGAGGCACAGGGCAGCCAGATGACTTGCCTAAGGTCGCACAGCAGGAAAGTGGTGGAGCACAAACTCTCCTGACTCTCAGAATTGTACTCTTTCCACTAGGCCACACTGCTTCGAACAGAAACTCTTCCTGATTTCCAGAATTAAAAGCTTTTTTAAAGTAGCAGGGGATAATGGGACTTTGATCAATTGTAACAGTGGAACTGCTTGTCACACCAAACAGGGCTAGCTTCACTTTTGCCACAATGGTAGGCTATCACCTTTGGCCTCTTACCTCCAGAATCATCACCAAGTCATCAACACATAAACCGAAATCAAACCTAACCCTGAAAGTGATCTATACATAGATTCTGAGTGTGTTAGTTTAGAATGTAAACTCCTAGAGGGCAGGAAAGGGCCGGTCTCGATGTATGTTCTCTTCTAGCAAACTGTGCATCCTCAGTCAATATTGAACAAAGATAACTGTTAGGAGAGGAATACTCCCACCCAACCCCTATCCCAAGTGGCAGGTGCCCAAATCCCTAGGAATAACAGACTATCCTAACTGAGCAGATCAGCTTTGAGATAAAAAAAGAGCTTCTGATGGGATTTTGGTCTTCTAGTCAAACACAGCTTGGTTTCTGAGAGAGGGGTGGTCCTTTCTCTGGCCAAGGGAAGCTTGTTGTCCCTACCGTGTTTTCCAGTCTTTCAGCAGAGCTTGCTGCTTATCTACAACTGAGGAAAATTTTACTATCGCATATTTCCAGTTTCTGCAGAAACCAATGGAAAGTCAACTCTGAGATGAAAAGAACACTCTGATGAGTTCTCAAAGGACTAGCTGAGTGCTTCACGCAAAGGTAACTTGGGAGGTGAGGCTAAAACTATGGAGTCAGCGGAGAGCTGCATTCCAGGGAGGGCTGTGTTATTCTGACTGTTATCCTTCTTACAATCAATGTTATCAGCTGGACTGGCCAGGTCTTATTGCATTGGAGTTGAGAAGCCAGCCAAAGTCAATACTGTTGATCAGCATCATGTTTGGAAGGTCTGAGTAAGCCAACAACCCAGTGTTACTACCATCATTAGACCAGGGCTGGGATCCTGGAAAGAGAGCAATCTAGGAGTCAAAATATCTGGGCTCAAAGTCCTGCTCTGGTACTGGTCTGCTCTGGGTGACCCTGGACATGTTTTTTACCCTCTATCAGTTCCCCTTTTTCTTTAAATAGTATTCGTTAAGCATTTACTATGTGCCAGGCACTGTTGTAAGCACTGGGGTAGCACAAGATAAGCAGGTTGGACAAAATCTTTATCCCACATAGGGCTCACAGTCTGAATCCCCATTTTAGAGATGAAGGGATTGAGGCAAAGAGAAGTCAGGTGACTTGCCCGCGGTCACGCAGACGACAAGTAGCGGACCCGGGATTAGAACCCAGGTCCTTCTGATTCCCAGGCCCGTACTCTATCTACTAGGCCATGCTACTTCCCTCCTCATCTCATCATGAGTTCACTCTTCTGAAAAATGGGGATGATAATATTCTCTTTTCCCTGTGTTAAGATGCTTAAAGTGTCAGAATTTAGAGTTAAGGCTGGTTTGCAGTCTTTCTTGATTTGGTTTTCTCAGTTCAATCAATCATATCCTTTGAAACTGAAGTTGAAATAGTCTTCTTTAATAGTATCTTTGTTCCAATTGGCAGCTCTATTCCAATATGCTATCGCCCTAACTGTCAAGAAGAGCCTCCCTAGGCCAAACAAAAAACATCTTCCTTCTAGAATTTACATTAAGAACACACTTGATAAACACCCCCTTCATCCCACTGCCCAGGTCATCGATGAAGGTTGTGAATAAGACTGGCCCCTGAGCAGATCCCCATAGGATACCGCTTGGGCACAGATACTTGAAACTGAGCCAGGCAGTGTCTGCCTTAATGGTTGTGTTATTGAGGCCAAACCTCCACAGCTTGATGCGGAAGATCTGGAGGTTTCAATCAATCAATCAATCCAACAGTGGTAGTCATTGGGTTGCTTTCTGGGTGCTGAGAACTTGAGAGAGGGATAAAGAGTTAGTAAACACAACCCCTGCCCTCAGGAAGATCATAGTCAGGGAGACCAGCAGTTTCCAACACCTTTGGTTTGGCCCAAGGTCTGGCTGGACCTTGCTAGTAACAAGCAGTGCCCTCCCTGGGGTTTCTGGAATAGATGGGGCACTGGGATGGAAGCTAGAATTAATCAGCCTCTCACCCAAAAGAGGAATGCTCGAAAGTCCCTGAAACCTCTCCCAGTACCACCCATCGTTTGAGTCATTGTTTAGGAGGAAATGAGAGTTCCTTTGGCATCTATTCCACAACTGGATGGGGTGGGAGAAGGGAGCTTCTGCTGAAGCCCAGGGCGCTCACAATAGAGCAACCAAGACATCAGAATTCCAAGCGAGCTCTGGGACCCTCAGAGCCAAGTTTTACATAATATAGATTTCCATATTATGACCTCCCAAGTGCCTACTTAGGACTCTCATTGTGTGTTTCATCCTGCTTTGGAGCATAATAAAAAGCTGGAGAGAGATGGCTACCATCTCCTCAGTTTATACCCAGTCTACCTTTCACCAGTAGGTAGCACTCATGCTTTAATCTGGCAGTGGCCCATTTTCCATTCATTCATTCAACTGAGCACTGTACTAAGCACTTGGGAGAGTACAATACAACTTCCATTCAATCGTATTTATTGAGCACTTACTGTGTGCAGAGCACTGTACTAAGCGCTTGGGAAGTACAAATTGGCAACATATGAATAAGTATGATTCATTCAATCATACTTATTGAGTGCTTACTATGTGCAAAGCACTGTACAGATGCATTCTCTGCCCACAATGAGCTCAGACTCTAGAACAGGGGAGACAGATATTGATATTAAAAAAAGTTACAGATATATACATAATTGCTGTAGGGCTAGGAAGGGCAAAGAACAGAGGGAGTAAGTCAGGGTGACGCAGAAGGGAGTGGGAGAAAAGGAAAGGGGGTGCACTTCTGGAAGGAGATGTACCTTCAGTAAGGATTTGAATGGGAGGAGAGAGTAACCTTTGGATTTGAGGAGGGATGGCATTCCAGGCCAGAGGTAGGATGTGGAAGAGGGGTAAGCAGGGAGATAGGAGAGATCGAGGCACAGTAAGAAGGCTAGCAGAGGAGTGAAGTGTGTGGGCTGGGTTGTAGCAAAAGAGTAGAGAGGTGAGGTAGGAGGGGGCAAGGTGATGGAATGCTTTAAAACGATGGCGAAGAGTTTTTATTTGATGCGGAGGTGGATGGGCAATCACTGGAGTTTTTTGAGAAGTGGGGTGACATGTCCTGAGCTTTTTTGTAGAAAAATAATCCGGGCATCAGAGTGAAGTATGGACTGGAATGAGGAGAGATGGGAGGCTGCCACACACATTTTGTCAAGCGCACATACTCATCCCCCAGGCATTTTTAATCTGTTTCATATGGTTCAATCTATCAGTTGCTCATTTATTGAGCAGTTACTGCGTGCAGAGTACTGTACTAAGCACTTGGGAGAGTACAATTTAAGAGCTCGTAGACACATTCTGCATCCACAAGGATTTTAAAGGCTACAAGGGGAGACAGACATTAAAATAAATTGCGCGGATATGTATGTAAGTACTGAGGGGCTGAGGGTGGGGTGAATAAAGAATATAAATCCAGATGCAATGGATTTGGGGAATCCAAAATTTGAAAAAAGCTTTCAAATCCTCCTAATTCCATTAGATGAGAAGAGTATGGCTCTTTCAATCAGAGGACTTGCTGTCTAATCTTGACTGACCACGTGCCAGTTGTATAATCTGGGACAGGTTACTGAATTTCTCTGTGCCTCAGTTTTCTCATCTATAAAATGGGGATTCAATACCCTGACTCCCTCCTCCTTAGACAGTGAATCCCATATGGACCAAGAATTATGTCCCATTTGCTTATATTTTATCTGCCCCAGTTGATGGCACATAGTAACTTACCAAATACCACAGTTATTATTCTTAATTCCCAGTCTAAATCTAGCCAGGAGACAGGTGGTCAGGGAAAAAACAAACAAAAAACCTTCACTAAACGTTGGAAGCCACTCAATGTTGGGGGCTCTGAATAGGTGTCCGATGCCGGCAAGGAGCAAGAGGCTGGGTCCCCCCCCACCAAAAAAAAAAAAAAAACCTAAACAACTTACCTTCCCTCACTTATCTTTTCTTAGACTAGGTGTTTGCCCTCCTTCTAGGGCAGTTATCCTTATAGGTCTGCTGTGGGTCTTTTGCACTCGCCTTGAGAAGGAGCATGGCCTAGTGGAAAGAGCACAGGCTTGGGAATCAGAGGACACGGGTTCTAATCCCACTCTGCTACTTGTTTACCTGTGTGACCTTGGGCAAGTCACTTTAAATTCTCCGTGCCTCAGTTACCTCATCTGTAAAATGGGGATTAAAATTGTGAGCCCCGTGTGGGACAGGGTTTGCATCCATCCTATTTACCTTGTATCTACCCCAGTGCTTAGAACAGTGCTTGGCACATATTAAGTGCTTAACAAATGCCATAATAATTATTATTACTACTAAAGAGCTCAGGAACAGATTCCCCCCCACCACCTCACCCTTCAAGTCCTCCAGAGACAAGGCAGCAGGGTAGCTGGGAAATGCTTAGAGAAAGCATCTCTCCTTTGAAAAACAGCCTCACCATCTAGATTTCTGCATATCAGTTTCACAGGTGACTGTTGCAAGATGAATCCTACCTTCATTTTGTAAATGTCTGTCCCAGGTTGCTCCTCCCCATTTTATGGATGAGGCAACAGGTACAGAGAAATTAAGTGACTTTCCCAAGGTCACACAGCAGGTAAGTAGCAGAGTCAGGATTAGGACCCAAGTCTCTAGATGCCTGCGCTTTTCCCACTAGTCTTGGATCTTAATCTCTCTGGACTTCAATTCCCTACCACACAGGAATGTTGTGGGATAGTTGAAATAAAATGAGATAATATGAAAACACTTTGGAAAAATGAAAGTGCAGTATAAAAAAAGTATTAATAATTTCTATTTCCCTCTTTCTCCTCTTGCGAATTAGTGAGAGGGACAGACACTATCCCCACCCTCATAGCCATACTGAAGGCACAGCTCCTCCTTGACTAAGCCTTCCTTTCCTCTTTTCCCACAGGGACAGGGCTTGTGTCCGACCTGGTTATCTGTCATGTGCCCTAGCACTTAGTACAAGGCTTGGCACATGGCAAGCGATTAACAAATATCTCAAATTATTATATTACTATCATCATTCAAATACTGCTGCTAAGAGGGGAGGGGAGGAATAAACTAACCCCTTCCCAAACCCATCTTGCCCAGCAGTTTGTATAAACCCTGCAAGGCCAAATCAAAGCTTTGCTTGTCCAAACAGGGCTGGATTGTATGGAAATGAATGGCTAACAGTACTGAGCAGCTCTATTGTTCCAGGATTTGCCCTCTAGGGCTTCAGCAATAACTCAACAGTGAAATAAACAGCTCTGATCAGATAGCTATGGAAATGAGATAAACTGCACAATAGCTGTGAAGATATTAATATTTCACAGCAGTCATAAATCAGGGAGAAAATGATATAAGTTTCTTCTGATTACACTTTCTAGCTCTTCATAGAAATAGGAGATGGGAACAAAAATTGCTTCAGATAATTTCAGTTGAAAGGGTTTTTGTGTTAAGTTCGTACACACACACACACACACACACACACACGCAGTGTTACTTAGTGGAAAGAGCACAGACCTTTTGATCCTGACTTCACCATGTAACAGCCCCCTTGGGTAAGTCACTAAACTTCTCCGGGCCTCAGTTCCCTCACCTGCAAAATGGAGATTCAATACCTTTCCACTTGACTGTGAGCCCCTTGTGGGACCTAAATATCTAGAATCTACCCCAGTGTTTAATACAGTGCTTAACACGTAGTAAGTGCTTAAAAAATGTCACAGTTATTATATTGGTCTCCAGAAGCTCAAAGGATATCAGTAATGAGCTAGCTCTTAACAATATTTATATATATGACAAACTCCTAGCGCTATTAGAAGGTCGTAAATTTGACATGCCTTAATAATAACCTTTATGTATTGGGTGTTTCTGCTGTATAAAATTCCTTTTACTCTCCCTAAGATTAGAATGTTCTTTACATTATGCAGTCAATCATGGTATATCGATGCTACTATAAATGTTTTGAAGAGTCAGAGTGTTCTTTCTAAATAAAGAAATATCCTTAGCAAAGACAAAAACAATTGCCTTATGTGCCACAAAGTTCATGATGGTATGGTAATGGGAGATTGGGGCAGCCAGGAAAATTGAATCCATAGATAGCAACAGATCAACTACACTCACCCCTAGTCCTCTCTGTAGTCCCTCCCCCTTCCTTGGCCCCCACTGCATCATCCCCACTGTTTTGGAGGGGTGGGAACCCCCCTTTTGACGATGGGATCTGGGCCAACAGCCCCAGATAGCCCAACCCTAAGGACTGGCCCTGGATGTTTATTCTGATTGTTCAGGTAAAAGCTGCTCAGAGACGCTGAAGGCTCTGCATTTCTAAATTAATCAATCAGTGGCATTTATGGAGCGCTTACTCTCTATAGAGCACTGTACTAAGAGCTTGGGACAGTACAATCCAAGGAAGTTGGTAGGCACATTTCTGCCCACAAGGAGCTTACACTCCATGGTGCTCACTCCAGGCTTGTTGTCCGGACTCTGGAGATTGCTTAAAACCCTCTTCCCCCCAAAGAGGAACGCTTACACTCTATGGTGTTCACTCCAGCCTTGTTGTCTGGACTCTGGAGATTGCTTAAAACCCTCTTCCCCCCCAAAAGGAGCTCTGGGGTGGGATAACAGAGCAGGGAGAGGGGAAATCCTCCCTCTCAATCAAGATGATGAGCTGATGCCTGGATTCTTCAGTGGTAAAGGGTTTCAAAAACATTGATCCTGTTTACCCAATGCAATTCCCAATAATAATAATAAGGATAATGATAAAAACAACAACTGTGGTATTTAAGTTCTATGTGCCAAGCACCTCGCTAAATGCTGGGATAAATATACGGTAATCAGATAGGACACTTTATTTTGTTAATTTTTTTTATTTTTGTGCATCTACCTTTATTTCTATTTATTCTGATGACTTGACACCTGTCCACATGTTTTGTTTTGTCGTCTGTCTCCCCCTTCTAGACTGTGAGCCCGCTGTTGGGTAGGGACAGTCTCTATATGTTGCCAACTTGTACTTCCCAAGCGCTTAGTACAGTGCTCTGCAGACAGTAAGCGCTCAATAAATACGATTGAATGAATGAATGACACAGTCCCTGTCCCGCAAAACGTTCACAGTTTAATGGGGAGGGAGGGCAGGTATTTAATCCCCATTTTACAGATGAGGCCCGGAGAAGTTAAGTGAGTTGCCCAAGATCACACAACAAGCAAGTGGCATAGCTGGAGCCACTAATAGTTGGTTTGTAGCTAATCACCAACCTGCCTAATGCAAAGTCCAACCAAAAAAAAAGCATAACTTTCTAAAGGGCAGGGAATGTATCTAACAACTTTGGTGTATTGTACTCACCCAAGTGCTTAGCATAGTGTTCAGCATACAGTGTGCACTCAATACATATTACTGATTGAATGTCCCCCAATTGTTTTCAACAGGATCAGTCCAGCTTTTCCGTATACTCTTCCTCATTTATGAAAAAAACCACATTTCTCACTAAGATATGGGTGTTGACTAGTGCAAATTGAAATCTGCATTTAAAAACCCCTAAAATGAATATTTTAAAATATAAATGACAGTAGCAAGTATTGAAATGCCTACATAGCTATCTAAGGCAAGAGCTGGCTTTTGTTGACGTATCCTAAGGAGATGGTTACTATAGTTTTTAGGTGGTGTCTTGATTTTTGAGATAATTCACAGTTCCTATTATAGAACTGACCAAACAAAGGCGTGGGCATTGTAGACATCTAGGCAAATGTCAAAAAGCCCAGAAAATTAATCTTTTTGACTTTGAAGCTCATGGAGCCTTCGAAAAAAAAATTTTAGGCACTGTGCTTCAGATCCACTTTCCCTAAAGTCATCAATTTGGTGTTTTGTCAAACCCACATAATGTCCCGGAAGCTTTTGAGACATTTAAGTTGGGGGCTTTTTTGTTTGCTTTTTTTGCCTTGTGATCAGGAAGTTGTGTTTTATCAAGAGCAATCCCCAACCTCGCAATGTTTTACTTCAGTTTAAAACTTAAAACCTTGCTGGCTCAAAACCCGAGAAATGCAATTACAAACCTTACAATTAAAATGGTGACAATGCCAATTACTGAAAAAAGTGAAATGGTAGATTGCATATGAGAGTCGTTACTGATTTAAATGTCTTCATGCTTCAGTAACATACATATGCTCTGTTCCATTTCCTTAAAAATGTACTTGCTAAAGTCAAAATTAGAATGAAATTCCCGATATAAAAATGCTTTGCCATGGAATGCATTTTTTGGATATTTTTCAAAATCAATTCCAAAATTAAGGAGAGGAATGTGTATGAATGAGAGATGGAGAGACACTCCTGTTTATGTATATATATCTGTTGCTCCTGCCTGAATATTTCCCTTTCTTTAGTCCAAGAAGAATGAAATTAATTTATAGATACAGGGGCATTATAGGCAATTCAATACCTGTCCTCTCTTGCACTTGGATTTCCACCCTTTATTCACCCCACACTCAGCCCCACACCAGTTGTGTATGTAGCCATAATTCATTTATATTAATGTCTGTCTCCCCCTCTAGACTGTAAGTTCCTTGTGGGCAGAGAACATGTCTGCCCACTTTATTATATCGTACTCTCCCGAGTGCTTCGTACCGTGCTCTGCACACAGTAAGCACTCAATCAGCATGATCAATCAAGTGATTTATTTCTTAGACTAGGAGTCCCAAATGAAACAGAGACAGTGTCCTTAAATGTGTATACAGCATCTGCCCCAGAGCTTAGTACATTGCTTGGCACAGAGTAAGCGCTTAAATACCACAATTGGAGAGAAGTCCTGGGGATGTTAGATGGCACATCCAGAACTTTTAAGAAAGATGTCAAAGAGAGCAGCCCATCACCTGGTTCCTTGGCATCCTTTAAGGTCTTACCAAGCATGATAAAAACATCAACCGTTTATACAATATAAAGCAAAAGATTGTAACTCAGGAGATACTGAGATGTTAGTCAAAAGGGAGAATTTGTTTATGGTGAGAACACATGCTTTCATTGGAGGATACAGAATTTAAGAAATGTGCATTAGATGATGACTTTCTGATTAAAAGATGATTTGCCAAAATGCGGATCCTTTTGACTGTAAGCTCGATATGGGCAGGGAATATGTCTACCAATTCTGTTATAATTGTACTCTTCCGAGTGCTTAGTACAGTGGTCTGCGCACAGTAAATGCTCAATAAATTACTGTAGTGGACCCTAATTTGGTATTA
This sequence comes from Tachyglossus aculeatus, assembly GCF_015852505.1. Classification (NCBI taxonomy): domain Eukaryota; kingdom Metazoa; phylum Chordata; class Mammalia; order Monotremata; family Tachyglossidae; genus Tachyglossus; species Tachyglossus aculeatus. Next base: position 15,765,986 of record NC_052090.1, on the reverse strand, counting down.
TTAAATTCGCAAACCACAACTCTGTCAATGGGGTGGGCATCAATAGAGTTCTCATTAGGAAGGAAAGTCAAGCTAGATTTCCAACCAATGTAGAAATGAAAATCATGAGAGACCAGACAGGCTGACAAGAAAGCACAATGAAAAGTTTTAGAACAGTAGGTGCTCTCTTACTTGGCCTAAATTAATGGAGGATAATAAAGCTTGGGAATATAAAGGTACCTGAGAAGCGGCAACCGGTAAGAGGTGGAAACAGGAGAAAGAGAGGTCCACAGACACAAAAGGAAACATTTACAACTATTATCAGTTTAGAGGATTAAAGCAACAAATGTGAACAACAAGGTTTTTGAAGAAACTAGATCCAAGGGAGATGAATGAGATGATTCAATAAGATAGTAAGGGGAAAACATCAGGCAACCAATGGTATTTATTGGACACCTACTGTGTGTAGAGCAAAAAGAATAAAGACAAAATCCAGGGTGGAGACAACAGGAAAGCCCAAAACAGTTTTAAAAGGTCAAATAGAGGGAGAAGACAATCAATCAATCGTATTTATTGAGCGCTTACTGTGTGCAGAGCACTGTACTAAGCGCTTGGGAAGTACAAGTTGGCAACATATAGAGACAATCCCTACCCAACAGTGGGCTCAGCTCAAAGATAAAATGAAACTGATCAAAGTTTTTGTTTGCATCACTTTTGGGGGATCAAAAGTCAATATTTGTAATGAGGAAAAATGATAGTCTAGAATAGACCCCTTTAAGAGGACAAAACTGCTGCTATTGGATTATTAAATGGAGAACAGGGAACATGGCTTTTGCTAATGTTGTACCCTCCCAAGTGCTTAGTTCAGTGCTTAGCACTCAGTAAGTACAACTATTATGGATTGACTGATTGGCAGAGGCATCAGGAAATAGACAGCAACAGAAAAAAGTACAGAGAAACCAACAGGTAGGTAGCTTTGTCCTAAAAATGAGTATCATTTAGGTACTTAAACACATCTTCATCTTTTATGTATATGTGTATATATATATAATGCTCCTGTATCTATAAATTAATTTCATTCTTCTTGGACTAAAGAAAGGGGAATATTCAGGCAGGAGCAACAGATATATGCACATAAATAGGAATGTCTCTTTCTCTCTCCATCTCTCTCACTCATACACACATACATATTGTATGTTCAATTACATATTTATTTTGATAACTTATTTCCCCCATTAGAGGGCATACTCCTTGTGGGCAAGAAACATGTAGTTTCTATATTTTGTACTTCCCAAATGCTTAAAACAGGGCACTACACCCAGTAGTTGCTTGATAAATCCTATTACTACAAATACTAGGTCAGAAAACCATGTTTGCTCTTGCTGACGATTATTTTAATCTTACTCCTTGCATCTAGGCTAGCTATTTTGGTCGATGGGAGTACTTGGGAAGTCCCTCAAATTGCCTCTCTGCTTTCTTCTCTGCCAATATATCTCCAGGTCAGGGAAGGGAGAGGGATATGGCCTGTAACACCCTCCCTCTTCATATCTAACAGATGATCATTCTACCCACTTTAAAAGCCTTATCTCCTCCAAGAGGCCTTCCCTGACTAAGCCTTCTTTTCCAACTCCCTTCTGCATCACTCTGATTCGTTCCCTTTATTCATTTCTCCCTCAGCTCCACAGCACTTATGTACCTATCCATAATTTATTTATATTAATGTCTGTCTCTCCCTCTCAGCTGTGAGCTCACTGTGGTCAGGGAACATGTCTACCAACCCTGCTATATTGTAGTAATAAATAAATAAATAATAATGATGGCATTTATTAAGCGCTTACTATATGCAAAGCACTGTTCTAAGTGCTGGCAAGGTTACAAGGTGATCAGGTTGCCCCACGGGGGGCTCACAGTCTTAACCCCCATTTTACAGATGAGGTAACTGAGGCACAGAGAAGTTAAGTGACTGGCCCCAAATCACACAGCTGAAAGTGGCGGAGCCGGGATTTGAACCCATGACCTCTGACTCCAAAGCCCATGCTCTTTCCACAGAGCCACGCTGCTTCTCTAGCACTGTACTCTCCCAAGAGCTCTGCACAGAGGAAGCACTCAATACATATGATTCAATGACATGCATATTTAGTTGGGGTGGGGGTGGGAGGGAGCTAACATGCTCCCCACCCTTTCCTGCTTCCTGAGGGTACACATTGTTGGATCCTCTCATGGACTACCAAAGCTATTTGGGCACCATTTGGAGAAAAAAGCTTTGGCCAAGTGCCCCCATTTCCAGCTCAAAAATAGTGCCCAAGGACAAAGGATGTTGTACACCCTCTTGGTTGGGTACCCCACTAAAACTGGAGAGACTCCTCTCCCCCCTCAAACTAGAAGATGCTGATAGTAGGTGGAAGTGGCATGCTTCTCCAGGACCTGAAATCCCTCTAAATGCCCATGTTCTTATCCATCCCCAGTAGGTTGGAAACTATGTGAGAACTCCAGAGAAAAAGATTATATCTCCTTCTGAAACCTTTTCCTCAGGCATTATTTTCCTCTCTGGTACACTGAATTGGCTGTGCGACTCTACATCTCAAAAAGTTCTCCAAATGAAGGAATCTGACATCCTTTCCTAGCACTTCTGACTTTCTAGGATTTTGAAATATACATTTTAATGATTAGCCTCCTCTTTCCTTAAGATCAAAAGTTTAGCTTAAGTTGATAAGACAAAGATTTCCTGGCCGAGTTCATTTCCCAGCCCTTTGGATTGGATTTCACCCTTACTAAGGTTATTATTTTACGAACCTAGAAATTACTCAACTTCTGCTTTCATTCAAGAGGCCAAAATCAGCCATATTCAGGAAGGTAGATCATTCTCCATCCTGTGGAATGATTCAGGCCATTTTCAGGAATTGAGGGCTTGGGGAAATTAAAAAAAAGAGCTTGACAGTAAATTTTCAGAATAAATGCTGCACTAAGAATATCATCATACTGTTATGATTGTAGTTGCTATCTTCTTTCAGAACCCAAGATTTGCCTGAGATTGCATAGAACAATGCTGTCAAAAATGTTGAAGTGAAATTGCTTTTATTAAGAAATTGCTTGGTATCTGTTTATAAAAGAAAAAGATATGACCCACCTTTATACAGCATGTCAAATATTAGGGAATTGTTTAAAGTGATAAGGGTTTTTGGACATTAAAAGTGTTTTAAAATTCCTTGCATGAGCTTCCTGATCATTGTTAGAATCCTACTTAAAGGCCAAAAGTTTTAAGAACCTTAATGTGGAGTAAATCTTTATTTACATCACTTTAGCTTCAAAAAGAACTGAAACCTATGCTACTACGCTGATTCTCCTATTTGGCAAGATCCTTCAGAGTGACTGTTAAAATAATTAAGCCAATGTCCTCGATTTAATCTTTAAGGCTGACCAGCCAGCATTGAGTCACTGTAGTCTTCTAGGTCAGACAGGAAAAGAATTGACGTCACTGCAAAATACCACTGCGCAAGTATCTCTGAAAAAATGGCAGCCAAGTGTACACAGTTGGATAATCAGATGCTGTGAATAACAGTTTGCTGGACAGGTGAGACTAGGAAATTTGGCCCCCTGGACTCGAATCTCTAGCGATGTCCTTGTGTAAACTATAAATCTATGACATGCTTTTTCTGACATAACACGTCTCCTCAAGTTATCAAGATGTTTCCTCTGTCCAGAAAATCAACCAGCCAATTAGGAATGATAATTTGGCACAGGCAAGGCTCTAGGGATAAATACGATAAGGGATGTTTCATACAAAGGGGCTTCCACCGCCAGCTAGAACTGTCGATCGGTGGCTATAAACAGAGATGGACAAAAATAAACCTTTCACTCCTCACCCTGAACAATGAAAACGTTTTCGAGCAAATTGTGAACAACATAATCTGCCTGGGAGTTGACCAACTCCTTTCTCCCGCTTTTACTTTTTAAAAAGGGAGAACAAAAACACAGGTCTGCTATCCTACCCAGTTTGGTTTCCGCTCAAGGCACATAACTATGAAGCCGCAGAAGAGGGATTTCAAACTGCCACTTGTTGTTCAGTGACTTAATGGACTTTTAAAAGAACAGCACTTTAAAACCAAAAAAATGATGATCTAAATGCTCGATGAACTGTGGTTAGAGTTCAGAAAGTAATAGTAGTAGTGGTAATAATGATAGTGCTTATTAAGTACTTGCTATATGTAGAGCACTGTATTCATCCAATCATATTTCTTGAGTGCTTACTGCATGCAAATCACTGTATTAAGCACTGGGGAAAGTATGATGTAACAATAAATAGACATATTCCCTGCCCAACCAGCTTGCAGTCTAGAGAGGAGCTTATAGTTTTACACTGTGCTAGCCCTGGAAGAGAATATTTAGGTGGGAATTAGACACAGTCTTGTCCCTTGGGGGGCTCACGATAGGGAGGGCACAGTCTCTGTCCCTTGTGGGGTTCACCATAGTTAGGCAGTGTGGTTTAATGGAAAGAGCAGAGGCTTGGAAGCCAGAAAACGTGGATACGGGGTCTAGCTGTGCCACTGGCTCGCTATAGGAAGTCAAGCAAGGTGCTTATAACTTCAGTAGTAATTATAGGAAAAGGAGTGGGGTGGGAGGGAGGGAAAGGGAGGAGGAGGGAGGAAAAAGGGGGAGGAGGAGCGAGGAAAAGGGGGGAGGAGGAGGGAGGAAAAGGGGGGAGGAGGACGGAGGAAAAAGGGGAGAGGAGGAGGGAGGAAAAGGGGGGAGGAGGGGGGGAAAGGGGGTAGGATGGGGGAAATGGGGGGAGGAAGAGAGCTGCTTCTTACACCTATAGTTTATTTTAATGTCTACCTTTCCCACTAGCTTGTAATCAATCAATCGTATTTATTGAGCGCTTACTGTGTGCAGAGCATTGTACTAAGCGCTTAGGAAGTACAAGTTGGCAACATATAGAGACGGTCCCCACCCAACAGTGGGCTCACAGTCTAGAAGTTCCTTGGGACAGGGATCACATCTATCAACTCTCTTACACTGTCCCAAGCACTAAGTACAGTGCTCTGCCCACAGTAAGCAATCACAACTGCCACTGATTGATTGATGGTGGTGATATATTTATTTAACATGGCTTAGTGGATACAGCAGGGGCTTGGCAGTCATAAGATCATGGGTTCTAATCCCGCTCCAGCCACTTGTCTGCTGTGTGGCCTTGGGTACGTCACTTCACTTCTCTGTGCCTCAGCTCCCTCATCTATAAAATGAGGATTAAGATTGTGAGCCCCATGTGGGATGGGAACTGTGTCCGAATTGATAACCTTATACAATAATTATAATAATTATAGTAATAATAATAATGGCATTTATTAAGCACTTACTATGTGCAAAGCACTGTTCTAAGCACTGGGAGGATACAAGGTGATCAAGTGGTCCCACAGCAGGCTCACAGTCAATCCCCATTTTACAGATGACGGAACTGAGGCCAGAGAAGTTAAGTGACTTGCCCAAAGCACTTACTATGTACCAGGCACTGTACTGAGCGCTAGGGTAGATATGAGCAAATCAGGTTGGACACAGTCCCTATCCCACATGGGGCTCAATCCCCATTTTGCAGATGAGGTAACTGAGGCACAGAAAAATGAAATGACTTGTCCAAGGTCACACAGCAGACAAGTGGCAGAGCCTGGATTAGAACCTATGACCTTCTGATTCCCAGGCCCATGTTCTACCCATTACACCATGCTGCTTCTCATCCACTGCAGCTCTTAGTAATAATAATGATGAAATTTGTTAGGCGCTTACTACATGCAAAGTACTTTTCTAAGCGTTGGGGAGGCTACAAGGTGATCAGGTTGTCCCACGGGGGCTCACAGTCAATCCCCATTTTACAGATGAGGTAACTGAGGCACAGAGAAGTTAAGTGACTTGCCCAAAGTCACAAGGCTGAAAATTGGCAGAGCCAGGATCTAGCACATAGTAAGTGCTTTAAAAATACCAGAGTTGCTGTTATTAAAACATCTAAGGAATGTACTGTTGTCTCAGTTTCCTCAACTGTATAATGAAATGCATTGAGTGGTTACTGTGTGCCATACACTGTACTAAGTGCTTGGAACAGTACGATATAACAGAGTTGGTAGACATTCCCTGTTCCCATCAAGCATAAAGTCTAGAGGGGGCAACAGACATTAATGTAAAGAAATAAATTAAAAGAAATAAATTAAAGGTACATACCTAAGTGAAAAAGTGACACAAAAAGAAGTGGAGAAGGGGAAATGAGGGCTTAGTCAGGGAAGGCCTCTTGGAGAAGATATACTTTTAATAAAACTTTGAAGGTGGGGATAATGATTAACGGTTGGATATGAAGAGGGAGGGCTGTTCCAAGATAGAGGCAGGTAATGGTGCGGAGGTTGGTGGTGAAACAGACTAGATCAAAGTAGACTGAGTAGGCTGGCTTTACAGGGGAAAAAAAATGAACCCAAAGTGTGTTCATACTGGCTCACCCATTTCCTCTCAAATCCCTGGGAGATTACAGACACTGATTTGTTTGCCAATGGGCAGAAATCGGGCAGAAGTCCCCCGAAGGGGAAATGGGAGATGTGGAAAAGGCTCTTCTCTGCCATTTCCTCTCTCATAAATTTGGGCAAATCCTTTAACTGCCCTGAGCCTGGGGGTAAAATGGCAAGGGTGTAATTATGGCTTTGCCAGAGGCATCCTGATTAAACAAGGAGCAAAAAGCTCTCTGAGCTCCCCAAGATAAGACAGTACAGAAACCCTGCCTCCAACCCTTTGGAAAGAAAGTGCTATGTGTCTCCTAAATTCATACCGTAGCCCCACTACCATCCCTTCCTTTAGGTAGTCCAAATACAGCAGTTGGGGGGAAGGAGGGGAGAAGGGAGGAAAAAACCTGGTTTATGAGGACACCCCATAATCCTCTATAGTGCTTACAATCCATGCCCTGAGGTGGGACTATCATCCCACCGATCTCCTTAAGAGAGGAACCCAGTGACAGTGGGGTGCTTCACTGCCTGGATGGGGTGCAACTAAATATTTCGTTCAAGAGCCCAGATATAGGGAGAGTTTGGAATCACTTTCAGGAAGTCATTAGGGAGCTGGAGATGGGTTTAAGCCTTAAGCTTGTTTCTAAAATGGGAGCTACTCTGCATATCTTACTGATTGTATAAGGCAGTTTCCTTAACAGGATACCGAGATTGTACTTGAGAAAAGAGGGCAATAGGGGAACAGAACACATCCCAACCTCCTGGTTTCTCCTTCCTTTAGGTCTTACCCTACATCAATCAATCAGTGGTATTTATTGAGTTCTTACTGTGTGCAGAGCATCCTACTAAAGGCTTGGGAGAGTACAATAAAATGAAATAAAATGAGAAGCAGCTTGGCTCAGTGGAAAAAGCAAGGGCTTGGGAGTCAGAGGTCATGGGTTCAAATCCCAGCTCTGCCTCTTGTCAGCTGTGTGACTTTGGGTAAGTCACTTCACTTCTCTGTGCCTCAGTTACCTCATCTGTAAAATGGGGATTAAGACTGTGAGCCCCATGAGGGACAACCTGATCACCATGCATCCTCCCCAGCACTTAGAACAGTGCTGTGCACATAGTAAGCGCTTAACAAATGTCATTATTATTATTAATAAAACAAGGTAACAGCTGGTAGATGTGTTTCCTGCCCACAATGAGTTTACAGTCTAGAGGGATCCAAAAGCTGCAGCATTCACTGGTGAAAATCTCCTGACTTTTTTACTGAGAAAGAATAAAGGCCATTGGATTTTCCCATTTTGTCTTTCCCATTTTAAATACTGAATCTTCCTCCAATCCACCAGGGACTTTCATTCATTCAATCATATTTATTGAGCACTTACTGTGTGCAGAACACTGTACTAAGCGCTTGGGAAGTACAAGCTGGCAACATATAGAGACAGTCCCTACCCAACAGCGGGCTCACAGTCTAGAAGGGGGAGACAGACAACAAAACAAAACATTAACAAAATAAAATAAATAGAATAAATATGTACAAACAAAATAAATAAATAGAATAACAAATACGTACAAACATATATACATATATACAGGTGCTGTGGGGAGGGAAGGAGGTAAGGCGGGGGGGATGGGGAGGGGGAGGATTCGGTAGAGGCTTAAATTCAAGAAAAAGAAATCTCAGATGAATGATAAAAGATGACTTTGGGGATGAAACACTGAAATTGGCTCCTAAGAGAGTTGATTTTTTTGGGGGGGTTGAGGGGAACAGGGAAGGGACATCTCCACCCCTGAACCATCTGTCCTAGATGGTTGATTTACTCACCTGCTGGGAGGCCTGGGACTAGACTGGAAGACCATTCAGGATTCCTTCCAGCTTTATGACCCAAACCACTTCCTCAATATATATGGAAATAGCCTTGGTAAAAGAAACAAAATTGTCTTAAAAATTTCAATCCAAATGAGAGAAATATCATTCAAAACCTGGGGGAAAAGAAGCTCACTGTCATAATAGTTGATAATTAAAACACTCTCCTCTTTGAAAAACTACGGAACTCCTTCTGGTACTACAGTGAAGTAACATATCCCTGTTTCCCAAAATCCCTCAGAAGCAGCTAGTCAATATAACAGGGATCTCACCTTGCATATGAAGAAATTGAGATCTAGAAAATGTAAGAGATTTGCTCATGGAAACCCAGGAAGTCAGTGGTAAAAGAGCACTAGGAACCTGATCAATAGGACCTACCCAGAACAGAGCTCCCCTCTCCCATATCTCTTCCATATAATCCTCTTTTATAATTGCACACTGCCTAGCCTTGGAAGTGCTAGCCCTGTGTAGTAGGACAGTGCTTGACACATAGGCAGTGCTTAACAAATATAACAATAATAATAATCTAGACTGAATAACCCATGCATTTCCATCTTTGGATGGAAAATGCTATGTGAGTTCAGAGTCATTACATTAGACAGGTTTCTGGGATGTGGGCAATTATTATTATTATTACACCCCAACCATCCAATAATGGTCTGTATCCTCTGTAGGCTTCCAAGTCATTTGGCAGGATCTCTCAAATCAGAGAGTAGGTAAGCTTTTTCAAGATTGTAGGTAGGGAAAATGGAAGGATTGAGGAAAGCAAGTGTCACCCATGCATTGTGTGCAGTAAAAGTAAATTTAGGTTGAGCTCAATATGTAGGAACAAGGAGGCAAAGCTGCCTTTCTGAATGGGTATTATGTCCTATCAAAGACTCATTGTTTCCCAGAGCCCGTACTTAACAATGCCTCATTGTGGCAGCTGCAAGACCAATGCATTAAATCCCAGTTTTCCAGACCCTTTCCACATTTTCTGGGTCCTCCAGTGCAGCACACACAAGTCTTGGCTGTCAGCTTGCCACCTGTGGACAGAATGGAGGCTTTGGAACTGAACTCCTTCCTGCCTTGATTTCTCCAGGCCGGGGGTAAGGACTTTATTCTGCCCAGCTTCAGAGAGGTGAAATGGAACTCATCTCTTCTTAGAAACTTTCAATTTGGCCTCTATCAAACCAGAAAAGCGCACTTTGAACTATAAAAGGGTTTTCACCCCGCTGAATGGAAGATCCCCCTCAGGGGTATCATTCTGTTAGCCACTATGAGGATTTGAGATCTTCAGTTGAAGGGCCTTTCATTGATTGGTATCTTCACCTGCTGGGCAAGATTGTGTTTGGCCATAGAGGGTGTTAAAATGAGCTACTGTGGGGCATTGCTGGCTTGCATCTTTGGATGGAAAATGCTATGTGAGTTCAAAGTCTTATTACATTAGACAGGTTTCTGGGATGTGGGCAATACTGTTCAATTATCTATTTCCACCACCATCTTCCTAAAGACCAGGAGCATTTTAGAAAATGGGAACTGTTGGTCAGTGTAAGATCAGGTGCTGGACTTTCTTTGAAACTCAGTTACATCATCTGCTTCGACCTGGGACAACTTCTACTGCTGAAAGGGAAAACTTTGCAGATACAGTGCTAAATTCCTCTGTGGATGATTCTGATTTTCTCTAGAGAACTGTAAGGGGAGGGCCACTAAATCTTTTTTGATAATAAGAGTGTCTCCAGAGACCCAGAATACACATTCTCTATAAACCATCCATGCCTCTCCACACTGACTAGGAGCTCTCGGCACAGAATAAAGTCCCTGTACTTGTTATATTGAGAACTAACTGAACGCCAACATTTTCCGGAATCCTCAGCTGAGCCTTTTAGAGTGGTATTAGGTCAGACAAGTAAGGGGGAGAACCTGGGAGAATGCCTTATTAATTACAGATCAATTGCTTTGTTTATAACTATAACGAGTTCTACTGTGTAGAGTATTTTCAAATATCCTTTCATTCTACTGCAGTTATTTTGTGACTCCCTTTTTTTTCCTCCCAAGTCTGTTAAGAATTGTTTTCCCATTTAAGATAGAAGCTTTCCATTCTTCCTTTCCCCCACCCAAGTCCAAGTCAGATCAATCATTGCCTAGGGGAGTGGGTTTACAGCACAGGACATGACTAGTTGCTGATAATTTACTTCAGACCAGCAGGGAGCCCATTGATTCCAAGGGCTTTGTTAAGGACTGCGATCAGCTAGGAAGGTGGAGGACTCGGTGTGAGCTAAAGAGAAAATAAACATCTCTGGGGCCTGGAGCCTTTGACCAAACTTCCTCTTCCAATTCTGTAAGACATTGGGTGGCTAGAAGTAGTGACGTTTTCCGAAGTCTATTCAATTCTATTTTCAATCCTTTCCATTGCATCTTGAGGCCCAGGCAAGGCTCAGATGGGCAGGGGTGGCAAAATCATAATGGCTACATACTGTCTCACCATCCAGGTCCCCAGGACAGATTGCAGTGCCAATGAGATGCGGGTGAGCTGGGTGTGGCATCCCCTTTTAAAACATTCTCATGCCTCATTCTTGTTATTCTTGGAGAATGCACATTCTCCACTCTAGACCACCTCATTCTGGGCTGGAGGTGCTTGAAAAAAGGGGATATTACTTGCACAACATTTCAAGACCACTGCATGTGCCTGGAGCCGGGAAGATAAAACATTTTTTCCCCTTGGTTGGAGGAGAGGGTCAATTCTTGAAGAGTCCAAGTCCCTATCTAGTAACCTTCCACACAATAGGGGTGATAAAGCCCTCCCTGCAAACAATGTCTGGGTAATCAGTGTATCAGATGTAATTACATTTTCTAATCCTGCTGGGACATTGTTGCAGGTAATGAGCCAGTCAGGTTAAGGGGCTCCTCTTAGGTCATCCAGGCAGAAACTAGTTTAAGGATGCGGGTCTAAACCTCATTAGGAATTGTGCTGGCCCTACAGGCCATGGCTCCCATCACTGAAACTCCAAACTTCCATACCCTGTTCCACCCAAACTGTCAGCTACTGTTCTTGAGGACAGGGGTTTAGACATGGGCATTGGATCAGGCACTTAAAGAGACTAGAGAGTGTTGAACACAGGAAAACATTTTTCCTTGGAAAGTTTCAGATGAGGCAAATCAAGTGGCTAGACCTGGAGAATACAAAGGGGCAAAGGTAATTAACACTCACTAGTGGCTGACTCTTCCTTCCTGGGAGTTTCACCTTTCCTTTGCTGATATCCATGTAATAGGATAGTTAAAGGACTACCAATGGGCAGGTATAAATTCTTCACCCTGAAGGAATTGTATTCCTAAATCATCCAAGAAAAAAAAAGGCAGGCAGCCTGACCACACAGATTGTTTGAGGAGTGTAGCTTCATACCAGAGGTATAGTAATGGTAATAGTAATAATAATAATATATATAGTAGTGGCATTCATTTAGTGCTTACTATGTGCCAAACTCTGCAGTAGATAGAGGATAATCAGATTGGACACTTGTGGCTCACCCTCCTAAAGGGGAGAATAAGACTAGGTATCAAATCCCCAATTTACAGATGAGGAAACTGAGGCTAGAGAATTAATACTCTTAGTACTAGCACTCATTGAGCAACCACTTGGTGTGGTGCACTAGGCTCTTGGAAAAAAAAAAATGAAGTGACAGGTTCTGTGCCCACAAGTTGACACTCTAATGATTGGGGCAAAAATAAAAAATATCTAACTAAAGTGATCAAATTAAATGAATTGAGGAGACATATAAGACTGTTAAGTTCGAGACTCAGTGATGAACTACTTCTAGAGGTCTGCTCTTCAGAGGCACCCTGGGTGGTGGAGCAAAGCCAGTTTTCCAGCCACCCAGGCCTGATTCATCTAATGATTATTTTATGATGCTTACATTATCCATTCTAGGTAGACCTTATACCTTGAGTTCCATATGTCTAATCCTATGTAAGCAAAAGTATTTGGGGGAGTTAGAAAGGATGCAGTAGTGGCAGCCAGTGACTTCTCTATGGAGAAACAAAAGTCCTAAATCACAAAAGCATCTAATTTGCAGCTACTGGTTGATCTTCCTTTGTTTCTCACAGGGCTGTCTCCACTGACCGAGCAGATCGTCCAAAAAGGAGGGAGCTTTAGGGGCTCATCCTTCCATCCAAGAAGGCTTGCTTTGCTAACTCCCAGGCTTGTGGTTACCCAGAGGTGTGGCACAAATCAACTTGGGTCTGGACTGCCCGAGAAGTAGCAGATGTCTCCTAAAGGCTAATGGTAAGAGTGAGGGCGAGAATAGTAGGAAACCTCTGTTGATCATTCCCAATGGGCAGAGTTGGTGTTCAGAGCAGAAAATGGGCTCTGACACTTACTCAGGAGCCTGGATGAGTGACTCTCTATTTAGGAAATGCTTCCAAACAGTGACCAGTTCTTTCAGACTCGAAGGACCCAGTTTGGCAGTATTCAAGACCTCGAAAGGATACTTTATATAACTGTCCCTCTGGCTTGCTTGTTTTTAAATAAAAGAAATCTCTGGAGAAGTTTGAAGCTTGATGGCTAATGGAGTCTCCCACGAAGGACAATGGATGACCCTGGGACATGAGACTTCAGGACCGAGAACTTGCACAGAGGAACTGATTCTAGTGCTGGTGGCTTGCACAGTGCCACTTCCTTAATAACAAGATTCCCACAGGGGCATGAAATGCAATCATCAAGTGGGAGGGCAAGCGTAGAGCACATTTTGAAGTGCACACTAAGGTGTTTTACATGCAGAACCCAGCAAAAGTGCCAGTGTTATGCCATGGGGCCATACCCAAGGAGAAAGTTGCCAAAGTAAACCTCATTCTCCCATCCCTCCCAAATGTGATACTTATGCACATAGCTTTAAACTCTGTTGCGTCCCCTCTACCTATAACTTATTTTAGTCTCTCTCTCCCTGTACCTGCTAAATCGTAAGCTTCCTGAGGGGAGGAATCATGCCACTTAACTCTATTGTACTCTCCCAAGTGCATAGTACAATGTTCTTCACAGAGTACACACTCAATAAATACTCCAGATTGAGTAGCAGCATGATTAGATTGATTAGAAGCAGCCTGGCTCAGTGGAAAGAGCCCGGGCTTGGGAGTCAGAGGTCATGGATTCGAATCCTGGCTCTGCCGCTTGTCAGCTGTGTGACTTTGGGCAAGTCACTTAACTTCTCTGTGCCTCAGTTACCTCATCTGTAAAATGGGGATTAAGACTGTGAGACCCATGTGGGACAACCTGATCACCTTGTATCCCCCCAGCACTTAGAACAGTAAGCGCTTAACAAATGCCATCATTATTACTATTATTATTATTATTATTTGATTTCCACTAGACCAACAGCTGGGCTCAAGTTGAAGTACATTAATTAGTAGTAATGAAGTGCTCACCATCCAGCAGTATACCAGGGAAAAGTTCATTCCTACAGAAAGGGGGCTAATAATAATTTTTAAAAATGTGGTATTTATTAAGCACTTACTATGTGCTAGGCACTGTACTGAGTACTCTGGGAGATATGAGCTAATAGGGTTGGACAGAGCCCCTGTACCACATAGGGCTCACAGTCTGAATTCTCATTTTACAGAAGAGATAATTGAGGCACAGAGAAGTAACATGACTGACACAAGGTCACATAGAAGACATGTGGCAGAGCTGGAATTGGAACCCAGGTCCTTTTGACTCCCAAGTCCGTACTCTATCCACTTGGCCACCTGCTTCTCAAGGGCTGATATCCCTTTAAAGAGAGTAAAGCATTTAGCACAGTGTAGGCTGAAGTAGGTTGGAAAGTGGGAGGTAGATAAAGCCCTGTGGGCCCTAACCCAGTGGTAAAGGAGGCCCCAGGATTCCACTAGAAGACACCCAATTAGTTTCACTTTTCTCAGTGATCAACTCTGTACATCAACTAAAAGTAGTTCTTTTGAATGGGATGGGCTCTTTGGATCAAAACTTGACTGGGCCCATCATTTCAACTTCAGTTCTTCCAACTCTTCCGGGGGAACCAAAGGTCAGAAGAAGCAAGAGAGCTAGAGTCGGGGCAGTAACAGCAGATTTACTACATCAGCCCCAGCCCAGAAAGTCAGAAATCCAAAAAACACCCCTCGACCCTCACAGAATCCTCAGATTTCGAATTTTGGAGAAATGCCACCCAAGACTGCATTTGAAACCCAGCACTGTGAAAATCTCTTCCTCATAAGAAGCAGCGTGGCTCAGTGGGAAGAGCACGGGCTTTGGAGTCGGAGGTCATGGGTTCAAATCCCGGCTCTGCCAACGGTCATCTGTGTGACTTTGGGCAAGTCACTTAACTTCTCTGTGCCTCAGTTACCTCATCTGTAAAATGGGGATTTGAACTGTGAGCCCCCTGTGGGACAACCTGATCACCTTGTAGCCTCCTAAGTGCTTAGAACAGTGCTTTGCACATAAGAAGCGCTTAACAAATACCATCATTATTATTATTATAACTTTGATAGGTGTGCTCAAAAATATGCTTTTGTGACATTAACCTGTTGGCTATTGTTGTCTTCAAAACTTTCCTTCAATCCTCCAAATTAGTTTTTCTTGCTTTGGAAAAGAAGATTAAGTCGAATGTATTCCTACAGTCGAAACCCCCAAATGAGCGTGGGACTGGGAGTCAGGAGTCCTGAGTTTGAGTCCCAGTTCCATCACTGGCTACTGTGTGACTTTGGACAAGTCACTGAACTTCTCTGGGTTTCATTTTCCTTCTCAGTAAAATTGAGAGAAGATAGATTGTGAGCCCAGGAGGAAAAGAGATTACCCCAAAATTTGGCACAAAATGACCACCTAATAAATGCCATATTTATTGTTCTTATGCCATCTTGAGAGGTAATCAGGAACGGATATTAACTTACTTGTAGATGAGGATAAGGAGACACAGAAAGGTTACATGGGTTGCCCAAGGTCACACAGCCAGCTAATGGAAAAGCCTGAAACAGGAATCCAGATTCATGTGCTCTCGTAAGAACTGTGGTATTTGTAAGGTGCTTACTACGTGCCAAACACTACTAAGGGCTGGGGTAGATACAAGATAATCAGTTTAGACATAGTCTCTGTCCCACAGGGGGCTCAAAGCCTAAGTAGGAAGGAAAACAGACTATAAACTGTAGACTACACTCATTATGGGCAGAGAATGTGTCTACCAACTCTATTATTCTGTGCTCTCCCAAGTGCTTAGCTCTGCACATGATAAGTGCTCAATAAATATGATTGATTGAACAGGTATTTAACCTCAATTTTGCAGCTGATGAAACAGGCAAAGGGAAGTTAAGTAACTTGCCCACCGTCACCCAACAGGTGAGCAGCAGGGCCAGGAACTGAATTCAGGCCAGGCCTGTGCTCTTTCCCCTAGATGACACTGCTCAGATCACACCACTTTACCCTGTCACCCTACCTGGTTTTTAGCTATCCATCCATATTCAAGTCCCACCCCAATCCCAAGGCAAGATAAATTGGCCTTCCTAATTAACTGGGCCAAGAACACCCCCAATCTTATTGCTGTCACCAAGTTCTGCCCCCAACCGCATTCCATGAAGCCCATTCCATGAAGTCCATTCCATAAAGTCTGCAAAGACCCAATATCTCTAAATGACTTTACTCCCACCCGCAGGAAGGAAGAAAACATTACAACCTTCCCCAGCTTCCCAACACCATCCTGAAAGTCCGGATCTTAAACAGTGAGCAGTGAACCCACAGGGGAGAGAAACTACACCCAAAGAAAACTTACCTTCCTCAGAATAGGGGTCAAATATCTCCCCATAGACCCTTAAGTAGAATTCACTTGTGGTTCATTCTAGGTAGATCACACAGACTTAAAAAATGCTCAGGGTTTTTGATCATCATCATCATCAATCGTATTTATTGAGCACTTACTATGTGCAGAGCACTGTACTAAGCGCTTGGGAAGTACAAATTGGCAACATATAGAGACAGTCCCTACCCAACAGTGGGCTCACAGTCTAAAAGGGGAAGACAGAGAACAAAACCGAACATACTAACAAAATAAAATAAATAGAATAGATATGTTCAAGTAAAATAAATAAACAAATAAACAGAGTAATAAATATGTACAAACATATATACATATATACAGGTGCTGTGGGGAAGGGAAGGAGGTAAGAAGGGGGGGATGGAGAGGAGGATGATAGTTTTGCTTTGTTTCTACTGGTTTATCTACCCTAGACCATTGCATATCAGCTTCTTAATTTAGTGTAAAAAGCTCCCACTGACTCCCTTGAATCCCTTCTATTGAGCCCAGGGCCTCAAAATGAGATAATGTCATTGGGTCCAAAGTCTTTAGAAACCTGGACCTTAGACGGCAGTGCTGCTATCATGGTTAGAAGCTACCTCATTAGTAGCCTGGAATTGAATTTCATAATCAGAGAACTTTTTGGCTTCAAATTTTGGCTCTGATTCTGTCTTTTCTGATTGTCCAAGGAACATCTTTTGTCCCCTCTCATTCATTCATTAAATCGTGTTTATTGAGCGCTTACTGTGTGCTGAGCACTGTACTAAGAGCTTGGGAAGTACAAGTTGGCAACATATAGAGACGGTTCCTACCCAACAGTGGGCTCACAGCCTCTCATTTAAGAAGGCTTAGAAGGCTAACCTCACTCTACATCTATCTCACTGCGGAGCCCCTTGCCCAAGTTCTGCCTCTGGCCTGGAACTCCCTCCCTCCTCAAATGTACAACTGACAATTACTCTTTCCAACAAAGACTTTTGAAGGCATATCTCCTCCAAGAGAAGACTTCCCTGCCTAAATCCCACTTTCCCCTTCCCTCACTCCCTTCTGCGTCTCCACGATTTGCTCCCTTTATTCATCTCCCCCTCCCAGCTCCACAGCCCTTATGTACATGTCTGTAATTTATCTATTCATATTAATGTCTGTCTCATCCCCTAGACTGCAAGCTTGTGTGGGTAGTGAATGTGTCTGTTGTATTGCACTCTCCCAAGTGCTCAGTGCTGTGTTCTGCGCACAGCAAGTGCTCAATAAATACATTTGAATGAATGAAGAAGGATCACTATTTGTCTCTCAAATGATCAGCATGCCAACATTCATTGGGAAGCCATTATGGAAATCTAAGCACCACCCCACAGAATAAATTCTTCATTTTTGGAGATGGTAAAATTAAATGTGCATTGTGCCTAACAATTCTGGCGGCTCTCTACAGAGATTCTCTTTCACCTTAGCTAATGAACTAACATCTCCTGTCAAGAGAGCTGAGTTGCCACTACGATAATGACAGTGCAAGAACACGGCAACCCCAAAACTATATGTCTAGGAACAAATTGAGTACTTCAAAAAGCAGCACTAACTCTCTCAGTCCAGGGTTAAACTGAAGCATACCGAAGTGTGGCTTAGTGGATACAGCATGGGCCTGAGAGTCTGAAGGACCCGGGTTCTAATTCCAACTCCACTACATGTCTGCTATGACATCTTGGGCAAGTCACTTCACTTCTCTGGGACTCAGTTACCTCATTTGTAAAAATGGGGATTAAAAGTGTGAGCCTCATGTGGGACAGGGACGGCATCCAACATGATGAACTTGTATCTACCCCAGTGATCAGTACATAGTGCTTAACAAGTATCATATTTATTATTATTATTATTATTACATCAGTCTTGCTTCAGTGTGAAGCTGATGGAGTCTCCCATCATAAATGACAAAAATGAGCCTTGGTCCAGCCTCGAAGATTTCAGTGAAGAAACTGATTATAATCGTGTTAGCAGTTTGCAGATTCCCACTCACTCTCTTTCAGGGTCAGTGGATGCAATAAGCAAGTAGGCAAGCAGACAGAGAAGCAGCATGGCTCCGTGGAAAGAGCCCGGGCTTGTGAGTCGGAGGTCATGGGTCATGGGTTCAAATCCTGACTCCACCACTTGTCAACTGTGTGACTTTGGACAAGTCACTTCACTTCTCTGGGCCTCAGTTCCCTCATCTGTAAAATGGGGATTAAGACTGAGCCCCATGTGGGGCAACCAGATCACCTTGTACCTTCCCCAGCACTTAGAATAGTGCTTTGCACATAGTAAGTGCTTAACAAATGTCATTTATATTGTTATTATTATTATATGCTACATTACGGGATCCGGCAAGAATTTACGGTCAAAGTGGCTGCAGCCGGGTGGTGATGCTCTGCTTATAATAATCGTGGTATTTGTTAAGCGCTTACTAAGTGCCAAGCGTGGTACTGAACAGTGGAATCGACGCGAGACTGGTCAGGCACATTTCCTGTCCTACATGCGCTTTATAGTCTAAGGGAGAGGACAGGTGTTGAATCCCATTTTATAGATGAGGAAACTGAGGCACAGAGAAGTTAAGTGAGCTGCCCAAGGTCACACAGCAGGCAAATGGCAGAGTGAGGAATAACTAGAACACAGGTCCCCTGACACTCAGGCCCTTTGCTCTTTCGCCTAGGCCACACTGTTTTCCCTGTTGCCATGCTATAGCACCACAGATGAGCAGATAGCTCTAAGATAACTGCCTTGGTAGCCATTGAACTTCAGTGTACTAGTATGTTGCCGACGCACTTCCCAAGCGCTTAGTACAGTGCTCTGCGCACAGTAAGCGCTCAATAAATACGGTTGAATGAATGAATAGTAGGAGTAGGAGTAGCAGCAACATTTGTTGAATGTCCACTTGGCTCTGTCCCTGTCACCAAACACTTGGGAAGTAAAGAACAAGAGGAAATAGGACCCTGGTGAGTCATGTTATCACTATAATGAAGACTTCAATTACTAACTAGCATTTATTGAGCACCTGTTGTGTGGAGTACACTGCACTTAGTGCTTGGAAAAGAACATACCAAGAAGACAGAATCCTTGCCCTCAAGGAGCTTATATTCATTCATTCATTCACTCGTATTTATTGAGCACTTACTGTGTGCAGAGCACTGTACTGAGCACTTGGGAAGTACAAGTCAGCAACGTATAGAATTATATATCCTATATATATTATAGACTAGCAGTGATCCAAATGAGTCAAACATAAAGCCATGGAAGAGCTGATGCACACTTTCAGGTTCCTCATTTCTTTTTTCCTCCCAACTTTTCTTCCAGGTATCCCTATTATCAGCTTTATTTTCCAATTCTGAATTGAGGACATTGAGCCATAGCGAGTTCAACTAAGTTGCTCAAGACCTCAGGGAAATGCTATGGAGGTGGAAACGGTCCTACAGAATCGAATTCTTTATCCAAATTAGGGGTGCTGCCGCCTCCCATACTGTATGATGTATCACCTTTTCTGAATCCTGGAAAAATAAACAGGAATCACAGAGGAGGCTATTTCTGCCAAACTTCTCACCTGCTGAATTCAGATTTAGTACAGGCTTGAAATAATAGATTGCAGTATTTCAAATGATGTTCAGAATGCCTAAAAGACAGCATGGCCTAATGGAAAGAGCATCAACCTGAGAGTCAGGAGACCTGGGTTCTAATCCTGTCTCTGACACTTAACCTGTTTGGGTGATCTTGGGAAAAATCCCTTAACTTCCCAGTATTCTTATAAGTAAAATGGGGTTTTAGATATCTGTTTTCATTCCCTCCTTAGATTGTGAGCCCTGGGCCAGAGAGACACTATGTCAAATTTTATTAGCTTGTATCTATCTCAGCATGTAGCACATTACTTGATTTAGTGCATGCTTCCTATATACTACAAGCTCACTGTGGTCATTCCCTTCAGGGAATCTGTCTACCAACTTGTTATATCAATGCATCTTCCTCAATCAACACAAAAATTCAATCTATCACTAAATCCTGCCAGTTCAACCTTCACAACATCACTAAAATCTGCCCTTTCCTCTCCATTAATTGCTACCACGTTAATCCAAACATTTATAATAATAATAATAATAGCATTTTATTAAGCGCTTACTATGTGCAAAGCACTGTTCTAAGTGCTGGGGAGGTTACAAGGTGATCAGGTTGTCCCATGTGGGGCTCACAGTCTTAATCCCCATTTTATAGATGAAGTAACTGAGGCACAGAGAAGTGACTTGCCCAAAGTCACACAGCTGACAAGTGGGGGAGCTGGGATTTGAACCCATGACCTCTGACTCCCAAGCCCAGGCTCTTTCCGCAGAGCCAAGCTGCTTCACACTGCTTTATCCTATCCCCCCTTGATTACTGTATCAGCCTGCTTGCTGATCTCCCTGCCTCCTGTCTCTACCCACTCCAGTCCATATTTCATAGGCCATATTTCACTCTGATGCCCAGATCATTTTTTTTAATAAAAACATTCAATCCATGTTTCCCCAGTCCTCAAGAACTTTCAGTGGTTGCCCATCCATCTCCACATCAAACAGAAACTCCTTTAAAACACTCAATTCACCTTTACCCACTCCTACCTCACAGGTTTCCTATTACAACGCAGCCCACCCATTTCACTTCTCTAAAGCCAACCTATTCCCTGTACCTTGAGCTCAGCTATCTCGCCACATCTTGCTTCTGGCCTTAACACCCTCCTCTTCATATTTTACAATTACTCTCCCCCTCTTCAAAGCCTTATTAAAGGCACAACTCCTCCAAAGGGCCTTCTCTAAGCCCTCATTTCCTCTTCTCCCACTCCCCTCTGTGTCACCCTGATTTGCCCCCTCTTTCACCCTCCCTTAGCCCCACAGCACTTTTGTAAATTTTTAATTTATTTATTTATATTCACAGCTGTGTGACTTTGGGCAAGTCACTTAACATCTCTGTGCCTCAGTTACTTCATCTGTATAATGGGGATTAAGACTGTGAGCCCCACGTGGGACAACCCAATTACCTTGTATTCCCCCCCAGAGCCTAGAACAGTGCTTTGCACATAGCAAGCGCTTAATAAATGCCATTATTTATTTTATTTATGGCTGTCTCCCCCTTCATACTGTGAGCTCACTGTGAGCAGGAAATTTGTCTGCCAACTCTGTTGTACTATATTCTTCCAAGGGCTTAGTACAGAGTTCTCAACACAGTAAGCACTCAAATGCAATTGATTGATAATATTGTATTCTCCCAAGCTCCCAGTACAGCGCTCTATGCACACTAAGTGCTCAATACAACTGATTGATGCTTAATATATTACTCAAACATGCTGAAGACAGAGCTACCAGTGCCTGGTCAGCACTCACTAGTTGGTCCAACTCCAAGCCAATTGATTTCACGCTGCACTTTCTAGTAGTTCTCGGCCCTTTTATGGTGAATGAAACAAAAAAGATCGTATTAAGCCCCCTGACATTAGTATTACTATTTTTATTAGTGATATAAATTAGAATCATAAAGACACAGAACAGGTGAAACTTTTTTTTTTCCATTTTCGTCATCCACTCTGGTGCTTCATGCAGAGAGGTAGTTTTTCTGATCGCCAAAGAACCACTGGCTGTGTCACAAGTCCTACCCAAAAGAATGTATAAACCTGTGACTCCAGGAAAGGGTCAGAATTCAACCCATTCTGGCTATACAATTAATACTAATCCTACATCCTGCTTCCTTAGAAACCCCTCTCCAATCTCTAATTCAGAACAGCATCTTTTTGATGTTTTGAATCTCTAGACTGTAAGCTCGTGGTGGGCAGGGAATGTATTTACCAACACTGTTGTAATGCAGTCTCCCAAGCGCTTAGCTCAGTGCTCTGCACACAGGAAACACTCAATAAATACCATTGATTAATTGACTGAATCAGGGAACCCTCCTCGGCCAGAGATCTCACATTTTTGAGTGGAAGGCACAGAAGATACAAGACAGAAGGGTTTGTTTCAGTCCTCCGGGAGGATCTGAAAAGCAGCGGGGCTTCGTGGAAAGAGTATGGGCTTGGGAGTCAGAGGTCGTGGGTTCTAAACCCGCTCTGCCACTTGTCAACTGTCTGACCTTGGGAAAGTCACTTAACTTCTCTGTGCCTCAGTTGCCTCATCTGTAAAATGGGGATGAAGACTGTGAGCCCCACGTGGGACAACCTGATTACCTTGTATCTACCCCAGCACTTAGAATAGTGCTTGGCATATAGTAAGCACTTAAATGCCAACATCATCATTATTATTATTATTATCCTCACCAGGGAAACTGCAGATCTTTCTGCTTGATTTGGAAAAAAAAGTCATCTTCTGTGCCTTAATAGTTGTGTCCAACACAGGTCAGTGATCTCAAATCATCGGGTTCGCCAACAAGAAAATGAAAATATATTTGAAAAGCCATGGCCTTGACCCAAAAAAAATGTAAAGCAATTAATTTTTCAGTTTTAAAGGTGGTTTAGAGTTTAAGTCCAGCCTTCCAGAGCACTAACCTTTATGCCAGTGAAGTGAGCGGTTTCTCTAAATACAATAGAGCCTCTGCCACTTTGAAGATAAGCCCTCGCAGTCAGCTTAAAACAATAATTCTGTACTTTCTTTCCTGTTTCTAGATTTATTTTAAGTTTTAGTATAAAATGTCAGAGAGGCTGATAGCAGCCAGATCAGTTTGTATAAAAATCAACTGCCTGTTTGTAGTATATTACGGCTATATTTGACACAGGAAAGCATTTAATCATGAATGCTATCAGCACACCACACCCACCTTTGTAAGGGTCCTTATATGTTAGATTTATGACCATGAACTTGAACTAAATGGACAGACAGTAATGGATGATACCGACTCCTCCTGAGAAGTTAGGGTTAAAAGTGTACTGTCCAGCGCCCAACTAACTGCCGATATAAGAGTGGACTTACATGATCTCCTCCCAGAAAGGGGTGGAATACAGTCTGGATAAAGCTGAACTTCTATTCCCGATAATCATCACTGTCCAGCTGGATGGGCCACTCTACTATTTGAGGTCTCTGTGAGGGCTCAGGGAAGCCAAGTAATTCATCTACTCCAGGTGAAGGAATGGTATTAAGCCTCCAACATCTCAGTTTTCCAGTCAGGACCCGGGAAGTTTAGCGTGATAGAACGGCACAGAGTCCTCCCTTCACACTGTGGGGCAGGGAATGCCCAATAAGTGACTTTCGATGAAATAACAGTTAATAATAGGGGCAATGGAAATAATTTTGCCAAACTATAAGGACACTATGGCCTTTAGGATTTTAAAATTCTTAGATTGTTTTTTGCTTGTTCTTCCTCCTCCTTAGACTGTGTGAGCCCCATGAGAAGCAGGAACCGTGTCTGATCTGTTGTGCTTGGATCGACCCCGTAGGAAGTGTCTAATAACCCCACAGTGCTTGGCCCCCCCAAAATTCTTAACATCACAAATAAACTCAGATTTGTTTAATGCTTTCATTTTTCCAGTGCACTTCCACAAGAAACAGTGTGGCCTAGCAGAAAGAGCAGGGACTCAGGAATCAGAAGACCTGCATTCTAATTCCCGCCCCATCACCTGCATGTTGTGTGACCTTGGGCAAGTCACTTAACTTTTCCATGCCTCTGTTCCCTCATCTGTAAAAATGGAGTTTAAATCCCTGTTCTCCCTCCTATACCGTGAGCCCCATGTGGGTCAGGGATTTGTGTCCAACCAGATTATCTTGTATCTACCCCAGTGCTTAGTAGAGTGCCTGGCACATAGTAGGTGCTTAACAAATACCACCATTTTTATCATCAGTTATCTCTTTTTGTACTATCACATCCCTATGAGGTTGGAGCAAAGCAGGCATTATCTCCCCTAACATATGGAGGCAGAAACTGAAGCCTAGAGAGATTAAGTGATTTGTTCAATGTCTCACACAACAGAAATAGAGCAGAGGTGGGGCTAGAACCTAGATCTCCTGACTCCAAGACTTGTGTTTTCCCCACTTGACGGGACTGCCTCCCAGTCTGCCTGTAACTTAATCTTCCTAAATTCTCTGCTGACCCCCTAGGCATTCTGACCCCACCATCCACCTATGGAGAAAGCAGGAAACGTCATAAAATCTAAAGGGATTGGCACCTTGAGGACGCTGGGTGATATTAATGATAAAATGGTATTTATTTAAGCATTTACTAAGGGCCAAGCACTGTACCAAAGACAGTGAGGTAGATGACAACCGGGTAAAATAGACTTCCCAGCGCTTAGAACAGTGCTTTACACACAGTAAGCGCTTAATAAATGCCATTATTATTACTATTATTATCGTATATATTTACTATTCTATTTATTTTATTTTGTTACTATGTTTTGTTTTGTTGTCTGTCTCCCCCTTCTAGACTGTGAGCCTGCTGTTGGGTAGGGACCATCTCTAGATGTTGCCGACTTGTACTTCCCAAGCACTTAGTACAGTGCTCTGCACACAGTAAGCGCTCAATAAATATGATTGAATGAATGAATGAATAGCATCTTCCCCACACAGGGCTCACAGACTAGGAGGGAAGAAAGAAACATTCAATCCTGAGGTTGGATGGAAAAATTAACCTGGAAGTGACTGTGACATTTAACAAATAGTTTGGGGATTTTGTTGCTTTTGGATATTCCGCAGAAGTTAAGTGACTTGCTTAAGGTCACTTAGCAGTCAGGTGGCAGAGCCAAGACTCGAACCCTGGCCTCCAACTCCCAGTCCAATGCACTTTCCACTAGGCCACCAGGATGGAGGAGAGTGGGGAGGGCGGTGGATGAGACGTCCTCTAGGCTTGGTTGCTGCATCTCTGCAGAGGCACAGGACTGAGGTTAGGTTTAGAGGGACAATAATTCCGCTGCTCTGTCAGCCACTGCTAACCTGCCATTCCCCAGCAGCAACACTGTGGGGTCTCTGGCCTTGTGCCCTAGTAATCTAACAGCTAAGTAGGTGCCAGGAGATGGAGGCCAGGGGTGGCAGGAGGAACAGGAAGGGGAGAAGGAAGAAGGAATCATTTCTAAACTGGATGGAAGGAGAAAACAGGGGATGGAGGGAAGGATGGATTTCTTCTCCAATCCCGACTTATGTAGGGTGGCATCCCAGTTTGCAGGGGAGAGTGAGTATTTTACTTCAATGCCTGACAGACTGGACCATTATCCTCTTTCTGCCGATCTTTCCCTCATCTACTTTATTCCATAGAAATTCTTCATTTTCTTTCCACTCGTGTTTTCTTCCCATTGTTTTTTTCTGTTTCTCAACTGCTTCTCTTTCTCTCCCCTCCCTCCCGCCCCCCATCCCCTTTCCCTCTTTCCCATTCGGCACTTTCCCCCCTTTCCTGACTTTTTTCTCCCCTTCTCTCTTACTTTTTCTGACTTCCCCTCATTTAGTGTCTTTCTTCCTACCTTTGTTTGTGTCTTTCCTCCCCTTGTGGATAATAACTGGACTAGGACTCTGGATGGAGAAACTGAACACACACCGGATTTTCCCTCCAGAGAATCTTTGCCTGCCACTGCCTACAATCACTCCCCAGGATCTCCCCTGGATGGGCATTACAATGTAAGATGCTTATCGCTCCCATGCTGTTGAGATCCTGTTGTTATCAGAACAAAAAGTCTGACTGGGCTCTTAGCACTGACTGGGGTCTGTGTACACACATGGTCTCTGAGTGCTGCAGTACACAAACTGGATCCCATGTGCTATCTAATAATAATAATGATGATGGTATTTGTTAAACACTTACTATGTGCCAGGCATTGTTCTAAGTGCTGGGGTGGATACAAGCAAATCGAGGTGGACACAGTCCCTGTCCCATGTGGGGCTCACAGTCTCAATCCCCATTTTATCAATGAGGTAACTGAGGCCCAGAGAAGTGAAGTGATTTGCCCAAGGTCACACAGCAGACAAGTGGTGGAGCTAGGATTAGAACCCACGCCCTTCTTACTCCTAAATCCATGCTCTATCCACTACGCCACACTGCTAAGTGTCTGCTAACTGGAGCCACACAGTGCACACTTAATGGAACTAGCCAGATCGAAACTGGAAAAGCAGTTGTAGGAGAATTTTTTTTTCTTTCCGGAGGCGATTTCCATCTCTGATTCCAATTGGCAAAGGACAAATCTAACTTTGCACCAACTAATGTGAGTAGGGATTACCCCCTGCAGCCAAGATTCATTTCTAGAGTTATACACTAGTATAGACAACTATACTACGCCTACATAAGAGTCCAACCCCCTCCTCTGCTCCCAAGAGGTCTGAGCATCCACCTGGTGGACAAGGCACATCTCCTCCAAGAAGCCTTCCCTGACTAAGCCCTCCTTTCCTCTTCTCCCATTTCCTTCTGTGGTCATTCTGACTTGCTCCCTTTATCCATCCCCACTCCCAGCTCTACAGCACTTCTATACGTATCTATAATCTATTTATATTAATGTCTGTCTCCCCCTCCAGAATGTAAACTCACTGTGGACTGGGAATGTGCCGGCTATATTGGTATATTGTACTCTCCCAATAATTTAGTACAGTGCTCTGCACATAGTAAGAGCTAAATAAAAACAATTGAATGAATGAATCAATAGTGTTGTGAGCTTCTCAAGCCCCCTCCCAAGTTCAAGAGAAGGACAGGGGGAATGAGATCAGCACGAAATCCTCAGCTCCTCTGGATGGCATTTTCGATTCACTCAATCGGGACGGACACACGATCTCATTGGCTGAAATCCACATCTGCCCCAGTTAAATAGTATTACCCTAAAACTAACTATTTGCCAATTCCCCTGAGGTTGGATTGAAAAATTAATCTGAAAGTGGCTCAACTGTTTAACAAATGGTTTGGGAATCATAGTGTTTTTGGATAGAAGCAGAAGTTCTGAACAATGCACCCTTCCCCAGGGACTTGGCAAGAGATGGAGGTGGAGAAGAATCTGGCTCAGTGCTCTGAGTCCTCTCTCCAGGCATAGTTTTTTGTTTCTAGAGATGAGGTCACTACAGTGAGAACAGCCTGTGATGGCTCGAGCTCTAATAATAATAACAACAATATTTGTTTAGTATTTACTATGTGACTAGCACTGTGCCAAGTGCTGGGGTCAATACAGGAAAACCCAGTCCCTGCCCCATTTGGGACACCCAATCTATGGGGGGGGGGGGGGGAGAGAGGTGGGAGTGGGGGGAAAAACAGGACTTTAATCCCATTTTATAGATGAAGAAATTGAAGCACATAGGAGTCAACTGATTGCCCATGGTCATGGATCAGATAAGTGTTAGAGATGAGGTTAGAGCTCTCTTGGCACAAAAATATAAATCAAGTTTTGATCTTTGAAACTGCTCCTTTTTCAGTCTCGAGGTTCCCTCTCATGATTTTTCAATACACACAGCCATTTGAGATTTTGTCAGATTGAATAGATTCGCCACTTGAACCGCGGTTCAAATGAAATCTGTGGATTCGACATGGCATTTTTGCTGGTCCCAGTGAAAACATACAGACTGTGATCTAATCCTTTTGTTCCCCCCTCAGGCCTAGGTGCCCAGAAAATTTTGTCTCAAAGCCAAGGTCCCAACTGAGAAAAACGAACTGTTCCAACCATGTATCAGCACCGGAAACAAATCCACATGATGTCCTAAAACAATGACAACCTAGTTCATGACTAGACTGCATCATCATCTCACTGAACTTAAAATTCATTCCAAGAATTAGTATCAAGAGGAATTTGGAGGTGGAGGATGGGGCTACTTAACACCTGCCAGGGATCAGGGGAACACAAGAGGGAGACAAGCTCACACCTACCCCCCCCCCCCCCCCCCCCCCGCCCCCCGGGCATATGTCTCTCAACCCTCAAAGTATACTCTGGCTTTCTGGTCCATTTATGATGAGGGGACAGAAGGAGGGAAGTGTTTCATTTTTTTTGAAATACGTTTTTGAAATTATCAAGAAAATATTCTAGACTGTAAGCTTGTTGTGGGTAGGGAATTTATCAGTTTATTGTTGTATTGTACTCTCCCAAGTGCTTAGTACAGTGCTCTGCACACAGTAAGTGCTCAATAAATATGATTGAATGAATCTATGAACTGTGTGTCCAATGGAAAGGACTGGCTACTCTCTCATTGTTTGGTTCATGTCTTCCCACTCAAAAGTCTCCAATGGTTGCCCACCCTTCTCTGTATGAAATAGAAACTCATCATCATTGACTTAAATGCTTGGTAAGCTCTCCCCCTCCTACCTATCCTCATTCCTCTTCCACTACAACCCAGCCCACACACTTTGCTCATCTAATACCAACTTACTCACTGTGCTTTGCTTTCATCTCTCTCACCTTCAACCTCTCACTCTTTCCCTTCCCCCTGCCGGGAATTCCCTCTTCCCCCCCCATCTATTAAAAATCAGAACTCCTCCAGGAAGCCTTCCCTAACTAATCTGGCATCTTCCCATCTCAATTTCCCTCTCTACTGCATCATCTATGTACTTCAGTCTGCCGCCCTTAAGCACTTGGGCAACATCCACCCCACCCCCCGACAGCATTTATGTGCATAGCTTTACACTCAGTTATTAATGATAAGAGCATTTATTAAGAGCTTACTATGATTGTCCACTGTTCTAAGTACTGTTTCCTCCTTTATCTGCGATTTATTTTATTGTCTGCCCCCCTGTCATTAGATTGTAAGCTCCTTAGGACTGGAATCAAGTCGACTTACTCCGTTATACTCTCTTAAATGCTTAGTACAGTGCTCTGCACACAGTAAGCACTCAATAAATACCACTGCTTGATTATTTGGCTGGAAGAGGCCCTCATCAATTGTTGAGTGTAACTAGCAGAGATAGCCTGGTTTGGGGAGCAGTATATCTTTCTTAAATACATCTATTTTTCAAAGTTGAACTGCCTTAATTGTTTTAAGCTTCATCAGTTGTGGCTGAAGCCATTCTGTAATCTTCAAGGAGCAAGATGTCCAGACAAATCCATGGGTACACTAAGCAAGTGATTTCAGAAGCCTCAAGGAGAAACGGACAACAGGAGGAGGGAAAATAGTGAAAGTGATATCTGAAGATATGAATAAAAATAGGCAGAAGCTATTGTTAGTGGCAGGTTGCAACAGAAGGTGTTCCTTGTTTCTGCATTCCCTAGGTTAATAATCAACCTGAAGTTGGTGCTAGAAATTCAAATCCAGTGTGTAATCTCAGGTACATGAGCTCAAAGAAGGTGGGAAAATGAACATTTGAAATTTCTTTCTCCTGATGACCAAGTTTAGACCACATAGAGACTGAACCTTTTAACCACCTTTAATAACCAGAGATTGTATTTATTAAGCATTTATTACTTGCCAAGTACTGGAAAACGCACAAAATAATCAGATCGGACACAGGCCCAGTTCCACCCAGGGATCCCAGCCCAAGAGGGAGGGAGAACAGGTATTTTTGATCCCCATTTTACAGATGAGGAAACTGAAGCACAGAGAAGTTAAGCAACTTGCCCAAGATTACACAGCAGGCAAGTGGCGGTGGCAGGTTAACAGTAATAATAATTATGGTATTTGTTAAGGGTTTATCATGTGTCAGGCACTGCTCTAAGTGCTGAGAGAGATACAAGGTGATCGGATTGGGCCAGTCCCTGTCCCACATAGGGCTCACACTCAATCTCCATTTTACAGATAAGGGAACTGAGGCACAGAGAAGTGAAGTGATTTGCCCAAGGTCACAAAGAAGACAAGTAGTGGAGCTGAGGATAGAAACCATGACCTTCTGATTCCCAGGCCCGTGTTCTACCCATTAGGCCATACTGCCTAACCCAGGTCCTCAGATTCCCGGGCCCACGCTCTTTCCTGCTCTTTCTACTGGGGCACATTGCTTGGGTTTCCAAATCTAAATTAACTAAGGAATTTTCAGGAATTATGCCACTTGCCTTCAGTGTGACCTTGAAGAAGGCACTTAACTTCTTCATCTGTAAAATGCAGAGTCAATACCTGTTCTCCCTCTCCCTTAAACTGTGGGACATGGACTGTCTGACCTGCTTATCTTGCACCTCCCCAGTGCTTAGTACATTGTGAGTGCTTAACAGATGCCACTATAATTATTAGGAGTCCCCTTTAACAGCCAAGGAAACTCCATCAGTAGCCTAGGCTTCAAACGGAGCATGGGGTCAGATCCCGTTCTGGGCATCAGCTGAGGTCTGTGGCAGAAGTGGGGCCAAAGTGCTCGTTATCCTAAAATGGAATATCTAGAGGGGCCATGGGAAGGTTGAAAGGCTCTCACAATAAACAGGGGTCCAAGAGAGGGACGGGCGAGGACGAATGTGGATTGGCCAGTGCATTATTCCAAAATACAAACTATCCACGAGATCAGAGATATGATGGCAGGTGTCTGGCTTTGCCATCTCAGGTGGTCACCCAGACCAGACCGAATATGACAGTCTTCTAGAGTGTGAGCCCACTGTTGGGTAGGAACCGTCTCTATATGTTGCCAACTTGTACTTCCCAAGCGCTTAGTACAGTGCTCTGCACACAGTAAGTGCTCAATAAATACAACTGAATGAATATGGCACGGACAGGGAAGACATAGGAAGGAAAGCAGAAATCTGGGACTCCTCAAGCATGGGCGTTCATCCCATTGCACAGAAGCTTCCCCCGGCTCAGAGCTGGTTTGGTTCCTTTATCTCGGCCACTTAGAAACACGCAATCACGTGGTGTGAGGACTTGGAGCGAGATGGAAAAATTTGCCAAGAACAACATCCCTCTCCTCCTTCCCAGGACTGAGCGGCTAAGAAGGCTCAGTGATACCGTGAGGTTAAGAAATTCTCAGCATGTTATGCATTCCTATCTCCTTAGTTCTCCTCCAGAATCATTCCTTCCTTCCTGTAGAGATACAAATATAGGTTAGCTGGGCAGGTGACCCTCACCACCTCCCAGGATTTATTAAATAGTTTTCCCTTCTGAGCTAGTGAAGGGTCAGAAACCTCATTCCATGTGAAAATTATTAATAGTTTGCTGCCCCTGATTTTTCCTAAACTACTTGATAAGCAAGTCTTAGAGCGAAAGAGATAGTCGCATTAGGGTGAGAAAAAAAAAGGTTCATGACTCAGCAGTGAGAAGAGTGTTTCTCTAGAAAACTGCCACAGTGAGGAACGTAGCTGCTGTGGCTTCTGGCCTATCCAAAGGCCAGACCTTAAAAATCTGTGCACGTTATAATAACGATGACATTTGTTAAGCATTTACTATGTGTCATCAAGCACTGTTCTAAGTACTGGAATAAATAACAGTTGATCAGGTCAGATGCAGTTCCTGTCCTACAGGGGAATCACAATCTAAGCAGGAGGGAGAACAATTACTGGATTCCCATTTTACAAACGAGGAAACAGGCACAGAGAAGTGAAGTAAGTGAAATAAGTGGCTTGCCCAAGGTCACATAGCAGACAAGGAGCAGAACTGGGATGAGAACCCAGGTCCTCTGACTCCCAGACTGTGCTCTTTCCACTAGGCCACACTGCTTAGAGAGTTACAGGAGTTAGTGCTTAGGTAATGGGGTCCTTAGGATGTGCGCATAGGTGCCCCCCAAAATGAGTAGAGGCCCCAGGGGAGCCCAGCCTGCCCCAGTTTTCTCCTGCAGATGCAGGGACTCTATATTGAACTGTGATACCATGCAGAACACTGAGCTTATTTCCCTCATCATTCAGAAGGCCTAATTGTGGCATTTGTTATGCTCTTCCTGTGTGCCAAACACCTTATTCAGCACTGGAATATCAGATACAGACCCGATTCCATATGGGACCTGCAGTCTAAGTAGGAGGGAGAACAGGCATTGAATTCAGAAATTCTGAATTCAGAAATTCAGAAATCCATCATTCAGAATTCAGAAATTCATCATTCAGAAATCCTATAATAAATAGGATTATTCCGTAGCACAGGCTGGTTCACCGAGTTGCACAGAACAGAGTATGGTGGAGTGGATAGAGCATGGGTTTGGGAGTCAGAAGGTCATGGGTTTTAATCCTGGCTCCGCCACTTGTCTGCTGTGTTACTTGGACATGTCACTTCACTCCTCTGTGCCTCAGTTACCTCATCTGTAAAATGGGGATTGAGACTGTGAGCCCCACGTGGGACAGGGACTGTATCCAAGCTGATATGCTTGTATCCACCCCAGCGCTCAGTACAGTGCCTGGCACATAGTAGCACTTAAATACCATTATTATTAACAGAGTAGAGATATGTCTGCCACCAACACCTTTCCCATGCAGTCCTGCCGAACTGAGTTTCCCTTCCCTTTTTAATACAGTAGAATGAAGCTCAGTTGCTTAGGCCCAGGCCCACAGGGTCAACAAGGCATCCCAAGTGTTTCATCAATCTTCATCTCCAGCAGCAGCCTGCCGAGTCCGAATGGGTGCCAGGCACTGTAATTGGACCCAACAACATTTTGACAGGCAGGTCCCAGCCGTAAAAAGGTGGAAATTGCATTTATTCATCAAGTTCAAGCACTATACTTAACCTTGCTGAACTACACAAGAACCTGGACTGTTTCTATTGACTATAAATACACTGGGCTGGGAAGGAGCCTTACTGGCTTCCAGTGAGGGAGCTTGATCCTTGAACACTTCTCTGGGAAGCTGGGGGGCTGATTTTCCTGTTTCACCCATGACCTCTCCCAATAAATGCATTTATTAATTTCCACGTATTGTTGCGAACTGTGGGAGGTGTGAAGCAACCACCAGTTTATGTATGGCTGGAAAACACAGGCTGCCAACACACTGCCACAGAGGCATAGTTTCAGTCTCTCCCCAGGAGTTCTTTGTTCCACTGGCTCCACACTATCTGATGTGTGAGCTTTGGCTATTGTTTAAGTTTCAGTTTGTAGATGGTGATGATGATGATGATGATGAAGAGTGCATCTAGTTGTCCCCTCTACCAACCTCCAGGACAGCATTTTTCATGGGCAAAAATAGACCCCGTCTTGATCCAAGGGAAGGCTGCTCAAGAGGCAGCATGACCGGGTGGAAAGCGTGTGGAGCAGAGAGTCAGTAGACCCGAGTTCAAGTGCCTGTTCCACCATTTGCCTGCTGCGTGACCTTGGCCAAGTCATTTTATTTCTAAGTGCCTCATCTGTAAAATGGGAACTAAACAGCTATTCTCCCACTCTCTAAGACTGTGAGCCCCACTTGGGAGAGGGACTGTGCCTAATCTGATTTTCTCATATTTACCCCTGCACTTAGGATAAGCACTTAATAAAACTGTCATTATTATTCCTAAACTGCTGGATCAGCACAACTTGCTGATAAGAAGGGAGTGAGCTTCCATACCCAGAAAAGATGGGGTAAAGGATCACACTAGAACCATCCTCAGGGCACTCAACTGGGAAAATAATAATAATAATAATAATAATAATAATAATAATGGTATTTGTTAAGCACTTACCATGTGCAAAGCAGTGTTCTAAAAGCAATGAGGCTAAGTGGAAAGAGCACGGGCCAGGAAGTAAGGAGACAAGTTTTTGGGCCAACTCCACCGCTTGGCCTGTTGTGTGAACTTGGGCAGTCACACAACTTCTCTGGGTCTCAGTTTCCTCATCTTCAAGATAGGGATTCAATGCCTGTTCTCCCTCCTACTTAGACTGCAGGTCTCATGCGGAACCGGGTCTGTGTCTGATATTCTAGTGCTGAATAAGGGGTTTGGCACACAGAAAGAGCATAACAAATGCCACAATTACTACTGGCCATTGGACTGATCCCAAGATATCATAACTATGTCACAGTACAAAATTCAAGTAAGTCCCAATAATCACTCAGAGAATGGTGGTTCCATCTGGTTCATCCCAAAGGACTGGTTCTATCTTCTCTGTCCTCTTTTTCCATAGCACTAGAGTGATCTGGGACACCGAGGATGGCAGCAGAAACCAGAACACCATTTCTTTCCTGGAAGACTTGGGAAAGCTAGACTCCTCTCTGCCTCAGTGTACCTACCTATGGCCTAAGAATAAAATGCGTGTTCCTTCCTCACTGGCAGAGATGCACCAAAATTGAGAAATAGTTGATAATAATAATGGCATTTAAGTGCTTACTATGTGCAAAGCACTCTTCTAAGCACTGGGGAGGATACAAGGTGATCAGGTTGTCCCATGTGGGGCTCACAGTCTTAATCCCCATTTTACAGATGAGGTAACTGAGGCACAGAGAAGTTAAGTTAGAGAAGCAGCATGACTCAGTGGAAAGAGCACGGGCTTTGGAGTCAGAGGTCATGGGTTCAAATCCTGGCTCCGCCAATTGCCAGCTTTGTGACTTTGGGCAAGTCACTTCACTTCTCTGGGCCTCAGTTACCTCATCTGTAAAATGGGGATGAAGACTGTGAGCCCCATGTGGGACAACCTGATCACCTTGTACCCTCCCCGGTGCTTAGAACAGTGCCTTGCACATAGTAAGTGCTTAATAAATGCTATTATTATTATTAAGTGACTTGCCCAAAGTCACACAGCTGACAGTTGGCAGAGCTGGGATTTGAACCCGTGACCTTTGACTCCCAAGCCCATGCTCTTTCCACTGAGCCCTGCTGAAAAAATGCCTATAAAGGAATGTGGATAGGACACATCTTGCCAAGAATTTATGTAGCATAGAAAAGGACTAAGGCACTAATATTGCCCAAATTTCATCCCATTCATTCATTCGTTCGTATTTATTGAGAGCTTACTGTGTCCGGGGCATTGTACTAAGCTCTTGGGAGAGTACAATAGAACAATGAACAGACACATTCCCTTCCCACAGTTGGCTCACAATCTAGCCGGGGAGACAGACAGTAATACAAATAAATTACAGATATGTACGCGTGGCTTTGGAGTCAGAAGTCATGGGTTCGAATCCCAGCTCCGCCACTTGTCAGCTGTGGGGCCTTGGGCAAGCCACTTAACTTCTCTGTGCCTCAGTTACCTCATCTGTAAAATGGGATTAAGACTGTGAGCCCCACGTGGGACAACCTGATCACCTTGTATCCCCCAGCGCTTAGAACAGTGCTTTGCACATAGTAAGCGCTTAATAAATGCCATTATTATTATTATTATTACTTAAGTGCTGTAGAGCTGGGAGAGGGGATGAATAAAGGGAGCAAGTCAGGGTGATGCAGAAGGGAGTGGGAGAAGAGAAAAGGAAGGCTTAGTCAGGGAAGGCCTCTTGGAGGAGGTGTTCCTTCAGCAAGGCTTTGAAGTAGGAGGAGAGTAAATGATCTGTTGGATTTAAGGAGGGAGGGCATTCCTGGCCTGAGGCAGGATGTGGGAGGTGAGATAGGCCAGATCGAGGTCCAGTGAGAAGGTTAGCATTAGAGGAGCATAGAGTGTGGGCTGTGATTAAGTATGAGAGTAGCAAAATGAGGTAGGAAGGGGCAAGGTGATTGAATTCTTTAAAGGCAGTGATGAGAAATTTTTGTTTGCTGCAGAGGTGGATTGGCAGCCACAGGAGGTTCTTGAGGAGTGGGGAAACATGGCCTAAATGTTTTTGTAGAAAAAAATAATCCGGGCATCAGAGTAAAGTATGGACTGAAGTGGGGAGAGACAGAGGGCAACAAGGAGGCTGACACAGTAACCAAGGCGGGATAGGATGGGTGATTGGATTAATGTGGTAGCAATTTGGATGGAGAGGAACGCGTGGATTTTGGCAATGTTGTGAAGGTGGAACCGACAGGATTTAGTGATGGACTGAATATGTGGGTTGAATGAGACAGAGGAATCAAGGATAACGCCAAGGCTCTGGGTCTGTGCAACAGGAAGGATGGTGGTGCCATCTACAGGGATGGAAAAAATCGGGGGAGGACATCAATGTTACCTGATGATTCTCAAACTAATACCTGGCAAGGGCACTCTGCCCGAAGTGTCAGTCTGGTGAAAAGGAGCCTCTTCTCCCCCTTGGCCATCAGTAGCTCTAATTCCCCCACCAAACGGCTTCCATTTCTTCCCCCCTGCTCTGGGAGAGCTGGAGTGTCCTTCACAATATAACTTCCTAATGAACATCCAGAGTTGTGAATAGAGAGGTACTTTACTGAGAGCTTCAAAGAAACCAAATCTAAATATAATCCTCTCCAGTACCTTGTTAGCATACAAAGCACATCCTCTAATACACTGTTTTGCTTTGCATAAAATGCTGTACAATCAGAGGTCACTTGACCTTTGTTCCTTGTATAGTTCATTTTAACATTGTTCAAAGCACCTCCCGTTTGCATTTCACAGGGCACAGGTGCTCTAGCCTCCTCGAGGCCCCCCAGCTCCCCTTCTCACCCGATAGTAGGAGCCTTTTTCTCCTCGGCAGCTGCACTCAGGAGACTGCTTTTGTGGACCACCAGGAATTTCCTGTGATACAATATCAGAGAGGGGCTGGTGACTAGTAGGAGGTGACTTCACAGGGCAAAAGTTCCCTTTCTACAATAAACATTCTCAGCGTTGCCGTGTAGGAGATTTCCTACACAGACTCGGCGGCAATAAGCAACTTGTCATCTTGACACAGTATAGCCGGGGAAGGAGCTGTACCCATTTATTAGAGACCGTCTCTTTGAAAAGTGAAGTTGTCTCTCGGTTCCACAGACATTAATATCTTCCCGAGGAACGAATGAATGATAGGCTGGCCAGGGTTGGGAGATCGCCTTAGGAGAAGGCTGACAAGCAAACAATTTCTCCAGTAGGAAGATTTGTGGGGGTGGGAAGAGATGGGAGAGTTCCCACTGAGGATCAAAACAATGGCTTTCTCTTTGCCCCTTAACATGGGAGTGAGGGCGCTGGGCCCGCCCCAAGACCCCGTGAACCTCCAGAGCCACGCAGTCCTCAAAGGGGCATAATAAAAATAATCATAGGGTGGGGATGGGGCACAGAGTGTGGCTGGAGCCATGGAAGGGAAGTGCTTCTATTCTGTTGCCAACTTGTACTTCCCAAGCTCTTAGTCCAGTGCTCTGCACACAGTAAGCGCTCAATAAATACGATTGATTGATTCTATGGGGCTGCTCTGACAATTCTCCTGCCTGGAGGGAACAGGGAGGGTAACTGGCTCTGAAGTGATGGTAATAATCTTTCCACCTTGCAACAGACTGGCTGCACTGAGCATCCAGGGCCTACTGTAAGGGCTATGTCTCTCCAAGACTGGTGGGGAGGGTGCCCATTATATTATACACTCTCAAGCACCTAGTACAGTGCTCTGCTAAATGCTAAAATGCTCAATAAATACCATTGATTGATTGAGGTGCCAAACACCCACCAAGAGGGTGTCAGACCAGCTCCTCTCCCCTCTATAATAATGATGGCATTTATTAAGCACTTACTATGTGCAAAGCACTATTC
Source organism: Tachyglossus aculeatus (assembly GCF_015852505.1). Lineage (NCBI taxonomy): Eukaryota > Metazoa > Chordata > Mammalia > Monotremata > Tachyglossidae > Tachyglossus > Tachyglossus aculeatus. The sequence continues at coordinate 15,728,643 of NC_052090.1, read as the reverse complement.
TAAGCACTAGGGAGGTTACAAAGTGATCAGGTTGTCCCACGGGGTACTCACAGTCTTCAACCCCATTTTACAGATGAGGTAACTTAGGCCCAGAGAAGTGAAGTGACTTGCCCAAAGTCACACAGCTGACAATTGGCGGAGCTGGGATTTGAACCCATGACCTCTGACTCCAAAGCACATGCTCTTTCCACTGAGCCACGCTGCCCAGGAGGAGGAAGAGCAGAGAAAATCTCTCCTAGTCCAGACAAACACACATTCTTCCCCTTTCCATGGCTCCTAGGACCTCAAACAGCAACCTGAACCCTGCCTAGTGGGCTTTAGAGTCAAAACTGAATGACACCAGTGCCATTTTAGTGGTCAAAGTGGCCCTCGGTCCCCCGTCCCCCCCCCCGACAGCCTGATTCACACTCGTCCACCCATGAGACCATCATGGGTAGGGAGAAGAAGAGTACACCATCTCGATGTATTGCCCCACCAACTGAAACGTGGCCAAAAGAAGAGCTAAGCGTGGACACAATTATCACTACCATCTAGTATTTGTAAATAATTTATGTGGGTCTAGCCATCAAATTAAGTTGCCAAGGTCCTGGTAGACAGTTGTGGTAGGGAATGTGTCTATTAACTCTGTTGTATTGTACTCTGTCAAGTGCTTAGTACAGTGCTCCACAAGTTAAGTGCTCAATAAGTATCACTGATGATGGTGCTTCTGTTGTACTAAAGCACGGGCTCGGGAGTCAGAAGGTGATGGGTTCCAATCCCCGCTCTGCCACTTGTCTGCTGTGTGCTCTCTGTGCCTCAGTTATCTCATCTGTAAAATGGGGATTGAAACTGTGAGCCTCACATGGGACAGAGACTATGTTTAACCCAATTGGTTTGTATCTACCCCAGTGACTGGCACATAATAAGTACCTGAATACCATAATTATTATTACTACTAGTATCCAGTATCAGTGCTTCGCACACCATGAGCACTCAGTACCATTGATGATGATGACTGTGGATGAAATGAGATGGCTAGAATTTGATTTATTGCAAAGAATGAGATTGTCACTAAAAGGGCTTTTTTGTCCCAAGTGAGGACTGATAATAGCTCTCCCAAGCACTTAGTACAGTGCCGAGCATTCAGTAAGTACTCAGTAAGTGCCAATGATTGATAGCTAGCTGACATTAGACCACTATTTCCCAAGAATTGATTCAGCTGCCCCTGAACCCGATGGATTTGGATGAAGAATGTTCTCGCTCCAGGTTTTGCTGTTCCTGGAGAAGGAGGATGGGGAGAGAACAGAGTGTGGAAAGGCCAAAATCTCTGGCACTCAGTGTTTTTTCGGGGTTTTTTTATGGTATTTCTTAAGCACTTACTAAGCACTAGGCACCATACTAAGTGCTTGGGTAGATACAAGCTAATCAGGTTGGACGCAGTGCATTTCCCACATGGGGCTCACAGTCTTAATCCCCATGTTCTGAGACTTCCTCCTTCCCAGGATTTAAGCCACTTTTCCATAAACCTGGGTGCAGCAGGATCCTGGGAAGTCTTGGAGAAGCAGCAACGTGTACGTCTGGTGGGAGGAAGAACCAGATCAAGAATGGCCTGTTTTCCTGGGAATGGTCCACTGGGGCTCAGTCTGATCCCATGGGATCTCCCTGTCTCTGAGTGCAGCTCCCATTGGGATCAGTCCTGACAAACCCCAATTTCTCCCGAGGAATCCCTGGTTCCGAGGGAGGACAAAAAGAAAGATGCACTTTATCCCCCGACCCCACCTAGTCCGGAATATTCCCCAATCAATAAATCAATGGTGTTTGTTGGGCACTTACTGTGTGCACAGAGCACTGTACTAAGAGTCAGGAGAATACAGCAAAGAGACCCCTCTAGAACACAGCCCAAAGATGAGGGTCCCCAGGAACTGACTGCCTTAAAGCAGCTGCCAAATTGGAGCTTAAGATGACAATAATGATAATAATGATGGTATCTGTTAAGTGTTTACCATGTGCAAAGCACTGTTCTAAGCGCTGGGGAGGTTACAAGGTGATCAGGTTGTCCCACGGGGAGCTCACAGTCTTCATCCCCATTTTACAAATGAGGTAACTGAGGCACAGAGAAGTTAAGTGACAGATGAGGTAACTGAGGCACAGAGAAGTTAAGTGACTTGCCCAAAGTCACACAGCTGACAGTTGGCGGAGCCGGGATTTGAACCCATAACCTCTGACTCCAAAGCCCGTGCTCTTTCCACTGAGCCAAGACACTTTTTTGCCTGCCACATAGTTATTCAATCACTGAGTGTATCCATGTTTAAGAATCTGCCAACAAAGCAAATTCTGTAGAAAGTGCTAATTTCAGAGAGCTGAGTAACAAATTTGGTGGGCGGGGGTGGGCAGGGAGGTCACCAAGATGGCTGCAGTGGGAATAGACAGGACAATAAATGTTATCAGACCAGCCAACTTTTCCTCCAAAACCCACACAGGGTTTCTGGCCCTCAACTTCCTTGTAAAATCAGTGGGAATGCTACACATACAAGACACTCAGGGGAAAGAGAGACAACTCGGAATACTGAATATAGCTTTTTCCCAGCTCAGTCAAACACAAGAGTAGAAATAGAGGGCAGAGGAGGTGAGATGACAGTGCTGGAGTCTCTCAGCGTAAATGACGTGCAAATCTCAAACCAGTCACAAAAACATTTTGGCCTCAGAGGAATTTTTTCTCAAACACAAGCCGAAATTACACCTACAAAACCTATCTACATGGTCTGAGTGACCTCAGAATAATATTGATGAATCGGAGGACCTGAATGCTAATCCTGGTTCCGCCTTTTACCCGCTGTGTGACCTAGGTCAAGTCACTTAGCTTCTCTGTGCCTGGCCATTTACCTGTATAGTGGGAATTAAATGCCTGTTCTCCCTCCTATTTAGACTATTAGTTCCACGTGGGACAAGAACTGTCCACCTTAAGCACTTACTATGTCCAAAATACTGTGCTAACAAATACTGCTATTATTATTATTATTGGTGTTGAAGCACCACAGATCAGTAGACAGTTGACCTGATAGACAAATTGGACATTATGACCCATATTAACCAGCTGTTTTCAAGATTCCTGTTGTGCCTATCCACCACCCAAGATTCACTGGGGGTTAGTTTTTCATTCATTCATTCAATTGTATTTATTGAGTGCTTACTGTGTGCAGAGCACTGTACTAAGCGCTTGGGAAGTACAAGTTGGCAACATATAGAGATGGTCCCTACCCAACAGTGGGCTCACAGTCTAGAAGGGGGAGACAGACAACAAAACAAAACATATTAACAAAATAAAATAGAATAAATATGTACAAGTAAAATAAATAAATAGTGTAATAAATATGCACAAACATATATACAGGTGCTGTGGGGAGGGGAAGGAGGTAAGGCTTCACCTCTGATGCCATGGCCCTATTTCTGGCTTTGTTTCATCCCCAGACCATGGAAAGGTGTGGGTTGGACTTCAGGAGGTACAATAGGTGACTGAGAGGGTTAAGTATATTTCAGACCGTATGCTATAGCTGGTTCAATACTATGATGAAATATTTTTTTTTTAAAAAAAGGGCATCAGATGGAGGTCAGAACCTCTTTTGTCTCATCGTAAGGGTCCCCAAGATCATCTATCGTGTTCCTCCCAGGGTACATGAATAGTTGGCAGTGAGAGCAACACTGGAAGAACTCTCTCGCACGGGCAGCTTTTTCTAAAAACATTTAGAACAAGATTTGAAATCATTTTTTCCACACCATCAGTGGCTTAAACTTGCATTGGCACATTTGCACTTACAAACAATAAACACACCACATTCCATTTCTGACTGTGACATTTCATGACATCTTACTACACCTTATTCATTCTGGGAGAGCTATATTTTACACTTCCCAGGAGACTAAAAACGTTGGTTATTCTGACTCTGGTTAGGTCCACAGGCTAGGTAATGAGAACAAAGTTTAGTACATCCTCTACTACCCCATACCACTCCCAACCCCACCATCTTGAGTAATTGAGGGTTGAAAGTAAATCTCTTTCAGGTAGATAAATCTTGATTTTTTTTTCCCCCAGAGTACAAGTTTAGCTACACAATCAGCTTAGGGTTCAGTGAGTTATATACTCAAAGCTTTAGCTCCTGGCTGCCTCTCTTCCTGTTCAGTTTTGCATGGCTTTAGGAGGCTTATCTCTCAGTTATTTGTCACCCATACCTAGAGTAGTCTAAGTGTGGCTTAGAGAATCAGTGCATCCTAGTGGATAGAGCACGAGCCTGAGACTCAGAAGGACCTGGATTCTAATTCCGGCTCTGCCACTTGTCTGCTGTGTGACCTTGGGCAAGTCACTTTACTTCTCTGTGCCTCCATTGTCTTATCTGTAAAATGGAGAGCTCCATGTGGGACATGGACTGTGTACAACCTTTTATCAACCCCAGCACCTAGTACGATGCTTGGCACATAGTAAGCTCTTCACAAATTCAAAAAAAAAAAAAAATGGAGAGGGATTCCCAGGCCTGCAGAAATAACACACTCTGGGCAATCTCCCAAGAAATATGCAGACCTCTCAGGGTTGGGTATGAGTGAAGTCTCTAGGAATCCAAGAACCATTGCAGAGGAATTGATTATAGTGCTAATGGCTTGCTCAGCACCTTTCCCGCATTGGGACACGAAGTGCGATGAACGAAGAGGCAGAAATGAACACAGCACATCATGAAACTCAGGCAAAGGATTTTTACATTGTAGAACCAATTTACAGCTGAAATGACTGCAGCACTATACTAACAGGGTTTAGGTATTGATTTTCTAATGCAATGGTGATAATACCAAGAGAATTGCACTGAACCACTACTAGATAAGCATTTTACTGGTCACACCATCAGTCCTCTGAGGCAGCCCTTGATTAGCACCTTCATGTTTGAACCTAGAATCCAAGGAGTTTTTGTGTTCAGGAATTTAATCTTAATTGGCATGTTTTCATGGTCAAGAGGCTCATTCTGATGTATAGTATTAAATCATGACAGTTTCATTTTCATGGTTTTTTTCCCCAGATTCCTTCCATGAGTGTAATTCTTCAAATGGCTGTGTGTGTGGTGGGATGTGAGTTTTTGCCACACATAAAAGGTATTTTCAAATCTCAATCACCTGAGAAGCAATGTGGGCTAGTGGAAAAGCACGGCCTGGGAATCAGAGGATCTTTGTTCTGATCCCAACTCTGCCACTTACGGGCTGTGTGACCTTAACTTCTCTGTGCTGGGTATTTATTCATCTGTAAAATGGGGATTCAATACCTGTTCTCTCTAGTACTTTGACTGAGAGCCCCATGTGGACCTGATTATCTTGTACTTACCCCAGCTTTTACTAGAGCGCTTGGCACAGAGTAAGCACTTAAATACTGCCATAGTAATAATCATTTAGACCATGAACCCCATGTGGAACCGGGTTTGAGTCTAACCTGCTAATCTTGTACTTATCCCAGTGCTTAGTACACACTAAGTGCTTAAATGCCATAAATATCACAATTAAATCGACCAATATTCCCTCTGCACTAATCTCTGAGTGAATTTAAAAATGTTGTTTTCAGGGAATGCAGTGCCTCTTGGAATAACTGTATTTTGTTTACTACTATACTTTTTTTGGCTATAGGAGATGCATTTTAGCCATCAATCATAAGTATTTATTGAGCACTCACTGCACTGCACTAAGCGTCTGGGAGAGTACAAGAGAAGTGGTATTCTAGCCCTCAGGGAGCCTCATTCAGCTTTAAGACATGTTCAAAACAGAACTTCCCATATTCCCACCCAAACTCTGTCTTTCCCGTGACTTTCCCATTACTGTAGGCAGCATCACCATCCTCTCTGTTGCACAAGCCTATAACCTAGTCATTATCCTTGGACTCATCTCTCTCATTCAACCCACATATTCAATCTGTCACCAAATCCTGTGGGTTCAACCTTCACAACATCGCAAAAATCCACCTTTTCCTCTACAAAGTGCTACCACATTAAACCAAGAACTTATCCTATCTTGCCTTGATTACTGACAAAAAAAAATATGATGGTATTTGTTAAGTGCTTACTATGTGCCAAGCACTGTTCGAAGCACTGGGGGAATAGAAGGTGATCAGGTTGTCCCACGTGGGTCTCAAAATCAATCCCCATTTTACAGATGGGGTAACTGAGGCCCAGAGAAGTGAAGTGACTTGACCAAAGTCACACAGCTGACAATTGGCGGAGCCGGGATTTGAACCCATGACCTCTGACTCCAAAGCCCGGGCTCTTTCCATGGAGCCACGCTGCTTCTCCGAAGCAGGCTCCTTGCTGACCTCCCTGAATCCTATTTCTCCCCATTTCAGTCCACGCTTCACTCTGCTGCCCGGATCATTTTTTTTTTTGTTTTTTATAAAATCTTTCAGTTCATTATCCCCATTCCTAAAGTGCCTCCAGTGGTTTCCTCCACCTCCATATCATATAGAAACCTCTTACCACTGGCTTTAAAGCATTCAATCACCTTGTCCCCTCCTACCTCAGGTTGGCACCCTCCTTCTACAACCCAGCCCGCACACTTGACTCCTCTAATGTCAGCCTATTCACTGTACCTCAGTATCACCTATTTCATTCAATCATGTTTATTGAGCGCTTACTGTGTGCAGAGCACTGTACTAAGCGCTTAGCACATCTATTTCAATGCTGACCCCTCACCCCCATCCTGCCTCTGGCCTGTAATTGCCCTCCCTCTTCATATCCACTTCAAAAATTTATTTTACTTGTACATATTTACTATTCTATTTATTTTGTTAATGATAATAATGATGGCATTTATTAAGCGCTTACTATGTGCAGAGCACTGTTCTAAGCGCTAGGGTTGCGCATAGAGCTTTAATTCTATTTGTTCTGACGATTTTGACACCTCTCTACGTGTTTTGTTTTGGTGTCTGTCTCCCCCTTCTAGACTGAGCCCGTTGTCGGGGAGGGACCGTCTCTATATGTTGCCGACTTGTACTTCCCAAGCGTTTAGTACAGTGCTCTGCACACAGTAAGCGCTCAATAAATGCGTTTGAATGAATGAATGAATATCCAACAGACGACCACTCCCTCCACCTTCAAATCCTTATTAAAAGTACAAGAGACCTTCAACTAAACCCTCAGTTCCTTTTCCCCCATCTCTTTCTGCATCATCCAGCACTTCGAACAGTGCTTTGCACATAGTAAGCGCTTAATAAATGCCATCATTATTATTATTATCATCCTTGCACTTGGATTTGCCTCCTTTCTTCACCCCTCCCTCAGCTCTACACCTCTTATATTCATAATTCATTTATTTATATTAATGTCTCTCTCCCCCTCTAGACTGTAAGCTTGTTACAGGCAGGGAATGTGTCTAACAATCCTGTTGAATTGTACGCTCCTAAGCACTTATTACAGTGCTCTGCACACGGTAGGGGCTCAGTCAATACGACTGACTGAACTTCAGATATTTTTTTCCTCCCCAGTTGTCTTGTATTTATGAATTGCCTTATTTAAAAAGAATAAAATAGCTCGTGAAGAAGGAAAAAAATCCTTGTGAGAATAACAGTCAGACCAATAGTAGTTCACAAAGTTCACTTCGGCTGTCCATTCAGGATGGTTAAGGAAGTGTGAGGGAATATCCCCCTCTAGTGTATTCTGAACATGTATTTAAGGAAAACTGTCCTGCTCAAAGTCCAAAACACTCCTCTCCGGACTGTCTACAAAGGGAAAAAGCAACACCAGCTTGTGGGGGAATAAAAAAGGCAAAATATGTTGCTAAATGGAACGCGTGGCCTATTTTCAGTCAAACGCCAAAGGGATGGCGTGGGTTTTTGAGCTGTACTTTTTTCAGATTGGTCTTTTAGACTGTGAGCCCACTGTTGGGTAGGGACTGTCTCTATATGTTGCCAATTTGTACTTCCCAAGCGCTTAGTACAGTGCTCTGCACACAGTAAGTGCTCAATAAATACGATTGATTGATTGATTGAAAGCTGTCGGTTAGAGACTGAAAGGGCAGGTTTCTCCTCTGAGATTACTTCATCTTGAGAGTCACCTGTTGGATGCAGGCTTCCCTTTTAATTGACAACAAGTTTCCTGGCAGAGCTGGTGGCTTTTCCCTTCTGCCCCACAGTATTGGAGATTTTCTCCAAGTGTGCTCGCCATTCTTGACGGGGGTTGCGGAGCCTAATAGCTCATGGCTCCACCTGATTATTTATTTTACTTGTACATATCTATTCTATTTATTTTATTTTGTTAGTATGTTTGGTTTTGTTCTCTGTCTCCCCCTTTTAGACTGTGAGCCCACTGTTGGGTAGGGACTGTCTCTATATGTTGCCAACTTGTACTTCCCAAGCACTTAGTACAGTGCTCTACACACAGTAAGCGCTCAATAAATATGATTGATTGATCTGCATGGCCCTATAGTTATTTGTACATATTTATTCTATTTATTTTATTTTGTGAATATGTTTTGTTTTGTCATCTGTCTCCCCCGTCTAGACTGTGAGCCCGTTGTTGGGTAGGGACCGTCTCTCTATGTTGCCAACTTGGACTTCCCAAGCGCTTAGTACAGTGCTCTGCACACAGTAAGCGCTCAATAAATACGATTGAATGAATGAATGAATGAAACCTTTAGCAGAAGTAGCTTTTCCACTGGAAAAATCTCCTGAAAAATACATTTACCCTAGACAGGCTTTAGGTAATGTCACAATCACAGACAATGAGAGTTTCTCAGTAAAAATTCATCTATTACTCTATTTATTTATTTATTTATTTGTACATATTTATTCTATTTTGTTAATATCAATCAATCGTATTTATTGAGCGCTTACTGTGTGTAGAGCACTGTACTAAGCGCTTGGGAAGTACAAGTTGGCAACATATAGAGACAATCCCTACCCAACAGTGGGCTCACAGTCTAAAAGGGGGAGACAGAGAACAAAACCAAACATACTAACAAAATAAAATAAATAGAATAGATATGTACAAGTAAAATAAATAGAGTAATAAATATGTACAGACATATATACATATATACAGGTGCTGTGGGGAAGGGAAGGAGGTAAGATGGGGGGATGGAGAGGGGGACGAGGGGGAGAGGGAGGAAGGGGCTCAGTGTGGGAAGGCCTCCTGGAGGAGGTGAGCTCTCAGTAGGACCTTGAAGGGAGGAAGAGAGCTAGCTTGGTGGATGGGCAGAGGGAGGACATTCCAGGCCCGGGGGATGACGTGGGACGGGGATCGATGGCGCGACAGGCGAGAACGAGGTACGGTGAGGAGATTAGCGGCAGAGGAGCAGAGGGTGAGGGGTGGACTGGAGAAGGAGAGAAGGGAGGTGAGGTAGGAGGGGGCGAGGTGATGGACAGCCTTGAAGCCCAGGGTGAGGAGTTTCTGCCTGATGTGCAGATTGGTAGCCACTGGAGATTTTTGAGGAGGGGAGTAATATGCCCAGAGCGTTTCTGGACAAAGACAATCCGGGCAGCAGCATGAAGTATGGATTGAAGTGGGGAGAGACACGAGGATGGGAGATCAGCGAGAAGGCTGGTGCAGTAGTCCAGACGGGATAGGATGAGAGCTTGAATGAGCAGGGTAGCGGTATGGATGGAGAGGAAAGGGCGGATCTTGGCAATGTTGCGGAGCTGAGACCGGCAGGTTTTGGTGACGGCTTGGATGTGAGGGGTGAATGAGAGAGCGGAGTCGAGGATGACACCAAGGTTGCGGGCTTGTGAGACGGGAAGGATGGTAGTGCCATCAACAGAGATGGGAAAGTCAGGGAGAGGACAAGGTTTGGGAGGGAAGACAAGGAGCTCAGTCTTCGACATGTTGAGCTTTAGGTGGCGGGCGGACATCCAGATGAAGATGTCCTGAAGGCAGGAGGAGATGCGAGCCTGGAGAGAGGGGGAGAGAGCAGGGGTAGAGATGTAGATCTGGGTGTCATCAGCGTAGAGATGATAGTTGAAGTCGTGGGAGCGAATGAGGTCACCAAGGGAGTGCGTGTAGATCGAGAACAGAAGGGGACCAAGCACTGAACCTTGGGGAGCCCCCACAGTAAGGGGATGGGAGGGGAGTAAGGGGATGGGAGGGGCCAGGGCACTTTAGGTAAACTTTTGTAAACTAGCACTGAACATACCTACTGAGAGCTCACCTCCTCCAAGAGGCCTTCCCAGACTGAGCCCCTGTTTTCCTTCCTCCTCTCCATCCCCCCACCCCACCTCCTTCCTCTCCCCAACGCACCTGTATATATGTTTGTACAGATTTATTACTCTATTTATTCTACTTGTACATATTTACAATTCTATTTTGTTAATGATGTGCCTCTAGCTTTAATTCTATTTGTTCTGATGACTTGACACCTGTCCACATGTTTTGTATTCTTGTCTGTCTCCCCCTTCTAGACTGAGAGCCTGTTGTTGGGTAGGGACCGTCTCTCTATGTTGCCAACTTGTACTTCCCAAGCATTTAGTACAGTGCTCTGCACACAGTAGGCGCTCAATAAATACGATTGAATGAATGAATGAATAACTCCTTGGTGCAATAGTCTCCTTGAAAATAATAATAATAATAATGGCATTTGTTAAGCGCTTACTATGTGCAAAGCACTGTTCTAAGCACTGGGGAGGATACAAGGTGATTAAGTTGTCCCACGTGGGGCTCACAGTCAATCCCCATTTTACAGATGAGGTAACTGAGGCTCAGAGAAGTTAAGTGACTTGCCCAAGGTCACACAGCAGACATGTGGCGGGGCCGGGATTCGAACCCCTGACCTCTGACTCCAAAGCCCGGGCTCTTTCCACTGAGCCACGCTGCTCCAAGCGCTGCTAGACAAGGTGGCTTCCTTCCTTCCTTCAATCGCATTTATTGAGCGCTTACTGTGTGCAGTGCACTGTACTAAGCGCTTAGCTTCATAGGTGGCCTAGTGGAAAGAGCCTGAGTGTCAGAGGACCTGGGTTCTAATTCCAGCTCCACCACTAGCCTGCTGTGTGACTTTGGGCAAGAGACTTAACTTCTCATCTGTCATGGGGATAAGGTAGCTGTTTTCCCTCCCCCTTAAACTGTAAGCCTGACGGGTGGTGTGACAGTGTCTGGTCCGATTACTCGTAGCCCGGCTCAGGGGAAAGTGATGGACAAAGTAAGCCCTTAACAAATACCAGTTATTATCACTGTTAGACTGTGAGCCCACTGTTGGGTAGGGACTGTCTCTATATGTTGCCAATTTGTACTTCCCAAGCGCTTAGTACAGTGCTCTGCACATAGTAAGCGCTCAATAAATACGATTGATGATGGTGCCAATAAATAGCACTGGATCTGTCCTGACCCAAGGTCTCACACAGCACGCAAGCGGTGAAGCTGGGATTACAACCCAGGTGCCCTGACTCTTTTTTACAGAAGGCCAATAATAATAATAATGTTGGTATTTGTTAAGCACTTACTATGTGCAAAGCACTGTTCTAAGCGCTGGGGTAGATACAAGGTAATCAGGTTGTCCCACGAGGGGCTCACAGTCTTCACCCCCATTTTACAGATGAGGGAACTGAGGTCCGGAGAAGTGAAGTGACTTGCCCAAAGTCACACAGCTGACAAGTGGCGGAGCCGGGATTTGAACCCATGGCCTCTGACTCCAAAGCCCGGGCTCTTTCCACTGAGCCACGGTGCTTCCCATGCCAACAAAGCCATCCTGTGACCACTCTCTCTGGCGGAGGGAGATCTCCAGCACTGGAGAAAGCACTGAGGGGGAGAATGGGAGGTCACTTAGCAGCGTGGCTCAGTGGAAAGAGCCCGGGCTTTGGAGTTGGAGGTCATGGGTTCAAATCCCGACTCCACCACTTGTCAGCTGTGTGACTTCGGGCGAGTCACTCAACTTCTCTGGGCCTCAGTTACCTCATCTGTAAAATGGAGATTAAGACTGGGAGCTCCCCGTGGGACAACTTGATCACCTTGTAACCTCCCCAGCGCTTAGAACGGGGCTTTGCATATAGTAAGCGCTTGAAGCAGCGTGGCTCAGTGGAAAGAGCACGGGCTTTGGAGTCAGAAATCATGGGTTCGAATCCCGACTCTGCCAATTGTCAGCTGTGTGACTTTGGGCAAGTCACTTAACTTCTCTGTGCCTCAGTTCCCTCATCTGTAAAATGGGGATTAAGACTGTGAGCCCCCTGTGGGACAAGCTGATCACTTTGTAACCTCCCCAGCGCTTAGAACAGTGCTTTGCACATAGTAAATGCTTAATACCATCATCATCAATAAATGTTATTATTATTATTATTCGTAGTAGTAGTAGTAGTAGTAGTAGTAGTATTGGTAAAACAAGATGGGGGCATTAACAGCACTAAATTTAAAGGGGAAAAAAAGAGTACACTTTTTGTGGCATTTTTTAAGTGCTTACTATGTGCCAGGCACTGTACTAAATGCCGGGGTAAATACAAGGTAATTATATTGGACCCAGTCCCGTTCCATGTCCCCCATAGGGCTCACCATCTTAATCCCAATTTAACAGATGCGGTAACTGAGGCACAGTGAGGTCAAATGACTTGCCCAAAGTGTCACAGCAGATGTAGCAGAGGTGGGATTCGAACCCAGGTCCTTTTGACTCTTAGACCCATGTTCTATCCCCTAGGCTATGCTACTTCAAAAATACATTCCCTTCCTAACCTCGGTGCTACTGTTTATCAGTGCAGAACAGAAAGGAAAGAGCCTTAGCCTATAAGTCACCACTAGCCTAATATTGGCACGAGCTACTCTAGCTTGTCTCAGAGGTCCATAAAGCAGTTATTAGCAGTCAAAATGTTTGAACCTAAGGCTGGTTTTAAATAAAATTAAGCATCATTGTCACTGAGGCTACTGCCAGTTTTGTGAAAGTCCACAATTCCAAGTCCACGTGCTTCCTTTGATAAAGATGTTTCTGCCCCAGGCATTTCTAAACCAACTCCCCTGAGAATTTTGCTCGAGTGCATATCTAAACCTATTCAAGCCAAACATGCTTTTTTGTTCGGGATTTTTTTTAAAAAAACATCCTACCTGTAACTGTACGGGGGATGAAGAGGATAGTTGGCTAAGTTTTGTTTCATAAGAGACAAATATAAAATAGATCCACGGGAAAAGATAAAAAGATCATTTTAACAAAGTAGTACTGTTTGCACCCAAATCTTGATGTCAGACAAGAAAAAACAAAAAAGAAGAAGTCATAATTAAGGATGTTGCTTCTTGTGCCTACATACAAAAAGCTCCTCCTTTCATTGGGTGAATTAGAGCAATAGGTAAATCGATGCATCATTTCCAAAGCAGAATGTTTATTTTGTTAATATGTTTTATTCTCTGTCTCCCCCTTCTAGGCTGTGAGCCTATTGTTGCGTAGGGACCGTCTCTATATGTTGCCAACTTGTACTTCCCAAGCGCTTAGTACAGTGCTCTGCACCCAGTAAGCGCTCGATAAATACGACTGAATAGAATAAAATGATGGGAGACTACTTCAAATTTGGTTATTTAGCCAAGCTTCCAAACCAAATGGGAGAACTTACCAATTTTACATCTAGGGAGTATATGCACGCACGAAACTGAGGATGTGGCTATTTTCTGGGCAGAGAACCAACGGTCAGAAATGATAACTGGCCCAGCAGAGCCCACCCATATTTTCCCATCAGTTTAGGGCTTGGAAGAGTCAGGATATGGCCAATGGGCTCCCAAAATGTGTCTGTTATACCTTTCCAAGCGCTTAGTACAGTGCTCTGCACACAGTAAGCACTCAATAAATACGATTGATTGATTGATTGATCCAAAGGATTTAGTATGGTGCTCTGCATACTGTAGGAGCTCAATTTACTGCTATTGAAAGGCAGATTTAACTGCACCATACAATAACATTGTATAATCAATCAATCATATTTATCGAGCACTTACTGTGTGCAGAGCACTGTACTAAGCGCTTGGGAAGTACAAGTTGGCAACATAAAGAGACAGTCCCTACCCAACAGTGGGCTCACAGTCTAAAAGGGGGAGACAGAGAACAAAACCAAACATACTAACAAAATAAAATAAATAGAATAGATATGTACAAGTAAAATAGAGTAATAAATATGTATATGTATGTACATATATGTGTGTATATATATATGCATATGTATAGTTACAGCTCTGGAAGTAGAAAGTACAAAATAAGCTTGTTTCAAGTTTTCTTTTAAAGAGGGAGTGGGCACTGGGACAGACTCAAATTGTGTCAGCCACACGTTTCCGAGCAGTCAGGATTTGTGGCCAAGGACACAATCATTCGGGAAAAATACTTGTTCTGGAATTTATTATACTAAAAATAATGTTCTAATTCTCGAATAAGGCTGGGTTTTGTTGTATCTTTGGATGTCAGTGCTGTGCAGACAGTGAGATTGTGCATGGTGTGTGTGTATTTCAGGAATATGACTGGCAAAGGATGAGAGAGTGAACAAGCTAGTATCACCATAATGAATTGCTTAGTACACATTCTCAGTAGCTCATCGTAGTAATCATCGATACATAATTACAACATTAAGCACTTACTGTGTTCAAAGCACTGTACTAAGCGCTGGGGAAGATACAAGATAAGGAGGTCCCACATGGGGCTCACAATCTAAGAGGTGGATCAGGTTTTGAATACTTACTTTGCAGTGAGGGAACCGAGGCACAGAGAAGTTAATTGACTTGTCCAAAGTCACACACCAGACAAGTGGCAGGGCTGGGATTAGAATCAATCAATCGCATTTATTGAGCACTTACTGTGTGCAGAGCACTGTACTAAGCGCTTGGCACTGTAGTAAGCGCTTGAACCCAGGTCCACTGACTCCAGCAGAGGTCATGTCTAGCTGGTCTACGTTCTTTACTCTCCTTGTACATAGTTCAGTGCTCTGCACACAGTAAGTGATCAATAAATGTCACTGATTGACTGATCCCTTGTTAGAGGCAGGTAACATGTCTACCAACCCTGTTATAGTGTAATGATAATAATAATAATAGTGGTATTTGTTAAGCACTTTCTATATACCAGGCACGGTACTACGCACAGGGATACAAGGAAATCAGGTTGGACCCAATCCATGACCTACATGTCTTAATCCCCATTTTACATTCTTTTATTCAGTTGTATTTATTGAGTGCTTACTGTGTGCAATGCACCGTATTAAGTGCTTGGGAGAGTACAATATAACAATAAAGGGAAGCAGCATGGCTCAGTGGAAAGAGCACGGGCTTTGGAGTCAGAGGTCATGGGTTCAAATCCCGGCTCCACCACTTAGCTGTGTGACTTTGGGCAAGTCACTTAATCTCTCTGTGCCTCAGTTACCTCATCTGTAAAATGGGGATTAAGACTGGGGTCCCCCCGTGGGACAATCTGATCACCTTGTAACCTCTCCAGCGCTTAGAACAGTGCTTTGCACATAGTAAGTGCTTAATAAATGCCATTATTATTAGTATAATAAACACGCACACCCCCTTCCTACAACGATCAGTCTAGAGGGGAAGAAAGATATCAACACAAATTACAGATGTAATAAAAGATAAGGTAACTGAGGCACAGAGAAGTTAAGTGACTTACCCAAGGTCACTCAGCAGACAAGTGGCAGGGCTGGGATTCGAACCCAGGTCCTCTGACTCTAGGCCACATTGCTTCTCTTTGATTCATTCAGACAATCAATCAGATTTATTGAGCTCTCACTGAGTGCAAAGCACTGTACTAAGTGCTTGGGATTGTACAGTACAACAGACACAGAGTAGAGGGCTTTTCCATCTAGGTCTGTAATAAATAAGACCCAGATGAAAGAAACTGGTAAATGTTCTTGGAAACCAAACACCCAGTCCCTTCCCACAGGGAGATCCATCACCTGTATTGATTACACTCTTACTGTTTTCAGAGCGTTTTATTAAGCCCTTGGGAAAGTACAGTATAATAGAGTCGGTAGAAATGTTCCCTGCCCACCACAAGCTTACAGTCTGTGGGGAAGACAGTTAATTAATTAATTAATAGAAGTTAAATTATGACTACATACGTAAGTGCTACGAGGCTGAGGGAGGGGTGAATAAAGGGTACAAATCCTAGTACAAAGGCAACACAGAAGGGAGTGGGAGAAGGTGGAAATGAGGGCTTAGTGGGCTTTTACCAGGCTAGATCCAAAATTCTCCAAATCTCAACTATTGGCAATCCTGGAAATTGAATGCTTCACCACTAATAATGCCACCTCAAATAAAGCTTCTTCACCAGTAAAAAGAGCAGCCTATAAATTATGAGCATTAAGAGTTAGATAAAAATCAAAGATTCACTGTAGATAGGCAGCCGGCTTGTGTGTGTATTGCTTCTCACCACAAACAACAGGTAACCCGCACAGTGAATGGGGCTTTTTGAAGTCTGCCAATTTATCCTGTGATCTGACACAGAAAAATGCAGCCGCAGCTTTAATAGAAATTGGTGAATTTTCAGAAGTCCTAAAATGTACTTCAATTTATTGTTTTAGCAGACTAGAAAAGCCGCCTGCTTGACCCTGGTAAGGAATTTAAGAATCGAATCCACAATAGCACAGTCACTGTCCCAGAGCTGCTGCCACAAGGGCCATCCTGAGGTTTTTAATACATTTCTTGTACTGACCTTCAGAAGCAGTTCCCATCCAGCAAGGTACTTTCTTGAAACAAAAAAGGCTGAGTACAACTACTTCCTCACTGGGAGTGCCAAGATCTTCCCCCAGCCACACGCTGTCTTACTTCCCAGTCTTCAAGGTTTCGGGAAGAGAAAAACGAGGGCAGCGAGTTTGTCAGAAGGCACAGGTGTCAAAGATAATCAGACTTAGATTTCCTTTTTCATGCTAATGAAATGGCACAGCCGGAAGCTGTTAATGCTATTAGGAAGGTAGCAGAACATCCTGGACCAAAATTTACCGTTGGAACAATGGATTCTACACATTTTCACCACAACTGTGTTACCAAACCTAACTGTGCAAACAGTTGGAATTCACTGTTTGACAACCGCAGGGCAGATAGCCACACTACTGAAGACGTAGGCTTGGACTCTAACTTCTGATATTAGTTATGTTTTTTCTGAATTGGTTTCCTTATTCCACTTGCAACTACACGGATAAACTAAAACACCTTGTAGGATGGTAACATTTTCTCTCGGTACTTTTGTGTTTTTTTTTTGTTTTAAACTCCAATTTCCAAGTGGTTGAGCTCAAAGTGAATCAGAAGGCTGATTCTTGGCGATTTGCACCAGTTGGGCAATCCGACCTTCCAAGTGGATTTTTTGGGCCTGATTGGTCTGCAGGGGCTGGTTTCTATGAAGCCAGTGAATTGGCTAACCGTCCCATCTTTCACTTCCCTTGAATTGGGTAGACGGGTGTTAAAATTGCTTTATCCTGTTGTTACCTGACAAATACCTTTCCTGTTATGGCAGGGAATTCCACTTGCCCTACAATCATCTCGCTTCCCCTACCCCCCAATAAACAGGAAATCCAAACTAATCCCTTCTCTTGGATTTAAAAATATTCAGACTTACATTCTTTACATATTTCTGCTCACGGCTATGAGCAGGTCATTTGATTCTGCTACAGAAATCCTGGTAAGTAGATAAAAGTCATTCCAGGGGAGCTGTGGATTTATCACTTGAATGAGGGACACTGCAGATAACTCTTATTCTGCAATATTTGTGTTGCCAGGTGACGTATGCACTTGAGGACATGAAGTTACCAGCAGGAAATCCTTTAAATCCCCCTCCCGAATCATCCTTTTTCACTAATCAAATTAGTGAATCAATCTCCCCCCAAACTGACACTTCGTATCTGATGCGAAGTAACTCGAAGTCAAGTCTCATTGATTGTTTCGCGGTGATCTGAGCCTTACCTTGGCTAAGCGGAATAGCCGGATTTTGTGGAACGTGGCTGTTTTGGCTCTGAGGTGTTGTAATATTAGGACCAGGATACAGCTGTCTTGTGACTAAGCCCACGTTCTGAGAATAAGTGCTATCCCGTCGTGACGCGTCACTAGACATCTGTTTCCTGTTTTCATTCTTCCCCTGTTATCATTCTATTCCTATTTCCCTTTCACCTGGAGCCCACTTAAGGCAAAGGCAACCAGGCATGCCCATCCATTTGAGTGTGTCAGCGCTGTGTGTTTTACAACTGCCGTTGCTCAGAGAAACTTGCCCATTTGATTAGAAAAGGAAAAAATAGCAAGACCCACAAAAGGGATCGTTTTCAATTTGGTTAAGTAACGCGGCGATGCATAAACACTCTTGCCCGCTGTGTTTTGGTCTTCAATGACTAACTTCCTCTTTTATTTCCAATTAAGAACTTTTCCTGTTGGAGCAGTACCTCAACCCCACAAAATACAATTGTGAATTGATTCATAAAAACCAGAAGCCCACTACAGCACAAATAAGGGAGGACAATAAACAACTCAAGTGGCTGCGGCCGTATTTTAATATTCAAAACCGGGTAGCCCTAGGGATTCCGTTTCCATGCAGGAAGCGGCTCAAGGTGGGGAAGTTCATTTCTCTGCAAATAAACTGTCCCCAGGCGTTTCACTCACGACAATATTTTGAAGCGATCCTGTGTTTTAGGCGGCTGGGAAGGAGAGCAGGGGATCAGACGATCTGCTGGCATTTGGGGCTAGAAGCACTAAAAGGGACGTTCTGAACCTAAAAATTGCAGTTGAGCTCCAGGAGTGACCTTGCGGCTTCACCAGAACTGTAGGTTTGGACATCAGGTTGTGAAGTTTTAAGATTATCGTCATTAGCCTTCAACTTTCTTTAGAGATCAGCACGGCTATAACCAGGCGGGAGAGGACTCTTTCATGATACCGAGCCCAACCCTGGAAATCTTCAAGATTCGTCACAAACTACTTGATTTTAAACCAATAAGCCACTGAAGTAAAGATCCCTTATTGAAAACGGCTTCTCAGGGGAAAAAGCTGATGAAGCCATCCTTTGTCCCAGTGTGTGAATCAACCAATCATATTTATTGAACACTTACTTTGCACAGAGCACTAATAATAACCATAGTATTTAAGCACTTACTATGTGCAAGCACTGGGGTGGGTACAAGCAAACCAGGCTGGACAGCCTGTTTTTTTTTTTTTTTAACTCTATTTATTTATTTTATTTGTACATACCTATTCTATTTATTTTATTTTGTTAGTATGTTTGGTTTTGTTCTCTGTCTCCCCCTTTTAGACTGTGAGCCCACTGTTGGGTAGGGACTGTCTCTATATGTTGCCAATTTGTACTTCCCAAGCGCTTAGTACAGTGCTCTGCACATACTAAGTGCTCAATAAATACGATTGATGATGATGATGATGGACAGAGTCCCTGTCCCATGTGGGGCTCACAGTCTCAATCCCCATTTTACAGGTGAAGTGACTGAGGCCCAAAGAAGTGAAGTGACTTGTCTAAGGTCACACAACAGACAAGTGGCAGAGCCGGGATTAGAACCCATGTTGCCGACTTGTACTTCCCAAGCGCTTAGTACAGTGCTTGGCACACGGTAAGCGCTCAATACGATTGATTGATTGATTGACCTTCTGACTCAAATCCACACTCTATATACTACGCCATGCTGCTTCTCCCTGCTAAGCATTTGGGAGACTACAATATAAAACAGGTTTGATAGACACATTCTGTTCACACAGCACTGTACTGAGAAGCAGCGTGGCTCAGTGGAAAGAGCCCGGTCTTGGGTCGTGGGTTCTAATCCCGGCTCCGCCACTTGTCTGCTGTGTAACCTTGGGCAAGTCACTTCACTTCTCTGTGCCTCAGTTCACTCATCCCTAAAATGAGGGGGTGAAAGCTGTGAGCTCCATGTGGGACAACCTGATGACCTTCTTATCTACCCTAGCGCTTAGAACAGTGCTTGGCACATAGTAAGCACTTAACAAATGCCATTATTATTATTATTACTACTAAGTGCTTGAGAAAGTACAATAAAACAAACCTAACCAAAGGGTCTCATTTAATGAATGACAGCTAGTTTTCTGGCTGTTTCTTTCCACTGCCATATAAAGGAGAGTTTAGTGAACACGTACTGTTGTCATCATCCAGCAACCATGTCTTTCATTCATCCAATCATATTTATTGAGCGCTTACTGTGTGCAGAGCACTGTACTAAGCGCTCGGGAAGTACAAGTTGGCAACCTATAGAGACGGTCCCTACCCAACAACGGGCTCAGTCTTTCACCACTGTGCAGTTTAGAAAGTTGCCTCCCACCTAGGAGAAATAAAAGCTACAACCTAAACATCCTACTCGTTTGACACGTTCCTTCAGGATTTATTTTTCATGGGACCCACTGCTCTTCTGTAATTTGGGGGCTTTGTCCTCGACGACCTCCACTTTAAAGTTGTGTTACAAGTATACATTTCGAGACTAACACTGCATGCGTGAACAACAGATTCTTCCAATGTTACATCGTGTTCAATTCAGACACACGTTGCCAAAAGAATGCTCTCCCAATCGGGTTCTAGCCAAAAGGCACAAAGTGACCACTCTGAGGAAGAAACACGTGTACAACGAAAACGGTGGCAAATTATATTGAAAGATGGAGAACTTACAATTTAAAATGTCTGGCTACAATTAATCAGTGAGCACTTACTGTGTGTAGAGCACTATTTTAAGCACTTGGGAGAGTACAACAGTTGGCAGGTTCATTCTCTACCTACGACAAGCTTACAGTTTAGAGGGGGAGACGGCCATTTAATATAAATTACAGCTACGTACATAACTGCAGTGGGGTTGATGGGGGATGAATGTCAAATGCATAGGTGATGCAGATGGGAGTAGTGGAAATGAAGGCTTAGTTGGGGAAGGCTTCTTGGAGGAGACGTGATTTTAGTAGGGCTCTGAAGGTGGGGAGACTGGTGGTCTGTCATTTATGAACAGGGAGCCCCACTGTCAGGAGGAGAAGAGCAGCCAGAGATAGGAGGAGAACCAGGAGAGGACAGCGTCAGTGAAACCAAGGTTAGATAATGTTTCAATGGCAATGGGTTGGTGGTCACGGTGTCCAAAGCAGCTGAGAGGCCTAGGAGGATTAGGATGAAGTACGGGCTACTGGATTTGGCAAAGTAATCTTGGAGAGGGCAGTTTTTGTGGGGTGTAGGGGGTTAAAACCACATTGGAGGGGATCAAGGACAGGACTGGAAGAGAGGAAGTGTAGACAGCAGCTATAGACATCTCTTAGGAAGTTTGGAAAGGAATGGTGGGAGGGATGGGGTGATAACTGGATGGAGTTGTGGGGTCAAGCAAGGGTTTCTTTTTTTTTTCTTTTAAAGGACGGGATTATGTGAGCAGGTTTGAAAGTAGTGGGAAAGCAGCCACTGTAAAGTAATCAAACAGCTGAAATGCAAGTCCCAAACTGGTGAAACCAACAATGAATCCGTTTATTTAAGTACACTGAAACACCGTAAAATTTAAGAATTCTTTTCTTAAACATGCTGCATTTTCACTTAACAGAGAAAGCAAAAAGGAGAGCAATTATGCAAGAAACTTCTACTATTTCAGGACGATTAATCAGTAGGAGGAACAGCGGAGACGACGCTGAGTAATTCCAGAACTGCTCAGCTGCCCTCTAGACCCAGGATTTAAGAGCTATAGTACTTGAGTAGATTTTGATCTGTAGGCTTCAAGATTTTCTTATCAGCCATATTCACCACCCAGCCTGGAGCAAGGCCAAAGAAAATCTGCCTCGGGTCTTTGCGGGTGCTTAGCATTTTGAACAGTTCATCCTTGGTGATATCTGGCAAAATGTAGCCATACTTCTTGGCTAGCTCAAGTCTGTCTTCAGAAATCTTGGCTGGATCCGCCAGGTAACCCCGAAATCTGGCATCCGTATAGTACGGGACCAACTCTTCTGGGGGGAGCATGCGCTTTGGAATAGGCTTTCCTAACATAAAAAAGGGAACGGGCTTGCAGAGAATTCCTATGAAGAAAATAAAACAGAGAAATCATGATAAAGAAGCTTTATAACGTTTTCTTCAGTTAGTCAATCGAAAGTATTGGGTTGAGCTTAATGTGTGCAGAGCACTGCACTAAGCACTTGGGAGAGTACACTACCATAAGCATGATTCTTGCCTTCAAGGACCACAAAAACCGGCAGGGAAATTCACATTTCAGTGTCCCCAGGGTGAGAACGAAAACGTAACAGATTTGTCTTGGAGGCAACGAGTTGGGAAGTCTACTTTACATATACTGTCCCCTCCCTTTGAGATAGCAAACCACGCAATGTGAGAACAGTATACAGCAAATCTAAGCCGCAAAGGTTTCAAACAAATGCAATGGAAGAGAAAGGCAGATATTAAGCACCGGCTTAGTGACAGTCTGAAAGTATTATTGGAAAACACCGATTACCCTCACAGTCATCTCCTAAGAGATGTAAGGGAATGTACTTCCACTAAAGCTACAACAACACTATTAGAAGTGACAGTAAAATGTGGCACCTACAGCTACTCTCAGAGACAGATCATCTCAGTGACCTACATGGGAGTCTTCTTTTGGGACAACAGCGGGGTATAATTCTCAGGGATACTGTACCTGCTCTCCAATGGGAAGAAATTAACAACCCTACACCTCCACCAGGAAAAAAGTGGAAGTGTATTCCCAATATTTTCAATTTCCAAAATTTACCGACTATTACTCATCACGATTGGTGGGGCTCCCACTTAGGTTGAGAATGTGCCTACGGAGCAGGGAAGACAGATAGGGAAACGGAACTCACAAAGTGACTTTCTGGAGGTTAGAAAGCCAGCACTGGAAATGACCAACCCTGCTCTTAATAACAGCAATACGAACAAGAGAATTTGTTAGGAGTTCATTATATGCTAAGCACCGTGCCCACGTGCTGGGGCAGATAAACGATAATCACGCCAGACACAGTCCCTGTCCCACATGTGGCTCACAGTGGAAGTACCAAGGAGAGCAGGTACTGAATCCCCATTTTTCAGATGAGGGAACTGAGGCCCAGAGCAGTTAAGTGACTTGCCCAAGGTCACAGAGCAGGCAAATGGAAGAGTCAAGATTAGAACCTGGGCCTCCTGACGACCAGTCCTATGCTCTTCCCACTAGGGTCAACCTGCTTATTGTCCACTTTCCTCACTGCACCATGCTATGACTTTTATTATTTCTTTCTTTAAAGAACAAATTGGGCATCCTTCAGTGGTCATAAAAAGTCCAATTTCTAAAGAGTTATTATGGAACAACTTTTTTCTAGTTACACCACAATTAAGTGAGGTGCATCAGACAGGCTCACTGCTCTCTATTATGGGGGGGTGGGGGGAAGTTTGGGTTATTTCATGAATGAAGTGTGGGGCGGGGGGATCTAGTCTTTCATAATCACGAGGTCAAAGGCAAAGAGGGCAACCGACACACCATTCCTCCAAACATCCTTTGGTGCCACTGTTGGAGAGAGAATACTGGGCTGGGTGGACACTGGTTTTTGATCTAGTATGACGCTGCATATCGTCCTGTGTAAAACTGTGAAATAATTTTCAGCTGTGAGGAGCATCTGATTCAGTTTGCTCCACTGTTATGGTGAGCAAGAATGCTGCTGAGAGCAGCCATGCATTTTGCTAAGACACCAACCAATCCTGATCAGGTGCTTTGGTGGATAATAATAATAATAATAATAATAATAATGGCATTTGTTAAGTGCTTACTATGTGCAAAGCACTGTTCTAAGCGCTGGGGGGGGATACAGTGTGAATGTGTGTGGATGTGTGCATGCGTGCACGCATATGCATGCATGCCGGCATTGTATGTTTGAGAGGGAGAAGTTGTGACGGGAACCTTACCTAGGCTTATCGGATCGTAGAAGGAGGTTGTAATAACGCCACCGTTTTTTTCAATTGCAGCAATGGCCAGTTCTGAAGCTAGCTGAACCTCAATATTTACCTTTGCCTTGAAGATATCAGCACCCTGTAACAGACCAAAAGAGAAGCTGACTACGGTCATTGGTCAGAACGAAAACTAAATTGATTTCGATGCACTAGATTTGCTGTGGCTCTTTGGTCCTTTGTCCTCATCTAGGCCAGAACAGGATGAGCATTCCCTGTGTAGAAAGCCCAGCACTTCAGCTAGGATGAAAAAGGGAAAAGAGCAGAGAGTATTTAATAGTTTTAAAAAGGACAAAGATCACATCAAAAATCTAATGAGCATTCTCTGAGTAGAAAGTCCAGCACTTCAGCTAGGATGACAAAGGGAAAAGAGCAGAGAGTATTCAATAGTTTTAAAAAGGACAAAGGTCACACCAAAAAATCTAACTTCATCATCATCATCATCAATTGTATTTATTGAGCGCTTACTGTGTGCAGAGCACTGTACTAAGCGCTTGGGAAGTACAAGTTGGCAACATATAGAGACAGTCCCTACCCAATAGTGGGCTCACAGTCTAAAAGGGGAGACAGAGAACAAAACCAAACATACTAACAAAATAAAATAAATAGAATAGATATGTACAAGTAAATAGAGAAATAAATATGTACAAACATATATACATATATACAGGTGCTGTGGGGAAGGGAAGGAGGTAAGATGAGGGGGATGGAGAGGGGGACGAGGGGGAGAGGAAGGAAGGGGCTCAGTCTGGGAAGGCCTCTTGGAGGAGGTGAGCTCTCAGTAGGGCCTTGAAGGGAGGAAGAGAGCTAACTTCGCACTCAAATCTGTCAATTACAAAACTGAGTAAGATTCCCCTAGTAGAATCGGCAACACATTCTCTGAAATTTTAGCAGCAAATCCCACACAGCTAGCATTCTTCCTGAAATGAAAAATAATGCTGATTAACAGATCCAGGGAGCAGGGTACCACCACATTTTCTATAAAACAGCAGTAGAAATTTGCTTTACTGCAATGGGGGAAAAAGTTTTCTCCTTAGCAAACGCCCGACACCTTTCCTCCATCCACCTGGCCTCACAAATGGATGAATCAGCACTTTACAAACTCAACTAAACCAGTATATGCGGTTTTTACTCTGCACACAGTAATCGTTCAATACGTAACCCAGTTATGCTTAATAAGTAAGCACTTAATAAATGATTATGACCTTTTTTCTGAACATACCATGCTTCTTCTTAGGGTCAGTTCTCCTTTTTCAAACCAATTTTTAATCAGAAAACCTTCACAGTTATTAATGAATACACAGTGCCCTCTAGTGGATAAAATTCATTTATTCACTCATTCATTCAATCATATTTATTGAGCGCTTACTGTGTGCAGAGCACTGTACTAAGCGCTTGGGAGGCACAAGGCGGCAAAATGTTGCTCATCTATAGTAGCACACTGTTATTTGAACCGTGGTCAACTTGGATATGTTCTCTGCCCTAAAGTTAGGTCATCAGTGGTGTTTATTGAGCTCTTACTATGTGCAGAGCACTGTACTGAGCACTTGTGAGGGTACAATACAACCGAATTAGCAGGCACGTTTTCTGCCCATAGCGAGCTTATAGTCTAGAGGGGGAGACAGACATTAGTATGAATAAATAATTTATAATATAAGCTACAAATGAGCACATCGAACTCCGTGCCTGTCTCCGGTCCCATTACCTGGTCAGGGGGTGCATGGAAAGCTGAATCTGGCCTGCCTAGCTCGGGAGCTAAGAAGAATAGAGAAGCAGTGTGGCTCAGTGGAAAAGAGCCCGGGTTCTGGAGTCAGAGGTCATGGGTTCAAATCCTGGCTCCGCCACTTGTCAGCTGTGTGACTTTGGGCAAGTCACTTAACTTCTCTGTGCCTCAGTTCCCTCAGCTGTAAAATGGGGATGAAGACTGTGAGCCCCAGTGGGACAGACTGATCACCTTGTAACCTCCCCAGCGCTTAGAACAGTGCTTTGCACTGCCATTATTATAATCAATCAATTGTATTTATTAAGCGTTTACTGTGTGCAGAGCGCTGTACTAATCATCATAAATACCATATTATTCTTATTACTATTATTATTATGGCATTTGTTAAGCGCTTACTATGTGCCAAGCACTATTAAAAGTGCTGGGGGAGATACAAGGTAATCAGGTTGTCCCACATGGGGCTCACAGTCAATCCCCATTTTACAGATAAGGTAACAGGCACAGAGAAGTGAAGTAACTAGCCCAAGGTCACACAGCAGACAAGTGGCGGGGCCGGGAATAGAACCCTCGTCCTCTGATTCCCAAGCCCGTGCTCTTGTCACTAGGCCATCCTGCTTCTCAACTTCTCCAATGGGTCATGGAGGGGCTTAATTAGTCTGGGCAATCGATCAACTGATGTTTATTGAGTGCTCAGGATCATCAATGTTCTATTGGGCATCTCAGGGTAGGGGTATAAAGACGACCTGCAGATCCAAAACACAAATGGTCCCGGCGGAAGCATTTCCGACCTACCTCCTCTACCAAATGGACCCCGTAGTCTCTCTTCATAGGCTGGATGACCAAGCCCCTCGCATTGACAAGCTGGGTCAAGTCGATTGGTTGAGTAGGATCGATTCGGCCCAAGTCGATAAGGTACTGCAGTCTGTTGAGACTCAGGGGCGGGTACTGACGCCGGAAACTGAAAGCCAGAGGACCATTTCAAATACCAGGCTGAGAGTGAAACACCGAGTCAAACTGATTTTTAAACAGAAGGGAACCAAACGGATAGGAAATGAAGCCCTGAACACAGCCAGAGCAGGCTGGATGCTTGAGTCTTTTTCTTGGACGCTTTAAAAAACAAAACAAGAACCACATGCAGCCTTCCAGCAGTCCTGAAAAAGGTTGCGGCGAGGCCGTGATTAGGTAGAAAACCCACGGCCACCGGCTGCAAAGGCGCCAGACGCGGTGTGAATTCGGGTTCATCCGAAGAATCCACCGTTGCTTTGGGACAGTTGCCAACTAGGCTCGTTGGACCCTTCTGGCTCAGGCGGTGCAGTCAGTAAACGGGCTCTTGGCAACCCAAGTTCTTTTATTTATTTTTTTTAAAACAAGAGAGAGGCTTTTGATCAGCAGAAAGCATTTCCAGTCCTACCCATCCAGCTATCCCAACCCGGACCTGCGGGCCACAGGGAGCCCTCTACTTAAAACTGGAGTGGAAGCTGCAGTCCGTTTTCTTAAAAGGGGGATAATTTCCAGTACATGCTTTCTGAGGATGCTGACTGCAAATGGGATAATCGATCCCTTTCTAAAAGCTCTGCACAAGGCAGGGGCGGCATCCGGGTCAAGTCCACTTGGCTTCCCAGCCGTTAAGCTTGGGGAGGGTGGGGGAGAGGGGTGTAGTGACTCTGATCTTTTCTACCCTGGGGCAGGGAATGAGCTCATAAATTCCTTCTGGGCTCCTGGGGACCAGCGGTAGTGTAGAAGGACACTATGTGTGGCAGCCCCCCAGGAAGTCCAGCCCAACTCGGGCTCTGGGGTCCCGGGGCTTAGCTCAGCCCCGGCCTGATCAGTCGGGAAAATTTAGGCCCTGCCCTAGGACACCAGGGATTCCTGCTGCCAAGTGAAGGCACGGTGGAAGGGGCTCACAGTCAATCCCCATTTTACAGATGAGGTAACAGGCACAGAGAAGTGAAGTAACTAGCCCAAGGTCACACAGCAGACGAGTGGCGGGGCCGGGAATAGAACCCTCGTCCTCTGATTCCCAAGCCCGTGCTCTTGTCACTAGGCCATCCTGCTTCTCAACTTCTCCAGTGGGTGATGGAGGGGCTTAATTAGTTTGGGCAATCGATCAACTGATGTTGTTTATTGAGTGCTGAGGATCATCAATGTTCTATTGGGCTTAGTACAGTGCTCTGCACACAGTAAGCGCTCAATAAATACGATTGATTGATTGATTAAAGAATACCTGCATAAAGCACTGCAGGGCTGGTGTGAATACAAAAGTACTTGTGTACGCTCCCTGTGAGCAAGGTGTGTGTCACTGCTTTCATTTATTCATTCATTCATTCAATCACATTTATTGAGCGCTTACTGTTTGCAGAGCACTGCACTAAGCGCCCAAGAATCTCATACAGTGCCCACCACCAAATGAGAGTTCAACAAATACTGTAGTGAGAGAATGGAACCAGCCACAGTTGCTTCTAGTATCAACCTGAAAAATCTTATTTTTTTTTTAAGTTTTGTCCACATTTTTTAAGTTTTGTTTTCAAGCTAGAGCTCCATTTAAGAAATGTTTGTAATCATAAAGCTTTTGGGAAACTCAGAAGCCACGAAACCTAACTTCCAGGGGACTATATTCCCCTAAGCTCCTCTTCCTTCTCTCCAGTTTCTAAAGCATTAACATAATGGTAATTGCCAGAAGAATCAGTGCTGGTTTCCATTGCTTTGCCGACCCTTGGTCTTTCCTGTGGCTAATTATAAAGAGCTAAACTTAAGGTAGTCAAGGAACAAAACCATTTCAGAATTTTAGACTATAAGAACCTTGAGGATAGGGGCAAAAATCTTTTTCATTTTACCAAAAAAAAAAAAAAAAAACCAACACAAAAAACCCCCCAAAAAACAACCAAAAACCCCAAACCTCACCAAATCTACAAAAACTTTCCTTGGTCCACCCCACCTGAACCAATATCTTACTTTAAGGCACTGCATTTAACGACACTGAGCCACAGAATGACTTAAATCACTTCTATTTTCTTCCTGTCTCACCAAAAGGGATCTCTTTGGATCCCTAGCAGTGGCCAGTGCTAATCTGCGTGGCTGGATTAAAAATGAAGCATAGGGCTAATGTCAGGCCTGCGGACCTCCATGTCTAGCCAACTGTTACACTGGACTAACTCTGTATTTATGAAACAGCTAAAGAACTTTTCATTTTCACTACAAAAAAAAAGCACGAGAGAGTTGCATTTCAATTTAAATAAGTCAACTTACCTGTGTCCTTCATTGAAGCCATATTTTGGGATACGTAGGTAAAACGGCGTCTGACCCCCCTCAAAGCCTAAACGGGGACGGTTTCCTCTCTGCCTCTGACCTTTATGACCTCTGCCACATTTTCTACCTCTTCGCCGCCCTCTTCTTCGTCTCTCCTTGAAGGTGACAAAAATAGGTGCCAGTTTAATATGTTTGAAAACATTTTATTTGTGCTTTTTTTGTCAACTGATCCTCCCAACCGCCCAAGACACCTTTGTTTTTACCTTACCTTTAAAAAGAAAGTCTTGCCTAATCAGTCTAATCCACTATTTGATGCTTTGTGGATATAATAATTAAATCAACAGGGCAGTCTCGATCCTCACGGATCAGCACTCTTCCCCACTCAAAATTACAAGTGCCATAGGAATGCAATGTAAATTGGATGGAAGGAATTTATTGCCCATCATCATCAATGGCACTTATTGAATGCTTACTATGTGCAGAGCACTACACTAAGTGCTTGGGCACTACAATAAAACAGAGTTGGCAGACACGTTCCCTGCCCACAACTAGCTTACAGTGTACAGTGGGAGGGTGCAGACATTAATACAAGTAAATAATTTATATCATTTAAAATATATTACTTTTAAAGTTGAGTATTGCTGTCATCAGTCCAGGGAACTATCCCACCATTTGTTCAATAGAGCAGCCTTACTGGGTACACTCAGATAAGTACCATGTCATTGGCTTTCCCATTGCTTTGGCTAAAATACAGAATTAGGTGACTTTCAGACAAATCAGTTGTTCAGATGCAGCATGATGCGAGATTGGAAGAAAGGGTTCAGGGTAACAGATCAAAAGAAAAGTTGACTACGGTCATTGGTTAGAACTAAAATTATATTGATTTCGATGTACTAGATTGGCTGTGGCTCTTTGGTCCTTTGTCCTCATCTAGGCCAGAACAGGATGAGCATTCTCTGTGTAGAAAGCCCAGCACTTCAGCTAGGGTGACAAAGGGAAAAGAGCAGAAAGCATTTAATAGTTTTAAAAAGGACAAAGGTCACATCAAAAATCTAATGAGCATCCTCTGTGTAGAAAGCCCAGCACTTCAGCTAGGATGACAAAGGGAAAAGAGCAGAGAGTATTTAATGGTTTTAAAAAGGACAAAGGTCACACCAAAAAATCTAACTTCGCACCAAACACCGACAAGACGAGGGTGGCTTAGTGGAAAGAGCCCAGGCTTGGGAGTCAGAGGATGTGAGTTCTAATTCCAGCTGTGTGACCTTGGGCAAGTCACTTAACTTCTCTGTGCCTCAGTTACCTCACCTGTAAAACGGGGACTGACTGTGAGCCCCCCGTGGGGCAACCTGATCACCTTGCATCCCCCCAGCGCTTACAACCGTGCTTTGCACATAGTAAGCGCTTAATGCCATCATTATTATTATTACTTGTCTGCCG
This sequence comes from Tachyglossus aculeatus, assembly GCF_015852505.1. Classification (NCBI taxonomy): domain Eukaryota; kingdom Metazoa; phylum Chordata; class Mammalia; order Monotremata; family Tachyglossidae; genus Tachyglossus; species Tachyglossus aculeatus. The sequence goes on along the minus strand of NC_052090.1, from coordinate 15,698,432 downwards.
TGTGACCTTGGGGAAGTCACTTAACTTCTCTGTGCCTCAGTTGCCTCATCTGTAAAATGGATATGAAGACTGTGAGCCCCATATTTGTCTGCCGTGTGACCTTGGGTAAGTCCCTTAACTTCTCTGTGCCTCAGTTGCCTCATCTGTAAAATGGATATGAAAACTGTGAGCCCCATGTGGGACAACCTAATTACCTTGTATCTACCCCAGTGCTTAGAACAGTGCTTGGCATGTAGTGTGTGCTTAACAAATACCATCATTATTATTACTATTCGGTGGGGCTTACTGGAAAGAGCCCGGGCTTGGGAGTCAAAGGACATGGGCTCTAATCCCGGCTCCGCCGCTTGTCTGCTGTGTGGCCTTAGACAACTCACTTCACTTCTCTGTGCCTCAGTTGCCTCACCTGTAAAATGGGGATTAAAGTGTGAGCCCCACATGGGACAACCTGATTACCCTGTATCTATCCCAGTGCTTAGAACAATGCTTGGCACATAGTAAGGGCTTAACAGATACCATCTTTATTATATTATTAAGGGGAGGAGACGGGATTAGAACCCACGACCTCAGACTCCAAACCCGGGCTCTTTCCATTGGACTACACTGCTTCTCTAAGGAGAAGGGGGAAGGGGGGCGTGGTCATAATAATAACAACGAAGGCATTTGTTAAGCGCTTACTATGTGCCAGGCACTGTTCTAAGCGCTGGGGTAGATACAGGGTAATCAGGTTGTCCCACATGGGGCTCACACTTTTTAATCCCCCTTTTACAAATGAGGTCACTAAGGCCCAGAGAAGTGAAGTGACTTGCCCAAGGTCACGCAGCGGACAAGTGGCGGAGCCGGGATTATTCATTCATTCATTCCATCGTATTTATTGAGCGCTTACTGTGTGCAGAGCACTGCGCTAAGCGCTCGGGAAGCCCAAGTCGGCAACATATAGAGCCGGTCCCTACCCAACAGCGGGCTCACAGTCTAGAGAAGCAGCGTGGCTCAGTGGAAAGAGCCCGGGCTTTGGAGTCAGAGGTCATGGGTTCGAATCCCGGCTCCGCCAATTGTCAGCTGGGTGACTTTGGGAGAGTCACTTCACTTCTCTGTGCCTCAATTACCTCATCTGTAAAATGGGGATTAAAGCTGTGAGCCCCCCGTGGTACAACCTGATTACTTTGTAACCTCCCCAGCGCTTAGAGCAGTGCTTTGCACATAGTAAGCGCTTAACAAATACCATCATTATTATTATTCTGTGCCTCTGTGACCTCATCTGTAAAATGGGGGTTAAAACTGCGAGCCCCCCGTGGGACAACCTGAACGCCTTGTAACCTCCCCAGCGCTTAGAACAGTGCTTTGCACATAGTAAGCGCTTAACAAATACCATTATTATTATTATTATTATTATCATTCTATGCCTCAGTGACCTCATCTGTAAAATGGGGATTAAAACTGTGAGCCCCCCGTGGGACAACCTGATCGCCTTGTAACCTCCCCAGCGCTTAGAACAGTGCTTTGCACATAGTAAGCGCTTAACAAATACCATTATTATTATTATTATTATCATTATTCTGTGCCTCAGTGACCTCATCTGTAAAATGGGGATTAAAACTGTGAGCCCCCCGTGGGACAATCTGATCGCCTTGTAACCTCCCCAGCGCTTAGAACAGTGCTTTGCACATAGTAAGCACTTAACAAATACCATCATCATCATTATTATTATTATTCTGTGCCTCAGTGACCTCATCTGTAAAATGGGGATTAAAACTGCGAGCCCCCCGTGGGGCAACCTGATCGCCTTGTAACCTCCCCGGCGCTTAGCACAGGGCTTGGCACATAGTAAGCGCTCAATAAATGCCATCATTATTATTATCTTTATTAGAAACGGGCTCGCGTCTCTGCTGGGTGACCTTGGGCAGGTCACTTCACATCTCCGCGCCTCAGCTCCCTCGTCTGTAAAATGGGGATGGAGATTGGGAACCCCACGTGGGACAACCTCGTCACTTTGTAACCCCCCCACCAGCGCTTAGCACAGTGCTTGGCACATAGTAAGCGCTCAATAAATGCCATCATTATTATTATGTTTATTAGAAACGGGCTCACGTCTCTGCTCGGTGACCTTGGGCAGGTCACTTCACATCTCTGCGCCTCAGCTCCCTCGTCTGTAAAATGGGGATGGAGACTGGGAACCCCACGTGGGACAACCTCGTCCCTTTGTAACCCCCCCAACAGCGCTTAGAACAGTGCTTTGCACATAGTAAGCACTTAACAAATACCACCATCATTATTATTATTATTCTGTGCCTCAGTGACCTCATCTGTAAAACGGGGATTAAAACTGCGAGCCCCCCGTGGGACAACCTGATTGCCTTGTAACCTCCCCAGCGCTTAGAACAGTGCTTGGCACATGGTAAGCGCTCAATAAATGCCATCATTATTATTATCTTTATTAGAAACGGGCTCACGTCTCTGCTGGGTGACCTTGGGCAGGTCACTTCACATCCCCGCGCCTCAGCTCCCTCGTCTGTCAAATGGGGATGGAGACTGGGAGCCCCCCGTGGGACAACCTCATCACTTTGTAACCCCCCACCAGCGCTTAGAACAGTGCTTTGAACATAGTAAGCGCTTAACAAATACCACCATCATTATTATCCTTATTCTGTGCCTCAGTGACCTCATCTGTAAAATGGGGATTAAAACTGCGAGCCCCCCGTGGGACAACCTGATCGCCTTGTAACCTCCCCAGCGCTTAGAACAGTGCTTGGCACATGGTAAGCGCTCAATAAATGCTGTCATTATTATTATCTTTATTAGAAACGGGCTCGCGTCTCTGCTGGGTGACCTTGGGCAGGTCACTTCACATCTCCGCGCCTCAGCTCCCTCGTCTGTCAAATGGGGATGGAGACTGGGAGCCCCACGTGGGACAACCTCGTCACTTTGTAACCCCCCCACCAGCGCTTAGCACAGTGCTTGGCACATAGTAAGCGCTCAATAAATGCCATCATTATTATTATGTTTATTAGAAACGGGCTCACGTCTCTGCTCGGTGACCTTGGGCAGGTCACTTCACATCTCTGCGCCTCAGCTCCCTCGTCTGTCAAATGGGGATGGAGACTGGGAGCCCCCCGTGGGACAACCTCATCACTTTGTAACCCCCCACCAGCGTTTAGAACAGTGCTTTGAACATAGTAAGCGCTTAACAAATACCACCATCATTATTATTCTTATTCTGTGCCTCAGTGACCTCATCTGTAAAATGGGGATTAAAACTGCGAGCCCCCCGTGGGACAACCTGATCGCCTTGTAACCTCCCCGGCGCTTAGAACAGTGCTTGGCACATAGTAAGCGCTCAATAAATGCCACCATTATTATTATCTTTATTAGAAACAGGCTCGCGTCTCTGCTGGGTGACCTTGGGCAGGTCACTTCACATCTCTGCGCCTCAGCTCCCTCGTCTGTCAAATGGGGATGGAGACTGGGAGCCCCCCGTGGGACAACCTCATCACTTTGTAACCCCCCACCAGCGCTTAGAACAGTGCTTTGAACATAGTAAGCGCTTAACAAATACCACCATCATTATTATCCTTATTCTGTGCCTCAGTGACCTCATCTGTAAAATGGGGATTAAAACTGCGAGCCCCCCGTGGGACAACCTGATCGCCTTGTAACCTCCCCAGCGCTTAGAACAGTGCTTGGCACATAGTAAGCGCTCAATAAATGCCACCATTATTATTATCTTTATTAGAAACGGGCTCGCGTCTCTGCTGGGTGACCTTGGGCAGGTCACTTCACATCTCCGTGCCTCAGCTCCCTCGTCTGTAAAATGGGGATGGAGACTGGGAGCCCCACCTGGGACAACCTCGTCACTTTGTAACCCCCCCACCAGCGCTTAGCACATAGTAAGCGCTCAATAAATGCCATCATTATTATCATGTTTATTAGAAACGGGCTCATGTCTCTGCTGGGTGACCTTGGGCAGGTCACTTCACATCTCTGCGCCTCAGCTCCCTCGTCTGTAAAATGGGGATGGAGACTGGGAGCCCCACGTGGGACAACCTCGTCCCTTTGTAACCCCCCCCACCAGCGTTTAGCACAGTGCTTGGCACATATTAAACACTTAAATACCAACATAATTATTATTATGATGATGATGGTGATGATTACCGGTTTCTTGGAGCCGGGGCTGGGTCTGAGGTTGGCCAGGGTGACGCGCGGCAGGGCGCGCAGCAGGTCGAGGGCCTCGGCCCCGCCGCCCCTCAGGGGGCCCGCCATCACTCCAGCGCACGCGCGCGCGCGCGCGCGCGCACGGACGGCCAGGCACGTACGTACGCGCGCGTCCACGCGCGCCCCCTCTCCGGACGGCAGGCCGCGCTGCTTTACGGCCGAGGCCCCGGCTCTGTGGCGCGGCACGACACTGCGCGACGGCGCGGTTTCCGGCCCCCGCCCCTCGGAGGGGCCCCTGAGGCCGAGGGCGCGCGCGCGCGCGCGCCGCCCGTCCCCGCCTCTTCGGCCTTTTTCTTTCTTTTCTTTTTTCTTTACCTTTCTTTCTTTCTTTCTTTCTTTCTTTCTTTCTTTCTTTCTTTCTTTCTTTCTTTCTTTCTTTCTTTCTTTCTTTCTCTCTTTTTCTTTCTTTCTTTCTCTCTCTATCTCTCTTTCTCTCCCTTTCTTTCTCTCTTTCTTTTTCTTTCTCTCTTTCTCCCTTTCTTTCTTTCTCTCTCTCTTTCTCTCTTCCTTTCTTTCTTTCTCTCTCTCTTTCTTCCTTTCTTTCTTTCTCCCTCTCTTTCTCTCTTCCTTCCTTTCTTTCTTCCTTTCTTTCTATCTCTCCCTTTCTTCCTTCCTTTCTTTCTTTCTCTTTCTCTCGCTTTCTTTCTCTTTCTTCCTTCCTTTCTTTCTCCCTTTCTTTCTCTGTCTCCCTTTCTTACTTTCCTTCTTCCTTTCTCTCTCTCTTTCTTTCTTCCTTTCTCTTTCCCCCTTTCTTTCTTTCTTTCTCTCTCTTCCTTTCTTTCTTTCTTTCTCTCTCTTCCTTTCTTTCTTTCTTTCTCTCTCTCTTTTTCTTCCTTCCTTCCTTTCTTTCTCTCTCTCTCTCTCTTCCTTTCTTTCTTTCTTCCTTTCTTTCTCTCTCTTCCTTTCTTACTTTCTTTTTCTTTCTTTCTTTCTCTCTTTTTCTTTCTTTCTTTCTCTCTCTTTCTCTATGTCTCTTTCTCTCCCTTTCTTTCTCTCTTTCTTTTTCTTTCTTTCTTTCTCTCTTTCTCCCTTTCTTTCTTTCTTTCTCTCTCTCTTTCTCTCTTCCTTTCTTTCTTTCTCTCTCTCTTTCTCTCTCTCTTTCTTTCTTTCTTTCTCCCTCTCTCTCTTCCTTCCTTTCTTTCTTCCTTTCTTTCTATCTCTCCCTTTCTCCCTTCCTTTCTTTCTTTCTCTTTCTCTCACTCTTTCTTTCTCTCTTTCTTCCTTCCTTTCTTTCTCTCTCTCTCTCTCTTTCTTCCTTCCTTTCTTTCTCCCTTTCTTTCTTTCTCTGTCTCTCTTCCTTTCTTACTTTCCTTCTTCCTTTCTCTCTCTCTTTCTTCTTTTCTTTCTCCCTTTCTTTCTTTCTTTCTTTCTTTCTTTCTCTCTTCCTTTCTTTCTCTCTCTCTTTTTCTTCCTTCCTTTCTTTCTCTCTCTCTCTCGTTCTTTCTTCCTTTCTTTCTCTCTTTCTTCCTTTCTCTCTTTCTCCCTTTCTTTCTCTCTTTCTCTCTCTTCCTTTCTTACTTTCTTTCTTTCTCTCTTTTCTCTCTCTCTCTTTCTTCCTTCCTTCCTTCCTTTCTCCCTCTCTTTCTCTCTTCCTTCCTTTCTTCCTTTCTTTCTATCTCTCCCTTTCTTCCTTTCTTCCTTTCTTTCTCTTTCTCTCGCTTTCTTTCTCTCTTCCTTCCTTTCTCTCTCTCTTTCTTCCTTCCTTTCTCCCTTTCTTTCTTTCTCTGTCTCTCTTCCTTTCTTACTTTCCTTCTTCCTTTCTCTCTTTCTTTCTTCCTTTCTCTTTCTCCCTTTCTTTCTTTCTTTCTCTCTCTTCCTTTCTTTCTTTCTTGCTCTCTCTCTTTTTCTTCCTTCCTTTCTTTCTCTCTCTCTCTCTTCCTTTCTTTCTTCCTTTCTTTCTCTCTCTCTCTCTCTTCCTTTCTTTCTTCCTTTCTTTCTCTCTTTCTTTCTTTCTTCCTTTCTCTCTCTCTCTTCCTTTCTTACTTTCTTCCTTTCTCTCTTTCTCTCTCTCTCTTTCTTTCTTCCTTTCTTTCTTCCTTCCTTTCTTCCTGAGTAAGCACTCAGTAAATACTACTGAATGAATGAAGTGGCAGCACCAGGATCAGACCCTAAGGAATTATTTATATTAATGCCTGTCTCCCCCTCTAGACTGTGAGCTCACTGTGGGCAGGAGTGTGTCTGTTTGTTGTTATAGTGTACTCTCCCAAGAGCTTAACACAGTGCTCAGCACACGGGAGGCGCTCAGTACACAGTAACCGCTCAGCTCGCTGTGGGAGGAGAGGCGGGAGGCGAGGCCTCCGCGCACGCGCAGAAGTGAGAAGGTGCGGCCTCTGCGCACGCGCAGGGATGGCGGGAGGTGTGGCCGCCGCGCACGCGCAGAGGTGGGAAGGTGTGGCCTCCGCGCACGCGCCGGGGTGGCGGGAGGTGTGGCCTCCGCGCACGTGCAGGGGTGGCGGGAGGTGTGGCCTCCGCGCACGCGCAGAGTTGGGAGGATGCGGCCTCCGCGCACGCGCAGGGGTGGGGGCGGAAGGCGTGGCCTCAGCGCACGCGCAGAGGTGGGAAGGTGTGGCCTCCGCGCACGCGCAGAGGTGGGAAGGTGCTGCCTCCGCGCACGCGCAGAGGGTGTGGGGTGTGTGGCCTCTGCCCACGAGAAGGGGCGGGGGAGCGGGAGGCGTGGCCTCCGCGCACAAGCAGGTGTGGAGGGGCGGGAGGCGTGGCCTCTGCGCACGAGCAGAGGTGTGAAGGTGTGGCCTCCGCGCACGCGCAGAGGGTGCGGGGCGTGGCTTCCTCTCACGATTAGGTGTGGGGGAGGCGGGAGGCGTGGCCTCCGCACACGCGCCGCGGTGGACGGGCGGGAGGTGCGGCCTCCGCGCACGCGCAGAGGTGGGAAGGTGTGGCCTCCGTGCACGCGCAGAGGGTGTGGGCTGTGGCCCTCGCTCACGATGAGGGGTGGGGGGGCGGGAGGCGTGGCCTCCGCGCACGCGCAGAGGCGGGAAGGTGTGGCCTCCGCGCACGCGCAGAGGGTGTGGGGCGTGGCTTCCTCACGAGTAGAGGTGGGAAAGTGTGTGTGTGTGTGTGTGTGTGTGTGTGTGTGTCCGCGCACGCGCAGGGGTGGGGAGGCGTGTCCCCCGCGCACGCGCACTGGCGGGTGGGCGGGCGGGCGAGGGAGTCCGGGGCGCGGCGGTCGCATGCCCGCAGTCGCGAGCCGCCCGCCCCGAGCCCGCCGCCCTCAGCGCCTTCTCCTCCTCCTCCTCCTCCTCTTCCTCCTCCTCCTCCCTTCCGGTTCCGACGCATGTGCGGCAATAACATGTCCGCCCCGCTCCCCGCCATCGTCCCCGCCGCCAGGAAGGCCACCGCTGCGGTGAGGAGGGCGGCCCGGAGGGAGGGAGGGCGGCCCGGAGGGCGGGTGGTCCTACCCTTCGGCCCCCGGTGGGGGGCGCGCGCGGGCGGGGGGGCGCGCATGCGCGCGCACGCCGGGGAGCGGCCCCCCCCCCCGCTGCCGCCGCCTTCTGCGCTCGTTCATTCATTCATTCATTCATTCATTCATTCCTTCATTCCTCTTTTCTGTGTCCGCTGTGTGACTTGGGGCAAGTCGCTCCCCCTCTCTGGGCCTCTCAGCTCCCTCCTCCCTCATCGGAGAAGCAGCGTGGCTCGGGGGAAAGAGCCCGGCCGGGGGAGTCGAGAGGTCATGGGTTCATTCATTCATTCATTTCATTCATTCCATTCATTCAGTCGTACTTAATCAATCGCATTTATTGAGCGCTTACTGTGTGCAGAGCACTGTGCTAAGCGCTTGGGAAGTACAAGTTGGCAACATACAGAGACAGTCCCTGCCCAACAGCGGGCTCACAGTCTAGAAGGGGGAGACAGACGACAAAACAAAACATAGTAACAAAATAAAATAAATAGAATAGATTATGTACAAGTAAAGTAAATAGAGTAATAAATATGTACAAACATAGATACATATATACAGGTGCTGTGGGGAAGGGAAGGAGGTAAGATGGGGGGGATGGAGAGGGGGACGAGGGGGAGAGGAAGGAAGGGGCTCAGTCTGGGAAGGCCTCCTGGAGGAGGTGAGCTCTCAGCAGGGCCTTGAAGGGAGGAAGAGAGCGAGCTGGGCGGATGGGCAGAGGGATTGGGGGCATTCCGGGCCCGGGGGGTGACGTGGGCCGGGGGTCGATGGTGGGACAGGCGATAAATTTTTATTTATTTTACTTGTACATAATCTATTCTATTTATTTTATTCTGTTAGTATGTTTGGTTTTGTTGTCTGTCTCCCCCTTCTAGACTGTGAGCCCACTGTTGGGTAGGGACTGTCTGTATGTGTTGCCAACATGGACTTCCTAAGCGCTTAGTATAGTCCTCTGCACACAGTAAGCGCTCAATAAATACGATTGATTGAGAACGAGGCCCGGTGAGGAGATCAGCGGCGGAGGAGCGGAGGGTGCGGGCTGGGCTGGAGAAGGAGAGAAGGGAGGTGAGGTAGGAGGGGGCGAGGGGATGGCCAGCCTTGAAGCCCAGGGTGAGGAGTTTCTGCCTGATGCGCAGGTTGATTGGGAGCCACTGGAGATTTTTGAGGAGCAGCGTGGCTCCCGGCCTTGGGAGGCAAGAGGAAATGGGCTCATTCGTTCACTCATTTCATTCATTCCATTCATTCAGTCGTACTTACTGAGCGCTCACCGTGTGCAGAGCACTGGACTAAGCGCTTGGGAAGTCCAAGGTGGCAACACAGAGAGCCGGTCCCTACCCAACAGCGGGCTCACAGGCTAGAAGGGGGAGACAGACAACAAATCATATTATTAACAAGATAAAATAAATAGAATTCATTCATTCAGTCGTATTTATTGAGCGCTCACTGTGTGCAGAGCACTGGACTAAGCGCTTGGGAAGTCCAAGTTGGCAACACAGAGAGCCGGTTCCTACCCAACAGCGGGCTCACAGGCTAGAAGGGGGAGACAGACAACAAAACATATTAACAAAATAAAATAAAGAGAATTCATTCATTCAATCGTATTTATTGAGCGCTTACTGTGTGCAGAGCACTGGGCTAAGCGCTTGGGAAGTCCAAGTTGGCAACATAGAGAGCCGGTCCCTACCCGAACAGCGGGCTCACAGTCTAGAAGGGGGAGACAGACAACAAAACATATTAACAAAATAAAAAATAAATAGAATTCGTTCATTCAATCGTATTTATTGAGCGCTTACTGTGTGCAGAGCACTGGGCTAAGCGCTTGGGAAGTCCAAGTTGGCAACATAGAGAGCCGGTCCCTACCCGAACAGCGGGCTCACAGTCTAGAAGGGGGAGACAGACAACAAAACATAGTAACAAAATAAATAGAATTCATTCATTCAGTCGTATTGAGCGCTCACTGTGTGCAGAGCACTGGACTAAGCGCTTGGGAAGTCCAAGTTGGCAACATAGAGAGACGGTCCCTTCCCAACAGCAAGCTTACAGTCTAGAAGGGGGAGACAGACAACAAAACATATTAACAAAGTATAATAGAATAAATATGTGCAAGTAAGATATATAGAGTAATAAATATGTACAGGTATATATATTCATTGGTTCAATCGTATTTATTGAGCACTCCTACTGTGTGCAGGGCACCGGACTAAGCGCTTGGGAAGTCCAAGTTGGCAACGTATAGAGCTGGTCCCTACCCAACAGCAGGCTCACAGTTTAGAAGGGGGAGGCAGACGACAAAACAAAACATATTCACAAAATAAAATAAATGGAATAATCCCAGCTCTGCCAGCTGTCCTCTGGGTGACTTTGGGCAAGTCACTTCACTTCTCTGCGCCTCAGTGACCTCATCTGGAAAATGGGGATGAAGACTGGGAGCCCCCCTCCGGGGGACAACCTGATCACCTGGTAACCCCCACTCCAGCGCTTAGATCAGTGCTTGGCCCATAGTAAGCGCTTAATAAATGTCATCGTTATTGGAAATAATAAATAAATAATGATGGCATTTGTTAAGCACTTACTATGGGCCAAACACTGTTCTAAGTGCATAATGATGGCATCTGTTAAGCACTTACTATGGGCCAAGCACTGTTCTAAGCGCTGGGGGGGATACAAGGTGATCAGGTTGTCCCACTTGGGGCTCGCCGTCTTCATCCCCATTTTACAGAGGAGGGAACTGAGGCACAGAGAATCATAATGATGGCGTTTGTTAAGCGCTTACTACGTGCAAAGCGCTGTTCTGAGCGCTGGGATGGATAGGAAGGTGATCTGGCTGTCCCCCGGGGAGTTCACAGTCAATCCCCCTTTTCCAGATGGGGGAACTGAGGCCCAGAGAAGTGAAGTGACTTGCCCAAAGTCACACAGCTGGCAAGCGGCGGAGACAGGATTAGAATCCACGGCCTCTGACTCCTGTCTCCACGTTTCGTTTTGTTGTCTGCCTCCCCCTTCTAGACTGCGAGCCCGTTGTTGGGGAGGGACCGGCTCTATATGTTGCCAAATTGTACTTCCCAAGCGCTTAGTACAGTGCTCTGCACCCAATAAGCGCTCAATAGATACGATTGAATGAATGAAGGACTCCCAAACCCGGGCTTTTTGCACTGAGCCACGCTGCTTCTCTACGTCCCCAGCGCTTAGAATGGTGCTTGGCACATAGTAACCGCTTAATAAATGCCATTATTATTATTATTATTATTATTTATTGAGCGCTTACTGCATGCAGAGCACTGTACTAAGCGCTTGGGAAGAACAAGTCGGCAACATAGACGGTCCTTCCCCCAAAAAGGGCTCACTGCGGAGCCTCCTGGGGAAGGGGGAGCCGGGAACCAGCGGGGCTCGGGGGCACGAACCCGTACTGGGGAGTCAGAGGTCGTGGGTTCTAATCCCGCCTCCGCCGCTCGGCTGCTGGGTGACCTTGGGCAATCAATCAATCAATCAATCGTATTTATTGAGCGCTTACTATGTGCAGAGCACTGTACTAAGCGCTTGGGAAGTACAAATTGGCAACACATAGAGACAGTCCCTACCCAACAGTGGGCTCACAGTCTAAAAGGGGGAGACAGAGAACAGAACCAAACATACCAACAAAATAAAATAAATAGGATAGAAATGTACAAGTAAAATAAATAAATAAATAAATAAATAGAGTAATAAATATGTACAACCATATATACATATATACAGGTGCTGTGGGGAAGGGCTATTATTAGCCCCCCGGCCAGCCCGCCGGACACCGGGGCCCCGCGGGAGCCGCGAGGACCAGCTTCCATCCCGTTTATGGAGCTCCGACTACGTGCAGAGCACTGTACTAAGCGCTCAGGCCGCTTCGCCCGCCGGAGGGGACCCTTGAGGACCCTTTTTTTAATTTCTCGAGTTGCCGGGGAAGTCACCCCATCCTGTTTTGTCATCTTTCTCCCCCTTTTAGACTGCGAGCCCGCTGTTGGGTAGGGACTGTCTCTAGATGTTGCCAATTTGTACTTCCCAAGCGCTTAGTACAGTGCTCTGCACATAGTAAGCACTCAATAAATGCGATTGATTGATTGACTGTATCTGCTGCCGAATGGTACCTTCCAAGCACTCAGTCCAGTGCTCTGCACCCGGTAAGCGCTCAATAAACGCGATTGAATGAATGATTGAAGGTGCCCGCCTTTCATCCTTTTATTTTTTTTCTCAGTACGGGTTTCTGAGAGTTTATGCATTCAGTCGTACTCATTGAGCGCGTACTGTGTGCAGAGCACTGCACTGAGCACTTGGGAAGTATAATTCGGCAACAGATAGAGACAATCCCTACCCGACAACGGGCGCGCAGTCTGGAAGTTTATGCATTCGTGTCTCTGTGTCCTTCCCAGAAAAATTGCCTACTTTCCACCTCCAAAGGGTGTGCAGTGAAGAGGGGTTTCTAGAGGAGGGGGTGGCTTTTGAGAAACGTTTGGAAGTATAAAATATACAAAGTTTTGGGCTCGGATGCGTGGCCACGGATTTTGCAGTACCGAAGGCGCGACTTGAACCGCAAATTCCCGGGAGTCCGACTGGGCTAGGACGTACCAAAGTTGGCCTTCAGCAATGCCTCCGTGGGCAACCTGAAGGAGTTTTAGGCGCACAAATTAATTAATCCTCCCCGAGAGAGACGTAGGAAGTGTTTCTGCCATCGCAGGTGAGGCGCGTTGAGATTAATTAACTTGCTGATGATACTAGAGAGTCTAGCGGATAAGCAAAAAATGAATCGTGCCCTGGTTTTATCTCCTGGGCTAGCAAAACGTTCTCCGTTGCCATTTTTACATTTTTGCTTTTTTATTCTAGGTTATTTTCCTTCATGGACTGGGAGATACCGGGTAGGTACCGCTGTTAGTAGAGTAAAAAAGAATCGTGTGTAGGGGGTGAGGCCTCGCTTTATGTCTCCCAACCAGACAGGAAGTCAGATTTCACAAGGAGGGGTTCGACTCCCAGATTTCTTGATCGTGCGTCACATGCAACGTGATCGTTGTCTTCCTCGTATTTTGGTAAATAGCTCCCTTCGGCCTTCTCGTTCTTTTCCAGCCCCTGGATTTTAAATCGGTCCCCTCGTTTCCAGTGAAGGAGGCACCAGATTGTAAAGCCCTGAGGACATGGATGGTGTATATTTTATCGTACTTTTTCCAGGAGTGTAGTACAGGGTTCTGTGCATATAGGCGTTCAGTGAGTAGCAACGATTGATCAGGGCTACCACTTCTAGCTATGGGGTGGTGAGGGAGCAGGGTCACTGGGAAGGGGCAAGCTGAGGTGAACAGAGCTAGGGGCTCGAAGAAGGCCAGGGACCGCTGGAGCGGATCAGCGATCTTGTAACACATGCTTTACACACTGCATCTCCACCCGGGCCGCCCCAATTTTAATCCTCCCAGCCCACACCCACGCTCGAAATCCAGCCAGAATGTATTTCTTTTGAGGACTGATCCGTCAGCGATGGAGTTCCCTCTTTTAAAATTGCGGCTGAAGTACTCGGAAAAAATTCCACCAATTCACCTCACTGCTGATTAATTGGTTCTGGGTGAAAAGGTCCCGCAGCCTACCCTCTGGAGAGTTTTGCCCTGCGAGAGGTAAATTGAAATGAAATAGGAAGCGCCTGGGGATCATCATCAACCGTATTGAGCGCTTACTATGTGCAGAGCACTGTACTAAGCGCTTGGGAAGTACAAATTGGCAACATATAGAGACAGTCCCTACCCAACAGTGGGCTCACAGTCTTCTGGCTCTGGGCAAGAAACTTTCTGAGGTTAAATGCCCAGCAAACAGGGAGAGTAGATGGTTTTGTAGCACACCTGGTATTATTCTGTACAGGAGAGATTTGGGGGGACCGTCCCTAGCTTGAGCTGAGCCGTACCCGATAGGTATTGAGAAAGGCAGGTTCTGGTCCACTTTTAATAAGTCGGGGCAAGAGAACCAGCAGCGCTTAGAACAGTGCTTTGCACATAGTAAGCGCTTAATAAATGCCATTATTATTATTATTATTATTATTATTATTATTATTAAAGGAGGTGGGCCCCCCTCCATTTTCATGCCCTTCATTTTGGCTTCATCTGAAAGGATATATAAATCAATCAATCAATCAGTCGTATTTATTGAGCGCTTACTATGTGCAGAGCACTGTTCTAAGCGCTTGGGAAGTACAAATTGGCAACACATAGAGACAGTCCCTACCCAACAGTGGGCTCACAGTCTAAAAGGGGGAGACAGAGAACAGAACCAAACATACCAACAAAATAAAATAAATAGGATAGAAATGTACAAGTAAAATAGATAAATAAATAAATAAATAGAGTAATAAATATGTACAACCATATATACATATATATAAATGTCATCTCGGATGTTTCCCTCTCTGACCGTTTTGCTGGGCAGCAGGGATGGGGTTGATTGGGGGGGGACTGGGAAGACTTGGTCCCAAACCCGAAGGATTCTGTGCCGTGCTGTCTTGAGTTCCACAGGACCAGCAGCCACTGTAGATATCTGCCCAAGGACCAGGAAGCTTAAATTCATTCAGTCGTATTTATTGAGCACTTACTGCGTGCAGAGCACTGTACTAAGCGCTGGGGAAGTACAAGTTGGCAACGTATGGCAATTTAAATGGAAAATTGGGGGGTACAAGAGGAACCAGGGCTGCATTAGGGTCTGCATAGTAACATAGTGCAATGTAGTGGGTCCCACGGCATTCGTTCGATAACTTGCTTAGAGGTTTTTGTTTAACGTGGGATGTTTTGTCTCCCTGCAAGCTGGAATGCCGCCTGGTGATTATGAGACCCTTGTGGGATAGGGACTGTGTATCTGACCTGATTCACTTGAATCTGCCCCAGGGTTTAGTACTGTGCTTGGCGTATAGCAAGTGCTTAACATGTACCACAATTATTATTTTTGATGAGCACCTGGAAATTCAGAGTCTGGTCTGTCTGAACCCTCAGCATTAATCAGGGTATTTAAACTGGGTGGGGCCCCTTTCAACCTGAATCTGGGCAGTATGTAGGGTGAGACACAAACGAAAAAGTAGCCGTGGATAGAATTTAGCCAGTTTGGGTTTAGGCGAGGCCAGTCTGGCCTGGTCTCTCGTTTTGGGACATGGTCTGAGGACTGGTGGGCTTGAAAATCATGGGTTGACTACAGCTCAAGCAGAGCTCTTAAAGAGCAGACTCAAGTTGCTCCACTCAGAGAGGCTCAGCAATATCCTCTTGTTCCCGACTAGACAAGGGTACGGTCTTTTTTTCTTCCTGGTGTAGATTGCAGAAAGCTCTCACGGAGGAAGGTGATCCCCGGATATTAGGTGTAAAGATGGGAATGAGTCAGGCTACTTCGGGATAGTCCTTTGCTTCTGCGTCTGGTGGGTTTTCGCGTTAGTTATGGTAATGTTTGATGTTAGTGAAATATTTTGCCCTCGGATTGGCATTTCACATATAAAGCAGGCAAGTGGCAGATGTGCAGAGCTGCAGAACTGAGGGGGGAAAAACTCCCACTAATTCAGTAATTGTAGAACTGTATAAGCAAAACAGTTTCTTCCCTTTGGTGGCAGAAAGATTTGGAGACAACAGAGACTCCTAGGCGAAAGAGTTATAGCAGGCAAGTGGCAGATGTGCCGAGCTGCAGAACTGAGGGGGGAAAAACTCCCACTAATTCAGTAATTGTGGAACTGTATAAGCAAAACGGTTTCTTCCCTTTGGTGGCAGAGAGATTTGGAGACGACAGAGACTCCTAGGCGAAAGAGTTATAGCAGGCAAGTGGCAGATGTGCAGAGCTGCAGAACTGAGGGGGGAAAAACTCCCATTAATTCAGTAATTGTAGACCTGTATAAGCAAAACAGTTTCTTCCCTTTGGTGGCAGAGAGATTTGGAGACGACAGAGACTCCTAGGCGAAAGAGTTATAGCAGGCAAGTGGCAGATGTGCAGAGCTGCAGACCTGAGGGGGGAAAAACTCCCACTAATTCAGTAATTGTAGAACTGTATAAGCAAAACAGTTTCTTCCCTTTGGTGGCAGAGAGATTTGGAGACAACAGAGACTCCTAGCCGAAAGAGTTATTCCAGAGCATCTGTTCCCATCAAGGCAGGGTCAATACCCATTTGCACCGTCTCCTGGGAACTCCAGTCGAAGGCTTGTAGAGAAGAGGAGCAAGAGCCCAGGCTGAGTTGGTAGGATAATAGTGAACAAAGTCAGGAAGGAGTCAGGTTCAAAGCTACAACATCATCAGTGGTGTTTATTGAACACATACTGGTTGCAAGATGAGCAGGATGCTCATCTTTTGCTGCTTCTTTCCCGACAAGGGTTTTTCCGGTGCAAGAGTCAGCCTGCTTTCTGCCTTGTACTCAAATAGCCAGGAGAGAGAGAGCATTGCAGCTTTTTCTGGAGCATCTCCACAAATGCAGGACACTGAGCTCCTTGCTCGAGTCCCACGCCAGCAATCCGGTGTCCAAGCCAGTCCCGCTTGTGTCTGCAACTGGCTGAGGTGGGATAGCCGTGACGCTACAGAACTAACTACAGATGAGGTGGGGAGGACCAGAAATGGCTGCAAGCTTGCTTCCAGGGGAGGCTGCAGTGCGTTCATCACAACTGCCCCCGAGACCACATTTAAATGAATCCCAACATAAGGTCATTTTTCCCTTTGACTCACCAACCACATTTCCAGCCTTTTAGGGAGTTTGGCCTACCTTCCATACCGGCAGGTACTGCAACTCCCCTTCCCCCGGGCCTGGAATGCCCTCCCTCTGCCCATCCGCCAAGCTAGCTCTCTTCCTCCCTTCAAGGCCCTGCTGAGAGCTCACCTCCTCCAGGAGGCCTTCCCACACTGAGCCCCTTCCTTCCTCTCCCCCTCGTCCCCCTCTCCATCCCCCCCATCTTACCTCCTTCCCTTCCCCACAGCACCTGTATATATGTATATATGTTTGTACATATTTATTACTCTATTTTACTTGTACATATCTATTCTATTTATTTTATTTTGTTACTATGTTTGGTTTTGTTCTCCGTCTCCCCCTTTTAGACTATGAGCCCACTGTTGGGTAGGGACCGTCTCTATATGTTGCCAATTTGTACTTCCCAAGCGCTTAGTACAGTGCTCTGCACATAGTAAGTGCTCAATAAATACGACTGATGATGATGATGAAGTGAGGGTGCCTTTTTATGTGTGTATATGTGTATGTGGGGTATTATTATATGCCAAGCACTGTACCAAGCTCTGGGATAGCTACAGGATAATCCGGTCCCACATGGGGCTCGCGGAGTAAATAGAAGGAAGAGCAGGTAGAGTCCCCATTTTGCAGATGAGGGAACTGAGGCACAAGGAAGTTAAAGTGACTTGCCCAAGAGCACAAGGCGGGTAAGTGGCGGAGCCAGGATTAGGCCTCTGACTCCAAGACTTGTATTTCTTCCAAAAGGCCACGGGTGCAGTAGAGAAGATTGGTGGGGCATTGAAGACCAGCTAAATTGAGCCATCTGGACTGGCCCCGGGAGTTGAGAACCAGGAGGTTTTCCTCATTCACTAGGCAGCAGTTTGGTCACTTCCAAAATAGAGGTGACTTGACCAAACTTCACTTTTTTTTTTTTTTTTGGATGGCATTTGTTAAGCGCTTACTACGTGCAGAGCACTGGTCTAAGCGCCGGGGGGGATACAAGGTGATCAAGTTGTCCCACGTGGGGCTCCCAGTCTTCATCCCCATTTTACAGATGGGCTCAGAGAAGTGACTTGCCCAAAGTCACACAGCAGACACGTGGTGGAGCCGGGATTCGAACCCATGACCTCTGACTCCAAAGCCCGGGCTCTTCCCACTGAGCCACGCTGCTTCTCTTAGCTCTTACTCTCTTACCTCTTAGAGTTCTTAGCTCTAATTCTTGGATGTAAATGCAGTAAGGATGTAAGCGCCAACAGGCTAATAAACACTTTGGGGCCCTGCTAATTAAATTGCCAGTCTGAATAGGAGAAAATTGTTTTAAGAAGGATGATCGGTTTCATCTAGAGTCAGATTTTGTTAACGTAAGCCCTTTTTGATAGTTTAAAACAGCGTTGGGGTACGTTTGACAAATGGAGTTTTATAGGGAACGCGTTGGCAATGTTTTTCACAGTGTCGTGCCACGCTGAAGGGAAGTGGCAGTGTGGCTGGGTAGAGTTTGGGCTGGTTTTGCAGTGGTTACAGCTTGGCCCTCGCTGGTCCTCCTTGCCCCGGGCCTCCGCGGCCCTTGGCAGAAGAGACCGGAGCGGCAAATCAGACAACAGGGACTTCAGTAGCGGCGACAATATAAATGGTAGGAGAAAGCGCAAGATCCCACCTGACAATGCTCCGTCTGTGGCTAGGGATTGACATGCTTGTCGGTGCGTTCTGGTTTGCTTGCCGCCCCTTCACGTGGGGCACTGATTAATAAAGTTGCAAAAACACTTGCTTTAAATTCATTCAATTGTATTTATCGAGCGCTTCCTGTGTGCAGAGCACTGTACTAAGCGCTTGGGAAGTCCAAGTTGGCAACATAGAGGGACGGTCCCTACCCAACAGCGGGCTTACAGTTCATTCACTCAATTTAAATTCATTCCATTCGGGCTTTAAATTCATTGAATTGTATTTATTGAGCGCTCACTGTGTGCAGAGCACTGTACTAAGCGCTTGGGAAGTCCAAGTTGGCAACATAGAGGGACGGTCCCTACCCAACAGCGGGCTCACAGTCTAGAAAGGGGAGACAGACGACAAAACAAAACTTAGTCACGAAATAAAATAAATAGAATTCATTCATTCATTCAATCATATTTGTTGAGCGCTTCCTGTGTGTAGAGCACCGTACTAAGCGCTTGGGAAGTCCAAGTTGGCAACATAGAGGGACGGTCCCTACCCAACAGCGGGCTCACAGTCTAGAAAGGGGAGACAGACGACAAAACAAAACTTAGTCACGAAATAAAATAAATAGAATTCATTCATTCAATCGCATTTATTGAGCGCTTCCTGTGTGCAGAGCACCGTACTAAGCGCTTGGGAAGTCCAAGTTGGCTACGTAGAGAGTCGGTGCCTACCCAACAGCGGGCTCACAGAAGGGGGAGACAGACGACAAAGCAAAACATAGTAGCAAAATAAAATAAATAGAATTCATTCAGTCGTATTTATTGAGCGCTCACTGTGTGCAGAGCGCTGTACTTAGCGCTTGGGTGGTCCAAGTGGGCTACATAGAGAGCCGGTCCCTACCCAACAGCGGGCTCGCAGAAGGGGGAGACAGACGACAAAGCAAAACACAGTAGCAAAATAAAATCAACAGAATAAATGTGTACAATAGTGGCGTGGCATCTTTCCAGTCCGGTGGGTGTATATAAATAGAATTGACTCGCCATTGTGACCAATTGATAGTAGAGCTGTCTTTAAAGATAGGCTGTAGAGTTGTGTCGGCTGGTGGGGCTTGAGAAATTTGACGTCTGGCCCACCAAGAACCAGTCACCAAGTTTAAAGAAACATCTCCTGCTAAGATGTATATATATGTTTTATACATATTTATTACTCTATTTATTTTACTTGTACATATCTATTCTGTTTTATTTTGTTAGTACGTTTGGTTTTGTTCTCTGTCTCCCCCTTTTAGCCTGTGAGCCCACTGCTGGGTAGGGACCGTCTCTATATGTTGCCGACTTGGACTTCCCAAGCGCTTAGTCCAGTGCTCTGCACACAGTAAGCGCTCAATAAATGCGATTGAATGAATGAATTCTGTTTATTTTATTTTGTTACTGTGTTTTGTTTTGTCGTCTGTCTCCCCTTTCTAGACTGTAAGCCCGCTGTTGGGTAGGGACCGTCCCTCTATGTTGCCAACTTGGACTTCCCAAGCGCTTAGTACAGTGCTCTGCACACAGGAAGCGCTCAATAAATATGATTGAATGAATGAATGAATTCTATTTATTTTATTTCGTGACTGATGATGAAGAGGGCAGATATTTAAAGGGGGTCACGGCTGCTTTGAGCGGTTCCTGAATATACCTTGTTTCAGAAGTCAATAGAGGCGTAAGCATTATTCTTGGATTTCATTTCACCTTCCCTGCTGTCAGTTGGAGGTGAAACCAAAGCACACGTCATTCCAGCGCGTGTCTATCTCCCTTGAGAAGCAGCGTGGCTCAGTGGAAAGAGCAGGGGCTTTGGAGTCGGGGGTCATGGGTTCGAATCCCGATTCTGCCAATTGTCCGCTGTGTGACTTTGGGCAAGTCATTTGACTTCTCTGTGCCTCAGTTCCCTCATCTGTAAGATGGGGATTAAGACTGTGAGCCCCCCGTGGGACAACCTGACCTCCTTGTAACCTCCCCAGCGCTCAGAACAGTGCTTCGCACATAGTAAGCGCTTAATAAATGCCATTATTAGAGAAGCAGCGTGGCTCAGCGGAAAGAGCATGGGCTTTGGAGTCAGAGGTCATGGGTTCGAATCCTGGCCCTGCCAATTGTCAGCTGTGTGACACTTTGGGCAAGTCACTTCACTTCTCTGTGCCGCAGTTCCCTCGTCTGTAAAATGGGGATGAAGACTGTGAGCCCCCCGTGGGACAACCTGATCAACTTGTAATCTCCCCAGCGCTTAGAACAGTGCTTTGCACATAGTAAGCGCTTAATAAATGCTGTCATTATTATACTTCACTCTCTCTATTTGTCAGCCGTCTCCCACAGGAAGGACCACCCAACCTTGGTCAGTTCTCTCTTGGTGCTAGCCTGAGACTGGGGTCCCTGGGATCGGCCCAGGCAGGACTCCACCACAGCAGACCCGTTTAGCTTGGTGATATAGTACAGTCAATATTATTTGCACATGACTTTTGTTGCATGTGTCCCCCTACTTTAAAGTCAGGGGGTGTTCACTGAATAGTGTAACCGTAATCATTATTTCAGGACCCTGCGTGTGTAAAATTTTGCTATTTCCAGGCACTGTCCAGTAGATCACAAATGGCAGTTTGGTGGTCCTGATGCTGTTGAATTTATTGAGCGTTTATTGTGTGCAGGGCACTGTACTGAGCGCTTGGGTGAGTACGATACGACAATAAGCAGGTTTTCCCCGCCCACAGTGAGCGTAAAGTCTAGAGGGAGAGGCGGCAGCATGAAGCACCTGGTTCTCCTGTAATGCCAAGGTTGCATTCTGGAAAAACTGGCACCGGTTCCAGTGCTGCTCACACGCGCAATTTCTCGGATTACAAGCTGCGCCCAAACAGCTTGCGTTTTGGGAATAATGTCTCCTCATTCTCTAATCACCTCCTAGCCAAAATGTGTAGTGAAAGCAAGTGTTAAGGTAGAACTGAGTGTTGTGGGAAGTGTGTGGGGAAAGAGTTAGTGGTAGTCAAAGTACTTTCCAGGATTCAGTCCTGGGAGAGAAATAGGGCTTATTTTGGCTATCCTCTGATTACAGAGAGGGTTGCTGTATAGAGTTGTTTTTGTGGTGGGACACTTTAAAATATTTAATGTTTTTTTTCGGAGCAGCGTAGTTATTTTTTCATTGTTAATCTTTAGATAGATTCGGCTTATTTAAAGCACAGTTAATATTAACTAAGCTTTACTTAGCCCTGTCAACATTAGAACAAATTGTATTGCCGTGTGGAGATTGGTATGGATTTTGGACTCGGGTTTCTAACCAATATAATTTAGCAGTTAGTATGCGACTAGCACGCTCCAGTATTTAATCGATTAAAACAGATTGACAGATTGAAAACAACTGCTTCTGATTGTAAGCTAGTTGAGGGCAGGGATCCGGCCTACTCTTGCTCTTCATATAGTAGAAGTACTCAAGTGCCATTGATTGATACTTTAAAATTTAGCTCTCTTGAGAGTTTATAGTTTATGCAGATCTCTCTATGATGAAGCAAGTTTATACAGCCTGATTTCGACATAACACAGTTTCCTCATTTCCTCCCTCCTCCCTTTTTTTGAGGAACACTGGGATTTCCCTTCTGTGATAGTTGTCTAATTAGACGCAGATCGTTGCTCCTTCTCATGTTCCCGTCTGTCAGAAGAGGACAGGTTTCCACCTTTATCAGGAAATTTTTATTCTGACTGGATATTTGTTAATCCTCAGTTAATTCTCCATACTCCGTCCCTCTAGACTGTGAGCTCATTGTGTGCAGGGACACGTGCCTACATCTCTGGTGTTGCATACTCTCCAAAATGCCCTCCAAAATGCACTCAATAAATACTGTTGATGATGATGATGTGATGACAGAGGGAGAATAAGGGACACCCAAAACCAGAAGGAAGAGAAGACCAGGAAGATTCAACTAGCATATGCAGATGTGGAAACACTTGGAACCAGAGAGGAAGAAAAGCCGCGTATTTTTTTTAGGTCCATTGATCACTTATTAAACTGCCCCTCTTTTGCTTATGTGCACACAAAAAGTGGGAACTGGTGGAAAACTTAAGTAATCTAAAATCTAATTTTGAATTAGGATAACATTTACATCTTGAAACCTTGAGATCTCAGAGCGTGGTCCTCTTTTCCTTGTAGCAGACAACAGAATGCACACATAAATGTCTTTTGAAGCATATGAGAACTTTCGAATGCGAGCCATTTTAATCTTAGCCTCGCCAAAGAACTCAGTTTATATATTCTGAGCAATGGACTTTTAAATTAATGCTGTTACGGATTTTTAAGGTAACGCTGTTTATTTTCAGCTCATATTCCCTGTATTTCCTCCTAACCGAAAGGTGGCTTTTTACTTTCAAGAAGACAGACTGCTTACAATAAAAAAAAATTAATGTCTAGTATTCAAATCAAACTTAGTTGTACTGCTCCAGAGAAATACAGTCTCATTTTTGTGGAGTTGAATGTAATTTTTCAAAGTACTAATGAAGTAAATTTTCCCCTGCACACTTGCTCATATCTAAGGTGTTTAGTCGTAGGCTATGGTAGATGCTAGATGCTCTTATCGCGGCGGAGGAGGGTTTTGAATATTCATTAGGATGTTGCCGTTCTGAACAATTCAGAACTTAGTCTCAATCAGAAAAATAATGATCCATTTCCAGAGTGAAAGGGTGCCCCAGGGATTGGGATCCCCACACTCCACCTAGCACTCTCTTGGCCTGGTTTTTTAGTTTTGCACTTTCTGTATTGGTTTTAGTGACATTGCTTATGCAAAGAGAGGGGAAGCACTCGGTTAAAATGGAAACAGAGAAGTGGTATGATAGAAACACTTGCCGTGGAGGGAAGGAAACCAGATACGAGATGGAAATTGGAGATCGGGTAGCACAAAAAGCGTGTTTAAAGTTCAGGGGCAGACCCGAAGATGTGGGCAGTGTCTTGAATATTGGGTCAGCGGAAGATGAGTGTAGGAGAAACGGCCGGTGGGTTTTGGGTGTGGAAGCCTCTGCTCGGCTTTGGCCCATGCGCTACGGTCCGGGATGATACACTGGGAAGAGGTAGGAAATACCAGAAGGAAACAGGGTGGACACAGGGACCTGGGAATGCTACTCTTCGTGATGAGAAGTGAGTCTGGGATCCTGGAGCGGTGGTGAGGGAACAGGCATGCTTGGAAAGATGGCTTGGTGTGGCACCACTCTGCCACACGTGCCAAGGTCGCTGACGCCCGATCTAAATTTTCGAACGTGTAAAGAAAGAACCGAAGGTGGCCTTCAGCGCTCTCACTTCCTGATCTTTTTCCTGTGGAGAAGGACCTTAGGTTGTTTTTGAACTTTACGGTGTGATACTGCTTTGAATTGCTAATGTTAGTAAGAACCACATTGCTCTTGGGTCATCTTGTGACATTGCAACCTCTTTTTGGGCACGCTATCTTGTCAGCTAGTTCACTTATAACTGGCGTTGATAGATGAAACCTTTCTTCAGCGTGTAAAGCAATGAGAATATTATTTTTGCAGGTTGCCCTGCTTAGATTTTATTCCCTCTCTCCTTCGCCTCCCACCAGGCCAGGCTCAGATGCTTAGATAAGACTTGCAGATCGTCTTGGGTAGTCAAGTCAGGGTCCTCAAGCCTCTTCTGAATCTCCACATGTTCCTGAATGATAATGATGATGGCATTTGTTAAGCGCTTACTATGTGCAAAGCACTGTTCTAATGGCTCTTAGTGGCCACTCTCCTCACGATTTTTACAAACACCGCCTTCTCCAACTCTCTGCACCCCTGAGACGGCCACAGAATTGGAGCTGGTAGGGAGTAGTGTCCTTTATTTGAAGCATGCTCATATTTATTGAGCGCTTACTGTGTGCAGAGCACTTGGGAGTGCTTGGGAGGGTGCAAAAGAACAATAAACAGACACATCCCCTACCCACAATGAGCTTAAAAATGAAGAGCGATGCTGCACTTCGGCCACCCAGCTGTTCCTTCTTCCGTGTCACAAGCCAAACCGGCCCACTAGCCGTCTTTTCCCATTTTTAAATTTGGGTAACAACGCAGGGCTGGCCTGGGGCACCAGGAAAACCTCAATGGGGCAGCGTCAGCGTGGGCCGATCTGGGTCACGTCCACAGCCTCAAACAGTCGGAGATTAGAGCCGTTGGTTCCTTATGGGCCCTAGAGAGGCCGGAATGACAGCTGGAAGTAGAGTAATAATGGTTGTTGAGTCGTTAAAGAGTGCAGTGCTTGCCATGCAATGACGCTTTCCCCCCTCCTCGCTCTCAAACCTTCAAGCTGGGCACTTTGTGGTAGGTATTTTTGGAGGCAGGCGAGTCCTGTAGCTGTGTATCTGAGTTCC
The DNA here is from genome assembly GCF_015852505.1 of Tachyglossus aculeatus. Classification (NCBI taxonomy): domain Eukaryota; kingdom Metazoa; phylum Chordata; class Mammalia; order Monotremata; family Tachyglossidae; genus Tachyglossus; species Tachyglossus aculeatus. The sequence goes on along the minus strand of NC_052090.1, from coordinate 15,674,124 downwards.
TACAAGGTGAGGTTCTCATTTATTAGATTTATAAAATGCCGGCTTGGTGCTTAGCTCTGGGCTAGACCTAAGAGAATCAGATCGGACACAGTCCCCGTCCCACACGGGGCTCTCTTCTGGGGAGAGCTCAGAAATCACAGTCCGATGTTCCGAAAGCATCTTCTGTTTTAGAACCAGAATTTTGTTTTGGGCCTGGTTGGGTTGTTAGCCCCAGGTCATAGCTAGTACCTGATCCTTGTAGTTGAACAAGCAGTTGAATGCAATTGAAAGGTTGAGAGAGTTTAGCACACGTGGCTCAAAAATGTTGCAGTAAAGCCAGTGGCCAGCATCACCCCTTGTTAGCGAGCGAGGAGAAATGGACTAGCCCTCTGAAGTAAAATAGCTTGGTCAGAAATCAGCAGGGAAGACGAGAAGCACCGCAGTCCACCGGTCCTGATCCCGGCTCCACCACCTGTCTGCTGTGTGACCTTGAGTAAGTCACTTCACTTGTCTGTGCCTCAGTTCCCTCAGCTGCAAAATGGGGATTCAAAAAAACCCATTCTCCCTGCTACTTAGGGATCCGATTATCCCATATCTACCCCTGTGCTTAGTGCAATCATCATCATCAATCGTATTTATTGAGTGCTTACTGTGTGCAGAGCACTGTACTAAGCGCTTGGGAAGTACAAGTTGGCAACATCTAGAGACAGTCCCTACCCAACAGTGGGCTCACAGTCTAAAAGGGGGAGACAGAGGACAAAACCAAACATACTAACAAAATAAAATAAATAGAATAGGTATGTACAAGTAAAATAAAATAAATAAATAAATAGAGTAATAAATATGTACAAGCATATATACATATATACAGGTAATGCTTACATAATATATATATATATATATACAGTACAATATATACAGTACAATGCTTGGCACCTAGTAAGTGTTTAACAATTATTCAAGAAAATCCTGTCAGATGCAGGCCCTGGGCTTCTTGAGAAGCAGCGTGGCTCAGTGGAAGGAGCCCGGGCTTTGGAGTCAGAGGTCATGGGTTCAAATCCCGGCTCTGCCAATTGTCAGCTGTGTGACTTTGGGCAAGTCACTTGACTTCTCTGTGCCTCGGTTACCTCATCTGTAAAATGGGGATTAAGACTGTGAGCCCCCCCAGTGGGACAACTTGAGCACCTTGTAACCCCCCCAGTTCTTAGAAGAGTGCTTTGCACATAGTAAGCCCTTAATAAATGCCATAATAATAATAATAATAATAATGATGGTATTTGTTATTATTTGTTATTTATTATTATTATTCTTGGAGCTGACTCTCTGATACTGTCATGCTGTATTCAGTCCGAGCCATGTTTTTAGAAGTCCATTCTCTCACTCTGCTGTTGCATCCTATTTTCAGTGACCTGTCCAGGCAGAACTGAGTGATAGGATAGCAGAAGTTCTCCCCAGCGCTTAGAACAGTGCTTTGCACATAGTAAGCGCTTAATAAATGCCATCATTATTATTATTATTATTTTATAGGATTTTGATTTTTGTTTTAACGAGGTCACAGCACCATCTGCTTCCAGAAACTTTCTGCAGTCGTTTCATCGCTGTCAGTGTGAAGCACAGAAAGGGTCCGTCTCAGGCCACTCTCTGAATTCTCTCACCAACCAGATTAGACGACAGCCAGTTCCCCCTAAACCTGGGCGTTATGTCCTTGCAAAACATTTTCCAGGTCAGGGAAAACTTTTAAGTTTCAGTGTTTCTACTTTAACTGATGAGGCACGCAAGCACACGGTAGTTTCTTCCCAAACCATGTCTCACTCTACAGACAGATGTGCACTGTTGGAAGAATGATGTAGTATTGGTAATAGTAGTAGGAATAGTATCGAGAGTTCACTTGGTGCAGAACGCTGTACTAAGTGCTGGGAAAGAATACACAGTTGGGGATTAGCCGTGGTCCCCGATCCTCAGGGGGCTTACGATCGAATTCTGCCTAGTTCCATCTTTGTGTTTTATCCACAATGCATCATAATAATAATAATAATAATAATAATGGCATTTGTTAAGCGCTTACGATGTGCAAAGCACCGTTCTAAGCACTGGGGAGGATACAAGGTGATCAGGTTGTCCCACGTGGGGCTCACAGTCTTAATCCCCATTTTACAGGTGAGGGAACCGAGGCTCAGAGAAGTGAAGTGACCTGCCCAAAGTCACACAGCGGGCAAGTGGGAGAGCCGGGATGTGAACCCATGACCTCGGACTCCCAAGCCCGGGCTCTTTCCACTGAGCCACGCTGCACAGTGAATCCCGTGTTATGGCAGAACAGACTGTATGTATAAGATTGTCTCCCCCTTTTAGACTGTGAGCCCACTGTTGGGTAGGGACTGTCTCTATATGTTGCCAAATTGTACTTCCCAAGCGCTTAGTACAGTGCTCTGCACACAGTAAGCGCTCAATAAATACGATTGATGATGATGATGATGATGAAGATTGCAGCGAGTGGTGAGTGTGAATTTTGAGCATTGCTATTACATTTGTTCAGCTCTCACTATGTGCCAAGAACTGTTCTTAACACGGGGTAGCCACAAGGTTGGACCCAGGCCCTGTCCCACTTAGGGCTCACAGTGGGAGGGAAAACAGGTATTAAATTCCTTTTTTACAGCTGAGGAAACCAGGAAGTGTAGTGACTTGCCCATGGCCACACAACCTGAAAGTGGCAGAGCCGGGATTAAAAATCCAGGACCTCTGACTCTCTCTGGCCCGTGCCCTTTCTATTAGACCACCAAACCTTAATTAATGATGTACATTATTATTTATGTCAACCATGAGAGAAGGCCTATTAACTCCTGAAAGCACTTCTAATAATTTTTTGTCATGGTTTTACTCTAATATTCCACTTGTACATTTTCTAAACAATTGACTCAGTATAATTGAGGGGGAGGCAGCGTGGCTCAGTGGAAAGAGCACGGGCTTGGGAGCCAGAGGTTATGGGTTCGAATCCCAGCTCTGCCACTTGTCAGCTGTGTGACCTTGGGCAAGCCACTTAACTTCCCTGGGCCTCAGTTACCTCATCTGTAAAATGGGGATGAAGACTGTGAACCCCAAGTGGGACAACCTGATCACCTTGTATCCCCCCCCAGCACTTAGAACAGTGCTTTGCACATAGTAAGCGCTTAATAAATGCCATTATTATTATTATTATTATTATCTTACGCTGTCTTGATTTTGGCTTTGCAAAGAGCCACTTGGATGATGAAAAGATTGGAGGTACAGTCAATACATAAAGTGCAAATTCAGGTCATCGATGCTAATTTTAACAATCCGTGTTTATTTTAAATTCCTTGGTATGTTTCTAATTTTGACTAGTTTCAATTGTTTGGGCTCAGTAGTATCGATTTTTGCTTTCCAAAGTTTGTACTAACGACCTCTGGGGTTGCTCTATTAGCCGTCACCATGTGTGCTACCATCTGTTTCGTCAGAGTTGAGGGAATAAGCAATCATTAAATTAGGCCTGTAGGGAAATGGTGGTCATCGCACTTTTATAGCAATAATCTTAGCCATAGGTAGCCTACTGCTTCTGTGTCTGTATTTGCTGGCGATAGAATCAAAAACAATATAGGGCAAACAATCTTTCTCTGCTGTAACATGGTGGCCGTGTTCTGGAATAACTTGCATTATGATTCAGATCCCATTATAACCATTCATTTACTGGAACTAAATGGCTGGGATGGTTCAAAGATACTACAGGTAGCATTTTTGGATGCAAATTCCTGTATTATTATTATTATTACGTTCACCTCTTGCACTTTCACTGCTTTTTCTTACTCGCTGGATAAATGTTGCAAATCACATGGTAACTACAGTAAGGTAAAGCTGAGGCAGGGGTTGGAAAGCTTAGGAGCATCCCATCCTGACTCACACCACACACAACACACAACCATTCCTTCCTTGACGCAATCTACTTGGGCTAACTTGTGAATCGGGTTATATCCAGAAGAGACGCGTTACGGGAAGAACGTTCCCCGACTCGTCCGTCATGTTGTATCCAAATTGTGTAATGGAAATGCGTTATTAATGAACGTACTGTAATTTGTAACTAGCTTCAGTTTCATTACTAGTTTAGTGATGTCTTCAAATATGGACCAAGACTCTGTACCACACTAAGTTCAGCAAACTTCACGTAGTATCTCATTTCCATCCATAACAGGAATTGCTTTTTCCTTTAATTCACTATTGACAAACATATCCTAAAATTGCGTTATAAATATACCTTGTGAAATGTGATTTTTTTGTGCTTCAGTTCTGAACATAGCCATATATGGGCGGGACAAGTAGCAATTTATACAGAATTACTGGTAAAGAAAACTATTTCCTGAGGACAGTATGAACTGCTAAATTTTTGTTAATCATTTTCCAGGTGAGTGTGCAGACAGAAGAAAATTAATTGAAATTGTATCCTTATTATAATTTAAACTTTCTCACAGAGCAATGTACAGGTATTGTTGCTATTACTAACTGAAGACGTTGTTTAAATGACACCGGAACATTTTTAATAATTTTTTTTCCTCTATCAGGCATGGCTGGGCACAGGCCTTTGCAGGTATCAAAAGTTCACACATCAAATATATATGTCCCCATGCGTAAGTCTTTTTCTTAGTTTTTTCGCTTCAAAATTTGGGGGGCTGGAGGGCCAGGGTAAGTGATTATATTTTGAAAATTCCAAGATTAATTGTAGTCGAAATCTTTGTTTCATCTATTTAAGTTCAAAGTTACCAAAAACAGCGCCATAGGGTTTTCTTTTTTCTGTTTCATTTCCTTGCATTTTGATTATTCTTTTGAGACAGGTTTTGTCTCTTGGAAGAGGAATCCCTGAAACAAAAGAATAATTGCAGTTGTTCTTGGGATCAGTTGACCTGGATGCTGTTATTAAAACTTAATGAGTTATAATTATACTCAAAATTAGCTTGGGCTATTCTGAAATTTGTGGTCAGCCCGATGCAGTATTTCCCCTCCACTTGCCCCTGTAACTTCTCCGCTGTTGCCAAGAAAGGTTTTAAAGATTTTAATGTGTTTAGAAACTTGAAAAGAAGTCACTGGTTGGGTCCGGAGTAGGTTTCTACACCTGCTGCCGTGTACCAGCCTCGTCCAGTTCCAGCCTGCAGCCCCTCCGAACTCACTAGACTGTAAGCTCCTAGCGGGCGGGGAACAAGTCTACCAACTCTGTTACATTGTACTCTCCCAAGCTCTTAGCATAGTGCTCTGCACACAGTAAATGCTCAGAAATATGATTGATTGAACTAGACTTGGGACTTCCAAGAGAAGCTACTGGGGAGGCCTAGTGTTTTCAGTCTTGTGCAGTTGTCCCTGAGGGTCGCTCCGACTTGTTGTCCCAACAGCCCACTGGGACAATTGTGAAAGTGTAAAAAGAAAAAAAAAAATCCACACAACAGTTGCTGAAGGTGGAGTGTCTGGTCCTGGATAGGTTTGATTTTGGTTTCCTCCCGGACTAACTTGACTCTCCTGCCTCTGACTCCTGAACTCCTCGCCCCCTCTAAGCCCCCTCTCCACAACTCGCTCTGTCTTCAGATCACTTCTGAAATCTTACCTCTTCCAGGAAGCTTTCTTTGATTCATTTTCCTCCCCTCGGGTCATATTCTCCCAACTACCACTCCCGTGCTTTTGTGCTGCTTCCAAATGCACTCCTATAAATATCAACTTGCCTGCTCTTTCACCACTTTGCCAGTCACATATCCATCATTGCAGTATCTCCTTCTTCCTGTCCGTAAATTGCCTTGTATCTGTTTCCCCTTTTGTACCAGAAGCTTCTTGGGGACAGGGATTGTGACTCCTATCTGTATGGTGCTCTCCCAAGGATTTAGTACAGTGCTCTGCCCATAATCGGCCGTCTATAAATACTACCGATCGACTGTTGCCACTCAGTCCTTGGAGGTCAAAATCTGCAGACCAAGGCTACCCTAAGAAAGAGGAAGCAGGTTCCAGTATTGTACTCTCCCAAGAGCTTAATTCAGTGCTCTGCACCCAGTAAGCGTATAATAAATACCACTGATTGATGTTTAGTACAGTGCTCTGGCCAGAGTAGGCAGTCCATAAATTTTATTGATCGATTGTTGCCACTCCGTCCGTGGAGATTAAAATCTGCAGACCATGGCTGCCCTAGAAAGAGGAAGCAGGCTTGAGTATTGTATTCTCCCGGGAGCTTGGTAGAGCGCTCTGCACACAGTCAGTGCTTAATTAAATACCATTGATTGATTGAGTAGAACCAGACCAACCCTCCTCTAGCTAATCCAGCTCTGAGGATGAGTAATGTGATTAAATTGGATCTGGAAGAAGCGGAGAGGGACGCCTCAAACCTAATCTAAGCTAGCTCCACACCCTTCTTGAGTAAAAGTAGCTTTAGAGGCTTGAGAACAACTGACTGTGTATCCTGAGGCCGAGAATCTGAGTTCACAACGTGATGTCCTAGTAGTTTTTATGTTTCAGTTAATGCAACTAATAGAGTTGTGTATTAATTGGCAAGGGAACTAAAAAGTTGGTTTTAACACACTTTTTTTTTTCTAGGCCTATTATGCCTGTTTCCCTAAATATGAACATGGCCATGCCGTCTTGGTAAGTGTATATTCACAGGAATTCTTTCTTCTTTTGCCTTCTGTGTAGCAACAGAAGAGCTTTGGTGTAGAGGTTTTTAAATAATGATCCACATAAAAATTTGGGGCTGCATACTCATTAGTAATTAATAATTTAAAAGAATAGTAGTTGTTTTCCTTGGCACCTTTTATGGATTCCCTAATATTCCAAACTGTATCAAGTGGAGGAAAAGGCATACGACAAACACAAACTTAAAATATGACTCAACAGATCAATCTGAAAAATATTTGAGTACTCGGTACTGAATGTTTAGTGTCCCTCTAGTTTTTTTCTCAGGATTAATGCATAGAACAAGCAGTGGTGTTGGTAGAAGTAGCCCGGGTGGGTTGTTGAAATGGGCTGGGGAATTTGTTCCCGTTTTCCGGTCAAATTTTGATTTGACATCAGAATACCTAAGCATATTCTATTAGGGCAATGTGTTTCATTCCAACACCTTAAATAAAGAATTAGAAAATGGGTTCAAAGAAGCCAGAAAGGCCAAAATCCAGCAGTCCTTAACTTGAACTAATACAATTTAAGGTTGAACAACTGAGTCATCAGGGGTTTTGGATGGATTGAGATCAGGGTTTTAAGATAGTTGGTTTTGTCAAGGAGATCAGGAAAATCGGATGGAAGGGGAGGGCGGGGGGATGGCGTTGCTTACCCTGTACTCATCTTTCGCATGACCGTGCAGAGGAATTGATAGTGGCACTAATGGTTTACCCAGTATCACTCGCACTGTTTTCGTCCAAAAGAGACAGTGGGTACAGCAGATATGTAGAGGGCAGGGGTACAGCACGTTGCCAAGTACACACAGTAGTCTGTAAGCTCGTCGTGGGCAGGGAATGTGTCGGTTTATTATTGTAGCGTACTCTCCCCAGCACTTAATACAGTGCTCTGCACACAGTAAGTGCTCAGTAAATAATGGTACAGTAATTGTTTGTCACCAAAACGACTGCCACGTAGCGTTGGTGCTGGCCCCTAGCACTGCTGACCAGTGGGCAGTGGCCAGGGTAGCCGCCGTGTTCGTCACCGACCGTCTTAGCCAGAGGTTTTTGGGATTCCTGCCGAGCGCGTCCTCCGCGTGGACTGCTCTAACTGGTTGTTTGGCCAGAAACCAGAATCTCACTTAGTCATTCTCCTGCTTTTCGGCTCTTCCACCCCCGACACCATGGCGTGGTGTGGATCATCCTCGGCAGGCGCCGACACGGTGAAAACCTGTTAACCAAAATAAAGTTTTGACATGCCGCGAATAGTTTATACGGCAGACCGATCTGCAGAGCAGCGTGGCTTAGTGGATAAAACCCATCTTGGAAGTCCGAAAGGCCTGGGTTCTAATCCTGTGACATTTGGCAAGTCACCTAATTTATGTGGGCCTCAGTTACCTCATCTGTAGAATGGGGATTGAGCGTGAGCCCCATGGGGACAGGGACTGTCCAACCAGATTAATTTGTTTCTACTCCAGTGGTTAGAACAGTGTTTGGCACATATTAAGCACTTAACAGGTTCAATTTATAATTTTTATCATTATTATCGTTTTCATCATTATTATTGTTACCCAGTGTTTGGCACATATTAAGCACTTAAGTTCAATTTATAATTTTTATCATTATTATCGTTTTCATCATTATTATTGTTACCCAGTGTTTGGCACATATTAAGCACTTAAGTTCAATTTATAATTTTTATCATTATTATCGTTTTCATCATTATTATTGTTATCCAGTGTTTGGTGCATATTAAGCACTTAACAGGTTCAATTTATAATTTTTATCATTATTATCATTTTCATCATTATTATTGGTATCCAGTGTTTGGCACATATTAAGCACTTAAGTTCAATTTATACTTTTTATCATTATTATCATTTTCATTATTATTATTATTGTTATCCAGTTAGCTGGGAGGTAGATTGATACTATTTAGGAAACGGTGAATAGTAATTGGAGCCTGTAGAGGCTGGGAAGCTTAGGAGCTGGTCCGCCAGAATAGTTGAGGCAAGTGGGGCAAGGAATTGACTTTAATTACTTTTGAAACGAGCTGACCAGCTATGCCACCAACACCTTTCTAATAGCAGCCCACTCCTCTTGGCACCCAGAGCTGCTTCACCCGTAATGGTAGAGTTTCTGGAGTAATTGCGAGGACATTTTTGTTCTAGATCTCTTTAGCTGCATTTTGAAGACAAAAAACTTATTCGGTGTCCTTCCTAGGTTTGATATTATTGGACTCTCTCCAGATGCACAGGAAGATGATACTGGAATCAAGCAGGCAGCAGAGAATAGTAAGTTCAGAAAAAATAGGTCGTTTAATAGTTTTGGTTTTTTAGAAAGTCATTTTTGAATCGGTGATTAAAATTACTCTTCGGATCTTTTGAAATTGAAGTAAAACTGAAACACCGGGACATCATCTTAGTATCATTAAGTGGGGATTCAATACCTGTTCTCCCTCCTGCTTTGACTGGGAGCCCCGTGTGGGACCTGATTATCTTGTATCGCACCCAGTGCTTGGCACATAGCACTTAATAAATACCAGAATTATTATTCATTGTTATTATCATTACGTAGATTGAACAGAATTAAATTTGAATGTAGAGTAGCTGATTTTCTTTTTTTTAAATTTATAGTCAAAGCTTTGATAGACCAAGAAGTGAAGAATGGAATTCCTTCAAATAGAATTGTTGTGGGAGGATTTTCTCAGGTAAAATAAACAATTCAAAGCAACCTCACTTTTTATAGGAATTTCTAGTTGTGATTTTTGCTATTGTAGAATTTTATCTTTCCAAAGCAAGGCAATACAGTATTATAGAATAAAGCCTCTAAAGGTCCTTGAACATACTGACTCAAGTTATTTGCTCAGTAGAAGATTTTTCCTTTCAAAAGTATTGTTACCACCTTGATAATTTATAATCCACACTTCTAATTCTTCCCACTGCAGATTATTTTGGTTATCTATGCTTGGGCTTCCTTTAATTCTCATTTGTGCCATAAATTGGGGTTTTCAAGAAATGGAGGCATATGGGACAGTTTCAGTACAGTGGGAAAGGGCCAAAAAATTAAGGAGCGTTTTCTTATCCTCCTCACTTTATTTTGAAATAATCCATAATCCAGTATCAAAATTGTTGGATTTTATATTGCCCCCAGTCATTGTTCCTTTATAATTGAATATAGCCACACTTTTCAATCCCAAGTCAGTTCTAACATGCACAAACAAAATATGCCAGTAAGCATAATGCTGAGTAGATTAAAATATTGAGGTTTTTGTGTAGCATTCTAGAATGAAATAATATTAACTCCCCAAGACTGTGAGAAGAATTTTGTAGGGATGAAACCAGTTAATTTTAGGGAACTTTATCATTCATTTCAGTTTCATTTTTTTAATAGGGAGGAGCTTTGTCGTTGTATACTGCTTTGACAACTCACCAGAAATTGGCAGGTGTGGTAGCCCTGAGTTGTTGGCTTCCTCTTCGATCTTCATTTCAAGAGGTACTGGATTAATAAGTTGTAGGTCTAGCTGTAGAAATTTCTGTTCTAAAGGAAGATTGAATTTTTCTATTTTCCTCTGTCTGCCTCTCGGACAGATTTAGTCTTTAAGGTTTATTTTTCCTCTCATAGGGGACCCAGCTAATTGTTACAGTTGCCCACCTCCTTCACGTGTTTTTTTGATAATTGTGTCTTTTATTAAAGCCTTTAAGATAACTTATGGGCATCTTTACTGAGGCCATAATGTATGAATATATATATATATTTTTTTTTTTCAGTGTGTATGCATATACACCTAATTCTTCTGTAATATGGAGATAGTGTTCTTAAAGAACTCTGCATTAAGGAAAACTCATTCTGTAGTTTCCCCAGGGTCCAAGTGGTATACATGTGCAAAACCACTTTTTTCTTGCACATGGTGTCGTGTTGTATCCAAGCATGCCTGTGTTGTCAGAAAAATGTTCCCTAGTTCTCTACTTGGTGAACTGTGGGTATATATAAATAAAATTCACTATTGTACCAGTATATTCACAGAATAGTGTGCTTTAGCAGGATCCTCTCTCCTTCCTTCTTCCCAACCTTGGGTGACTAATTGGCAGGTTGTCCAGATTTCTAAGAAGGTGCGCTTCTCAAAATCGTCAGCAAATGCAGCTAAATTGAATTTGCTGCCATTCAGATGGGTAAAAGGCAGTCCCGGAAGCACCGCGTATTCCACGGCAGTGGGGAGGTATGCTTTGCCTTCCCATTCCAGTGGATTCGTTCATTCATTCACTCAATCGTATTTATTGTGAGCGCTTACTGTGTGCAGAGCGCTTGGGAAGTACAAGTAGCTAACATATAGAGACGGTCCCCACCCAACAACGGGCTCACAGTCTAGAAGGGGGAGACAGACGACAAAACCAAACATTTAGACGGGTGTCAAAGTCGTCAGAACAAATAAGAATTAAGGCTATATGCCCATCATTAACAAAATAAATCGTCCCAGCAGCTTCGGTGCTTCTATTTGGTCACTTCTCGATGGAGTGTGGTCAGTAGAGAACGTCTGTTGACCATTACACCTAAATGGTCAGGTCTCACATTTTGCATGTTTCCAGGTGCTTTTTGGATAGAATGCTATTAAGGAATTAGGGATAAATATATGTCTGTATTTAACACATTCAGTGTTGGAAGAGCGCACTTTTGTACATGTGCACAGCATCGGTTCTCTAGCACAAGCTTCCATTAATGCCAGATTCTTCAGAAGAGCCGACCCTACCTATGTTTCTGACTTCTTGCTAGAAAATACCTGGTTCTGATTTCAACTTACAGCACCCAACAGAAATGGTGGACATGTGGGCACTTTAAAATAATAATAATAATTATAGTGCTTTACGCACAGTAAAGCGCTCAATAAATACAGTTGAATGAATGAAAGAAATTGTGTTCTCTAGACTGTAAGCTCGTTGTGGGCAGGAAGTGTGACTACCAACTCTGTTAACGTTATATTCCCGCAAGTACTTAATATAGTACGGCTCAGTAAATAATATTGATTGGCTGATTGATTGTGAAGCACTTACTCTATGCCAGATACTGTAGTAAGTGCTGGGGTAGATGAAATTCGTTCATTCATTTGGTCTTATTTATTGAGTGCTTACTGTGTGCAGAGCACTGTACTAAGCGCTTGGGAAGTCCAAGTTGGCAACATAGAGAGACGGTCCCTACCCAACAGCGGGCTCACAGTCTAGAAGGGGGAGACAGACAACAAAACAGGTGGACAGGTGTCAGGTTGACAGAACCAATAGAATTAAAGCTAGATGCACCTCATTAACAAAATCAATAGAATAATAAATATGTACAAGTAAAATAGAGTAATAAATCCGTACAAACGTATATACAGGTGCCGTGGGAAGGGGAAGGAGGTAGAGCGAGGGGGGGTGGGGAGGAGGAGAGGAAAAAGGGGGCTCAGTCTGGGAAGGCCTCTTGGAGGAGGTGAGCTGTCAGTAGGGCAGAAATGTAAGCAGGTAGGTCACAATCCCATCCCACATGGCGCTCACAGTCCAAGGGGAAAGGTGAACAGTTACTCAGTTCTCATTTTACCAGTGAGGAAATTGAGGCACGGCAAAGTTAAGTAACTTTCCACGGTCACACAGCTGGCAAGCAGTGGAGCCAGGATTAGAATCTGTCAATCAGTGGTATTCATTGAGGGCTTACTATGCACAGCATTGTGCTAAGCGCTTCGGAGAGTGCGGTAAAAACAAGAGCTGGTAGGCGTGCAACAAGCTTGCAGTCTAGAGGGGGGACTAGAATCTAGGTCCCCTGAGCTCCTCCTAGTAGGTCACGCTTCTGCCCAGTTGATAAAGAAAGCCTTATTTTTTCTTTGGTCTGCTTGCAGGGTCCTATCAGTGGGGTCAACAAAGATATTTCCATCCTTCAGTGCCACGGAGAATGTGATCCTTTAGTCCCGCTCATGTTTGGTTCTCTCACCGTCGAAAAGCTAAAGACATTGGTAAATCCAGCTAATGTCAGCTTCAAGACCTATGGCGGCATGGTGCATAGTTCCTGCAGTCAGGTAAATGTTTTGACTTGGTGAAATTGGAATCGTTTTTTTTTTTTTGTTGTTCCGTAGGCTATTTTCCAAATAGACCAAATAGAGTATTACTTTTGTTGTTGTTAAGCATTTACTACATGTCAGGCATTGTTCTAACAGCTGGGATAGATACAGTCTGGAGGAAGAGTTTACGGACCACCACTTTCCCCACCTTCAGAGGCTTACTAAATTCGCATCTCTTCCAAGAGGCCTTCCCTGACTAAGCCCTCATTTAATAATAATAATAATGATAATAATGGCATTTGTTAAGCGCTTACTATGTGCAAAGCACTGTTCTAAGCGCTGGGGAGGTTACAAAGGTGATCAGGTTGTCCCATGTGGGGCTCACAGTCTTCATCCCCATTTTACAGATGAGGGAACTGAGGCACAGAGAAGTTAAGTGACTTGCCCAAAGTCACACAGCTGACAATTGGCAGAGCCGGGATTTGAACCCATGACCTCTGACTCCAAAGCCCCGGCTCTTTCCACCGAGCCACACTGCTTCTCTGATTTTCACCCTCCCTTCTACTTCACCTGTGCACTTGGGTGTGTACCCCTTAAGCACTGTAATATTCACCCCACCCAAAACCCCACAGCATTTATGTACTTATCCTTATACTCTGCCATTTCCCTCATCTATTTTTTTTTTATATATGACCCTCTCGAGACTAAACTCCTTGTGGAAGGGGATCGTGTCTACTGAGTACTGAATCGTACTCTCCCAAGCACTTAGTACAGTGCTCTGTCCACACAAAGGGCTTCCTAAATTCTGTTGGTTGATTGCCAAGCATGTGCTCGCATAATTGGTCCACCTTTTCCCATAAAATTTGCACCCCATAAAGAGGGAAAGAGTTATAGGGAATTAAGAGGTAAAGGAAAAAAATAAGGAAAGGAAGGGAAAAGAGGCCATTTGAAATCACATCTCTTCTATTGCTGTCTCCCTGCTGCTGCATTCAGTTGTTATTTAATGAATTAGGGTAACTCCCCCACCCCACATCACTCCTCTTCCCATTCTGGAGTTTGTGCCTTTCCGCTAGTTTGTACCTGAACCTTCCACTTCAAATCTCAGAGTTCACATGTTTCCATGAGTTTGAATCCTCGGCTTTCTGTCCTCACTCAGTCAGTCAACCAGTGGCATTTAATGAGTGCTCACCTGCTGCAGAGCTCTGTACTAAGCACTTGGGAGAGCGCAGTAGAGTTATTAGACAAGATCCCAGCCCTTAAGGAACTTAACAAGCCCATAGTTCGACTCACTGGTTAAAAAAATAATATTTTACTTCCTCAAAATCTGGGAAGTAAGGCTCAGGCTAGTGGGGCTCGGCTTTCCGTCCCCACTCGGTCAACGAGTGGCATTTAATGAGTGCTCACCTGCTGCAGAGCTCTGTATTAAGCACTTGGGAGAGCGTAGTAGAGTTATTAGACAAGATCCCAGCCCTTAAGGAACTTAACAAGCCCATAGTTCGTCTCACTGGTTAAAAAAATAATATTTTACTTCTTCCTCAAAATCTGGGAATTAAGGCTCAGGCTAGTGGGGTGGGAAGACATACGGTGGGAGCAGTTTTTTTTTGGAAGCACTTCCTGATGTGTCAGGCACAGTACTAAGCGCTGAGGTAGACACAAACTAATCAGGTTGGACACAGCTTATTATGTCCCATGTGGGGCTCACAGTCTTAATCCCCATTTTACAGATGAGGCAACCGAGGCACAGAGAACAACAATAACAATGTTGGCATTTGTTAAGCGCTTACTATGTGCAAAGCACTGTTCTAAGCGCTGGGGGGGGATACAAAGTGATCAGGTTGTCCCATGTGGGGTTCACAGTCTTAATCCCCATTTTACAGATGAGGTAACCGAGGCACAGAGAAGTGAAGTGACTTGCCCGAGGTCACACAGCAGATAAGTGGCGGAGCAGCATTAGAATCCAGGCCTGTGCTCCATTAACTAGGGCATGCTGTTTCTCTGGAAATTGTGAGAGTGAAATCAGCAATTCAAGTTTTTTTATTCTTATTGGAACATACTTACATTGCTATTTTGTGCTGTTAGCTATATTCATTGACTTTTTATAACTTTTTAAATACGGAACCCTTCAATGTATTTTACATTATTTCCTATGGGAAACTATTTTGTTTAGCCCTCTTTTGCTCGATTCCGTTTTCACGAACCCAATTAAGAGCGCTAAAATGGGTTAAAAGAGAATAAGGGAACCTTTGAGGGAAGTGAAAATGTATAATTTATGGGATCTAGAAAGTTGCATGTCCACAAAGGGCTATTTAAGTGAAAAGTTGATTTTATTGATGATCACACCCGTGGTCCAGCTGAATTGAAACTGATATTGGACTTCACCCATATACACAGTAGAGTACGCTTCCATCAATCAGTGGTATTTATTGAGTTCTTACCGTGTGTGCGGAGCACTGTATTAAGCGCTTGGGAGAGTACGGTGCAACGGAATTGGTAGACTTGTTTCCCTGCCCACAACAGACTTATAGTGTAGCGGCTTCATAGCCACTAGTGGTATTTTATTCATATAAAGTGCTTTTTAGTGGGAAATTAACTTCTGAAGATTAGATGACTGCTTAACAAATCGTTTATATCCCAAATAGGAAATGATGGACGTCAAGCAATTCATCGATAAACTCCTACCTCCTGTTAATTGACATCAATTGAAACCTTCTATACAAGACACCAGCATTATTGTATTAGTATAAACCTTTTCACACGCCCAGTCCTGTTATTTCTACTCTTGCAGTGTTACTACAGTTTTGCAAATACAATCAGTGGTAAGGACTGAATAATGTCTTCTCATGGGAAATTATGGTATTTCAAAGTTTTACTCGTATATTTACAAAATATATGATGTAAAATCACAGGTATTACTGTAGAAGAGGCAGCTGGTTTTCTTGAAGGGTAATTCAGCCTAATAATGTAAAGCACTGCTCTGTCTGATTTTTGATTACTGTTTTTAAAAAAAGAAATATTAGTACGGTTAATAAAAATAGGTTTGGGTAGAATCGGTCAGTAACATCAATCAATTCACGCATGCTGTGACTTAGTCTAAGGGTTTATTCTAAAAGTGGTTAGTCACCATGCACTTTCTGTATTTTTTTTTAAATATATGGAACGTCTATACAAGGTGCGAAATATGTGATCAGAATGGATTGGTATTGTATTATCCAAATGGGGGGCAATGCTTTTAAGAGTTTGTGTATACTTGTTCTATTGCTTTCCCTTCTAGGTAGGGACCAGTCTATGTTGCCTTGCAAAATATTATCAACCAGGTAACATTTGGAAGTATTCCCACTTGCACGACAGAGAAGCTTGTTCCTTATTTCTTTTTCTCTCCTCAACTCTATAGTAACCTCCATACTATTAACCTCTGGGATTAATTTACATGTTGCAACAACTGGCAACTGAATCTTTAAACAGTGGCTTTAGGCTATATATTATGAAATAAGTATCATTTTTCTGCATCACAGATTTCTTTCACTGGTGCAAGTCGAGCTCCTTTCATTTATTTGTATTAACTGGGACATCTGCAACCAGTGCATATCTTTTTTCAGGCTCAATATTCAGGTAATTTTGTTCCAAAAGTCATATTAAGTGAGGGTAAAATAGGATGGAGAAATGTACTGCATAGCGAAAGGAAAGAGCCTTGTTATAGCAATTATTTAGCTCGGAATTATTTGCTGAATATGATATAGGCACCTTTCACTGCTTTTTAAAACTGTTAAAACAACATGAATCATAGGACTATGCAAAGCTATTACTTAAGTGCCCCATAGTATTAGCCACCAAATTTCCATTCTGAAAGTGATTTAGACTATTTTCTCTTTATGGATGTGGGATCTGAAATTCTATTTGTTTATGTGTTTTGCCATTTTGAAAAATTCAGACATTGTGTAAAATAACCGGCCATGAGAGAACTTGGCCTTGTTCTGGCTAATAGTGGACTGATGGTGAACTCTGTAAGTGAATTAAAAAAAACAACAACTTAAAAATTAATTTTTTCTTTATTGCAGTTAGAAATTCTCAGATCCCTGGTAAGTGATTGGTAAACAAACGTGTCAAAGATATCATAAGGTCTTGTATTTTAATCAGTACCTTGAAAATAGTAGTGTCAATGCAACACGGTTAAATAAATAGCAAAAAAGAATGTTTGGTATTTTAGAGCTGTTAGTAATTAAATGTGTTCTGCTGTATTGCAACTCTTCTAAGCAATGCTATGAATGCATCTTTATAAATAGGTGCTAATTGACATAATGGATATAATTTAAGAATGTACTGTATAGAACGTTAATATCGAAGCCATAAATTAAAAGGTCTGGGTGAAAAAAAATTAAACAATCTTCACTGAATCACTTTTCTTTATCTCAAAGAGCATAAACTGTTTGTTGATATAAAAATCAGCAGGATGTTATGACTTTGTTCACTTATTTATAGGAGATCTTTATGTTCCGTAGAAATATTTTGCCATCGAATGGGAAAATGTAAATCTTTTTCACAGTTTCTATCAGTGTGAAATAAACTTGAAGCTGACAGTCTTGTGAGTGCTCTTTAAGTACTTTGGCGCCACTATTTGTTTTAGTTAATACTTATTCATGACGATCTGAGTGCCAAAGAAACACAAACTAGAGTCCTTCCTCTGGAGAAGGAGGAAAAAACAAGGCCAAAACAGACACAGTACAGGAAGTGAATGTGTTTGCTTTCCCTCAATCATTTCCTAGCCATATCTGTCTTAAGGCATAATTATGCCTCTTTCCTCTTCTCAGGAATGAATGGGATACGGGGTAGGATTAGTAGTAATAATAATAATAATTATGGCATTTGTTAAGTGTTTAGTGTGTGCAAGGAACTGTATTAAGCGCTGGAGTGGATACAAGCAAATTGGGTTGGATGCAGTCTGTATCCCACGTGGGGCTCACAGTCTCAATCCCCATTTTACAGATGAGCCGACTGAAGCACAGAGAAGTGAAGTGACTTGCCCAGGGTCACACAACAGAAAACTGGCAGAGCTGGGATTAGTATTTGAGTGTTCATTGAGTGCCCCGCAGTGTACTAAACATTTGGCAAATAGGAAACAAAGAAATGGCAGGCTTTCTTCCCACAAGGAACTTACACCTACACGGGTATGGCTGATAGAAACATACTTGCACCCAGAGTAATCAAAATAAATGGTTGAATTTACAGTTGACTATATATATAAGTATATATTTGTAAGTATGTGTGTGTGGATCTATGGTTACACTACCAGAACAATTGCAGAAGGGTGCTCTGGGAGAGAGGTGTCCATGGTGTTGCTGTGGGGATGACTTGACAGCATAAATCAAGACATATATGTGTATGTCTTGGAGAAGCAGTGTGGCTCAGTGGGAAGAGCCCGGGCATTGGAGTCAGAGGTCATGGGTTCAAATCCCGGCTCCGCCACTCATCAGCTGTGTGACTTTGGGCAAGTCACTTAACTTCTCTGGGCCTCGGTTCCCTCATCTGTAAAATGAGGATAAAGACTGTGAGCCCCATGTGGGACAGCCCGATCACCTTGTAACCTCCCCAGCGCTTAGAACAGTGCTTTGCACATAGTAAGCGCTTAATAAATGCCATTATTATTATTATTGTGTGTGTGTATAATATGCATATAGACACACACATACATATAAATACTGAGGATAGGCATAAATAAGTTAATGAAGAAGCCTGATGGGTTTATATGACTTAGGGCAGGGGAACCTAAGCCTTGCTAGAGGAGGTGGGATTTATTAGTTGGATTTGGGGAGGGAGGGATTTCCAAGCCAGGGTGGGGTGGGGAAAGAGCTGAGAGGGAGGTAGAGCGAAAAAGTTGGCTTGGGAGGGACGATGAGGGCAAGCGGAGGCCACAGAACCTGCAAGCCAATTCAGAGTTTTTGTTTGCGGCCCTTCTCTAGACTGTAAATTCACCGTGGACGGGGAAGGTGTCTACCAACTCTATTCTGTTGTTGTGCACACAGTAACCACTCAAATACCATCGATGGATGCGGAGGGACAAGGGAAGCCAGTACAAGGTCGGAGGATAAAGGATGTGGTGGCTGGAAGCAAGAGGAAGGGATGGCTAACCATAGGTTACGTTTGCTCTAATTGACCTCTATCCTGGGAAAAATTAAGGATGGCATGCAGGGAATTTCTAAATCAATCAATTGTCTTTATTGAGCGCTTACTGTGTGCAGAGCATTGTACTACGCGCTTGGGAAGTCCAAGTTGGCGACATATAGAGATGGTCCCTACCCAACAGCAGGCTCACAGTCTAACTGTGATCCCTAAGATAATGAGGGGCAATTTGAGGCAAACAGCAGGGAGAAAATGGACCGTGAGGAGGTTGGAGACAGTTTAGTAAGCAATACCAAATCCAAGGAGGCGGGGTGGGTGTGTGTGTCTGTGTGTCAAAGGTCCCCCTTCAGTCCACCTGGCCGGGCGCTGGGGTACCTGTATATATGTTTGTAGGTATTTATTACTCTATTTGTACATATTTATTCTATTTATTTTGTTAATATGTTTTGTTTTGTTCTCTGTCTCCCCCTTCTAGACTGTGAGCCCACTGTTGGGTAGGGACCGTCTCTCTATGTTGCCAACTTGGACTTTCCAAGCGCTTAGTACAGTGCTCTGCACACAGTAAGCGCTCAATAAATACGATTGAATGACTGAATGAATGAGGTCAAAGGGCACCCCAGCTCTCAGGGGTTGGCATTTTGGGTTTCTTTTTACTGCCGGAAGAATGGAAGCAGCTGCCTCTATTCTTGGCCTCTAAGGGCCGAACGTCCATTCACGCCCCCCGACAACCCTCCATGCCTGGGTAGAGGGAAAGGGGCGTCCTGGAGAAGCAATGTGGCCTAGTGGAAAGAGCCCGGGCTTGGGATTCATTCATTCATTCATTCATTCATTCATTCATTCATTCATTCATTCAATCATATTTATTGAGTGCTTACTGTGTGCAGAGCACTGTACTAAGCGCTTGGGAAGTCCAAGTTGGCAACATATAGAGACGGTCCCTACCCAACAGCGGGCTCACAGTCTAGAAGGGGGAGACAGACAACAAGACAAAACATATTAACAAAATAAAATAAATAGAATAAATATGTACAAGTAAAATAAATAAATATGTACAAACATACATTCATTCAATCATATTTATTGAGCGCTCACTGTGTGCTAAGCACTGTACTAAGTGCTTGGGAAGTCCAAGTTGGCAACATATAGAGACGGTCCCTACCCAACAGCGGGCTCACAGTCTAGAAGGGGGAGACAGACAACAAAACAAAACATATTAGCAAAATAAAATAAATAGAATAAATATGTACAAGTAAAATAAGTAGAGAAATATGTACAAACATATATACATTCATTCATTCAATCGTACTGAGCACTCACTGTGTGCAGAGCACTGTACTAAGCGCTTGGGAAGTCCAAGTTGGCAACATATAGAGATGGTCCCTACCCAACAGTGGGCTCACAGTCTAGAAGGGGGAGACAGAACAAAACAAAACATAGTAACAAAATAAAATAAATAGAATATGTACAAGTAAAATAAATAGAGTAATAAATACGTACAAACATATATACAGGTGCTGTGGGGAAGGGAAGGAGGTAAGGCAGGGGGGATGGGGAGGGGGAGGATACAAAGGGATCAGGTTGTCATGTGGGGCTCACAGTCTTAATCCCCATTTTACAGATGGAGGTAACTGAGGCACAGAGAAGTGAAGTGACTTGCCCAAAGTCACACACCTGACAAGCTGCTGAGTTGGGATTTGAACCCATGACCTCTGACTCCCAAGCCCGGGCTCTTTCCACTGAGCCACACTGCTTACTGAAGCGCTGGGGAGGTTACAAGGTGATCAGGTTGTCCCTCGTGGGGCTCACAGTCTTAATCCCCATTTTACAGATGAGGGAACTGAGGCCCAGAGAAGTGAAGTAACTTGCCCAAAGTCACACAGCTGACCCTTGTCGGAGTCAGGATTTGAACCCATGACCTCTCACTCCAAAGCCAGTGCTCTTTCCACTGAGCCATGCTGCTTCCCTATCCCCCTCCAAGCGCTTAGAACAGTGCTTTGCACATAGTAAGTGCTTACAAATACCAACATTATTATTAATTACAATATATGATTATATAATAATATGATTATAATAATCATAATTAGAATTATCGCACCCACGGTTTTCTTTCATTCGTAATAATAATGAGCAATAATGATCATAATTATTATCATTATCATTATTATGAATGGAAGAAAACAATATAATAATTATTACTATCATTATCACTCATTATGAATGAAAGAAAAAATATAATTATTATCATTATCACTCATGAATGAAACAATAATGAAATAACTATCATTATCACTCATGAATGAAAGCAAACAATATAATTATCATTATCACTATTAATGAAATAATAATTATCATCACTCATTGTTATGAATGAAAGAAAACAATATTATCATTATCACTCATGAATGAAATAATAATGAAATAATAATTATTATCATTATCACTCATTATTATTATGAATGAAAGAAAACAATATAATTATCATTATCACACATTATTGTGAATGAAATAATGGAATTACCATTATCGCTCATTATTATTATTATGAATGAAAGAAAACTATAATAATAATTATCATTATCACTCACTATTATGAATGAAATAATTATTATCATTATCACTCATGAATGAAAGAAAAAAATATAATTATTACTATCACCACTCATTATGAATGAAATAATAATAATCATTATCGCTCATTATTATTATGAATGAAAGAAAATATAACCATCACTATCACTCATGAATGAAACAATAATGAAATAATTATTATCACTCATCATTATGAAAGAAAACAATATAATTATTATTATCATTATCACTCATCACGAATGAAATAATGATTATCATCACTATCGTTCATTATCATTATTATGAATGAACGAAAACATAATAATCATTATCGCTCATTATTATTATGAATGAAAGAAAATATAATCATCACTATCACTCATTATGAATGAAACAATAATGAAATAATTATTATCACTCACTATGAAAGAAAACAATATAATTATTATTATCATTATCACTCATCACGAATGAAATAATGATTATTATCATCACTATCGTTCATTATTATTATTATGAATGAAAGAAAACATAATGATCATTATCGCTCATTATTATTATGAATGAAAGTAAACAATATAGCAATCATGACTATCATTATAATGAATGAAATAATAATTATTATTATCGCTCATGATATCGTTCATTATTATTATGAATGAAAAAACATAATGAGCATTATCGCTCATTATTATTATGAATGAAAGTAAACACTATGGCAATCATGACTATCATTATAATGAATGAAATAATTATTATTGTTATCGCTCATTATTATTATTATTAAAGTAAACAATATAGCAATCATTACTATCATTATAATGAATGAAATAATTATTATCATTATCTCATATCGTTCATTATTATTATGAATGAAAAAACATAACGAGCATTATCGCTCATTATTATTATGAATGAAAGTAAACACTATAGCAATCATGACTATCATTATAATGAATGAAATAATAATTAGTATCATTATCGCTCGTTATTATTATGAATGAAAGTAATCAATATAGCAGTCATTACTATCATTATAATGAATGAAATAATTATTATCATTATCTCATATCGTTCATTATTATTATGAATGAAAAAACATAACGATCATTATCGCTCATTATTATTATGAATGAAAGTAAACACTATAGCAATCATGACTATCATTATAATGAATGAAATAATAATTAGTATCATTATCGCTCGTTATTATTATGAATGAAAGTAATCAATATAGCAATCATTACTATCGTTATAATGAATGAAATAATTATTATCATTATCTCTCATATCGTTCATTATTATTATGAATGAAAAAACATAATGAGCATTATGGCTCATTATTATTATGAATGAAAGTGAACACTACAGCAATCATGACTATCATTATAATGAATGAAATAATAATTAGTATCATTATCGCTCGTTATTATTATGAATGAAAGTAATCAATATAGCAATCATTACTATCATTATAATGAATGAAATAATTATTATCATTATCTCTCATATCGTTCATTATTATTATGAATGAAAAAACATAATGAGCATTATGGCTCATTATTATTATGAATGAAAGTGAACACTATAGCAATCATGGCTATCATTATAATGAATGAAATAATAATTATTATTATTATCATTATGAATGAAAGAAAAGCGCGGGCGTGGGAGGCCCCGTGGGGGGGGGGGGGGCGGGCTTTGCGCCTGCGCGGGTGAGGCCGGGCTTTGCGCCTGCGCGGGTGGGGCCGGCCAAGCGCTCGGCGTCCGATTAGTGTGGCCTGGGGGGCGCCGCCCGCGGTTCGATTGGTCGGGGCTGCGGCCCGGCGGGACCGCGGGCCTCCCTGCCGAGGCGCATGCGCGCGCGCGGGCCTTCGGCCGGGCTCGGCCCTTCGGCTGTTCGGCTGTTGGGCTCGGCCTTTTCCGTCGTCCTTCGGCTGGTCCCGACGGCCGCCGCCGTGGCCGTGGCGGGCCGAGCGGGAGCCATGAGCGGCGTGGAGGACGACATCATCCGCATCGCCAAGAAGATGGACAAGATGGTGCAGAAGAAGAACGCGGTGAGGGGCACCTCAGTCATTTCCTTTATTACTACACGTTGATTCTGTTGATTTTATTTTGCTACTGTGTTTTGCTTTGTCGTCCATCTCCCCCTTCTGTGAGCCCGCTGTTGGGCAGGGACCGGCTCTCTATGTAGCCAACTTGGACTTCCCAAGCGCTTAGTCCTCATCATCAATTGTATTTATTGAGCGCTTACTATGTGCAGAGCACTGGACTAAGCGCTTGGGAAGTCCAAGTTGGCAACATCTAGAGACAGCCCCCACCCAACAGTGGGCTCACAGTCTACAAGGGGGAGACAGACAACAAAACCGAACATACTAACAAAATAAAATCATCATCATCATCATCAATCGTATTTATTGAGCGCTTACTATGTGCAGAGCACTGGACTAAGCGCTTGGGAAGCACAAATTGGCAACATCTAGAGACAGCCCCCACCCAACAGTGGGCTCACAGTCTACAAGGGGGAGACAGACAACAAAACCGAACATACTAACAAAATAAAATCATCATCATCATCATCAATCGTATTTATTGAGCGCTTACTTTGTGCAGAGCACTGTACTAAGCGCTTGGGAAGTCCAAGTTGGCAACATATAGAGACAGTCCCTACCCAACAGCGGGCTCACAGTCTACAAGAGGGAGACAGAGAACAAAACCAAACCTACTAACAAAATAAAATCATCATCATCAATCGTATTTATTGAGCGCTTACTATGTGCAGAGCACTGGACTAAGCGCTTGGGAAGTACAAATTGGCAACATATAAGAGAGAGTCCCCACCCAACAGTGGGCTCACAGTCTACAAGGGGGAGACAGACAACAAAACCAAACCTACTAACAAAGTAAAATCATCATCATCAATCGTATTTATTGAGCGCTTACTGTGTGCAGAGCACTGTACTAAGCGCTTGGGAAGTCCAAGTTGGCAACATATAGAGACAGTCCCTACTCAACAGCGGGCTCACAGTCTACAAGGGGGAGACAGACAACAAAACCGAACATACTAACAAAATAAAATCATCATCATCACCATCAATCGTATTTATTGAGCGCTTACTTTGTGCAGAGCACTGTACTAAGCGCTTGGGAAGTCCAAGTTGGCAACATCTAGAGACAGCCCCCACCCAACAGTGGGCTCACAGTCTACAAGGGGGAGACAGAGAACAAAACCAAACCTACTAACAAAGTAAAATCATCATCATCAATCGTATTTATTGAGCGCTTACTATGTGCAGAGCACTGGACTAAGCGCTTGGGAAGTCCAAGTTGGCAACATAGAGAGACAGTCCCCACCCAACAGTGGGCTCACAGTCTACAAGGGGGAGACAGACAACAAAACCGAACATACTAACAAAATAAAATCATCATCATCATCATCAATCGTATTTATTGAGCGCTTACTTTGTGCAGAGCACTGTACTAAGCGCTTGGGAAGTCCAAGTTGGCAACATCTAGAGACAGCCCCCACCCAACAGTGGGCTCACAGTCTACAAGGGGGAGACAGAGAACAAAACCAAACCTACTAACAAAGTAAAATCATCATCATCAATCGTATTTATTGAGCGCTTACTATGTGCAGAGCACTGGACTAAGCGCTTGGGAAGTACAAATTGGCAACATATAAGAGAGAGTCCCCACCCAGCAGTGGGCTCACAGTCTACAAGGGGGAGACAGACAACAAAACCAAACCTACTAACAAAATAAAATCATCATCATCAATCGTATTTATTGAGCGCTTACTATGTGCACAGCACTGGACTAAGCGCTTGGGAAGTCCAAGTTGGCAACATCTAGAGACAGCCCCCACCCAACAGTGGGCTCACAGTCTACAAGGGGGAGACAGACAACAAAACCGAACATACTAACAAAATAAAATCATCATCATCATCATCAATCGTATTTATTGAGCGCTTACTTTGTGCAGAGCACTGGACTAAGCGCTTGGGAAGTCCAAGTTGGCAACATATAGAGACAGTCCCTACCCAACAGCGGGCTCACAGTCTACAAGGGGGAGACAGAGAACAAAACCAAACCTACTAACAAAGTAAAATCATCATCATCAATCGTATTTATTGAGCGCTTACTATGTGCAGAGCACTGGACTAAGCGCTTGGGAAGTACAAATTGGCAACATATAAGAGAGAGTCCCCACCCAGCAGTGGGCTCACAGTCTACAAGGGGGAGACAGACAACAAAACCAAACATACTAACAAAATAAAATCATCATCATCAATCGTATTTATTGAGCGCTTACTATGTGCAGAGCACTGGACTAAGCGCGTGGGAAGTACAAATTGGCAACATATAAGAGAGAGTCCCCACCAAGGGGGAGACAGAGAACAAAACCAAACATACTAACAAAATAAAATCATCATCATCAATCGTATTTATTGAGCGCTTACTATGTGCAGAGCACTGTACTAAGCGCTTGGGAAGTACAAGTTGGCAACATATAAGAGAGAGTCCCCACCCAGCAGTGGGCTCACAGTCTACAAGGGGGAGACAGACAACAAAACCAAACCTACTAACAAAATAAAATCATCATCATCAATCGTATTTATTGAGCGCTTACTATGTGCAGAGCACTGGACTAAACGCTTGGGAAGTCCAAGTTGGCAACATAGAGAGACAGTCCCTACTCAACAGCGGGCTCACAGTCTACAAGGGGGAGACAGACAACAAAACCGAACATACTAACAAAATAAAATCATCATCATCATCATCAATCGTATTTATTGAGCGCTTACTTTGTGCAGAGCACTGTACTAAGCGCTTGGGAAGTCCAAGTTGGCAACATCTAGAGACAGCCCCCACCCAACAGTGGGCTCACAGTCTAGAAGGGGGAGACAGAGAACAAAACCAGACATACTAACAAAATAAAATAAGTAGAATAGATAGGGACAAGTAAAATAAATCAATAAATGGAGTAATAGATCTGTACAAACATATAGACAGGTGCTGTGGGGAAGGGACGGAGAGGGGGAAGAGGGGGAGAGGAAAGAAGGGGCTCAGTCTGGGAAGGCCTCCTGGAGGAGGTGAGCTCTCAGCAGGGCCTTTGCTCTGCACACAGGAAGCGCTCAATCAATACGCGTGAATGAATGAATGAATTCTACTGATCTTATTTTGTTAATATGTTTTGTTCTCTGTCTCCCCCTTCTAGAATGTGAGCCCGCTGTTGGGTAGGGACCGGCTCTCTGTGTAGCCACCTTGGACCTCCCAAGCGCTTAGTACGGTGCTGTGCACACAGGAAGCGCTCAATAAATATGATTGAATGAATGAATGAGTTCTATTTATTTTATTTTGCTACTATGTTTTGTTTTGTCGTCTGTCTCCCCCTTCTAGACTGTGAGCCCGCTGTTGGGTAGGGACCGTCCCTCTATGTTGCCAACTTGGACTTCCCAAGCGCTTAGTACAGTGCTGTGCACACAGGAAGCGCTTAATAAATACGATTGAATGAATGAATGAATTCTATTTATTTTATTTTGTTAATATGTTTTGTTGTCTGTCTCCCCCTTCTAGACTGTGAGCCCGCTGTTGGGTAGGGACCGTCCCTCTGTGTTGCCAACTTGGACTTCCCAAGCGCTTGTCCAGTGCTCTGCACACAGGAAGCGCTCAATAAATACGATTGAATGAATGAGTGAATTCTATTTATTTTATTTTGTTACTATCTTTTGTTTTGTTCTCTGTCTCCCCCTTCTAGACTGTGAGCCCGCTGTTGGGTAGGGACCGGCTCTCTGTGTAGCCAACTTGGACTTCCCAAGCGCTTAGTCCAGTGCTCTGCACACAGTAAGAGCTCAATAAATACGATTGATTGAATGAATGAATGAATGAATTCTATTTATTTTATTTGCTTTATATGTTTTGTTTTGTTCTCTGTCTCCCCCTTCTAGACTGTGAGCCCGCTGTTGGGTAGGGACCGGCTCTCTAGATGCGGCCAACTTGGACTTCCCAAGCGCTTAGTCCAGTGCTCTGCACACAGGAAGCGCGCAATAAATACGAATGAATGAATGAATGATTGAAAAGCGCTTAGTCCAGTGCTCTGCACACAGTAAGCGCTCAATAAATACGACTGAATGAATGAATGAATGAGGAGGCCGCGCAGAGGCCTCGGGCCCAGGGAGGATGGGGGCCCTGGGCGGGGGAGATGGGGGAGAGGAAGGAGATGTTGCCAACTTGGACTTCCCAAGCGCGTAGTACAGTGCTGTGCACACAGGAAGCGCTCAATAAATACGACTGATTGAATGAATGAATTCTGCTTATTTTATTTTGTTAGTATGTTTTGTTTTTGTTGTCTGTCTCCCCCTTCTAGCCCGTGAGCCCTATTTTGGGTAGGGACCGTCTCTCTATGTTGCCAACTTGGACTTCCCCAGCGCTTAGTACAGTGCTCTCTCTGCACACAGTAAGCGCTCAATAAATACGACTGAATGAATGAATGAATGATGGATCTCTTCCTCCCTTCAAAGCCCTACTGAGAGCTCACCTCCTCCAGGAGGCCTTCCCACACTGAGCCCCTTCCTTCCTCTCCCCCTCCGCCCCACCTTACCAACTTCCCCTCCCCACAGCACCTGTATATATGTTAGTACGTATTTATCACTCTATTTCTTTATTTATTTTATTTGTACCTATTTAGTCTATTTATTTTATTTTGTTAATATGTTTTGTCGTCTGTCTCCCCCTTCTAGCCTGTGAGCCCGCTGTTGGGTAGGGACCGTCTCTATATGTTGCCAACTTGGACTTCCCAAGCGCTTAGTACAGTGCTCTGCACACAGTAAGCGCTCAATAAATACGATTGAATGAATGACACCGGGCCGGGGAGGATGGGGGACCCCGGGACAGGGAATCGGGAGACACGGAGCTGGGGAGATGGGGACTCGGGGCTGGGGAGATGATGATAATAATAATGATAATAATAATGATGGCATTTATTAAGCGCTTACTATGTGCAAAGCACTGTTCTAAGCGCTGGGGAGGTTACAAGGTGATCAGGTTGTCCCACGGGGGGCTCCCAGTCTTCATCCCCATTTTACAGATGAGGTAACTGAGGCCCAGAGAATAATAATAATGATGGCATTTATTAAGCGCTTACTATGTGCAAAGCACTGTTTTAAGCGCTGGGGGGGTTTACAAGGTGATCAGGTTGTCCCACAGCGGGGCTCACAGTCTTAATCTCCATTTTACAGATGAGGGAACAGAGAAGTGAAGTGACTTGACCAAAGTCACACAGCTGGGAATTGGCGGAGCCGGGATTTGAACCCATGACCTCTGACTCCAAAGCCCGTGTGTTTTCCACTGAGCCATGCTGCTTCTCTGCAAAGTCACACAGCTGACAATTGGCGGAGCCAGGATTTGAACCCATGACCTCTGACTCCAAAGCCCGGGCTCTTTCCACTGAGCCACACAGATGGGGGGGACCCCGGGCCGGGGAGATGGGGCAGCATGGCTCAGTGGAAAGAGCCCGGGCTTTGGAGTCAGAGGTCATGGGTTCTAAAACCGGCTCCGCCACTTGTCTGCTGGGTGACTTTAGGCAAGTCACTTCACTTCTCTGAGCCTCAGTTGTCTCATCTGGAAAATGGGGATTTAAACTGTGAGCCCCCCCGTGAGATAACCTGATCACCTTGTAACCTCCCCGGTGCTTAGAACAGGGCGTTGCACACAGTAAGCGCCTAATAAATGCCATCATTATTATTAGCATTATTCTCTGTGCCTCGGTGACCTCATCTGTAAAATGGGGATTTAAACTGCGAGCCCCCTGTGGGAACAACCTGATCACCTTGTAACCTCCCCGGCGTTTAGATCGGTGCTTTTCACATAGTAAGCGCTCAATAAATACCATTATGATTATCATGGGGGACGGCAGGTCAGGGAGATGGAGGCTCGGGGCTGGGGAGATGGGGGACACGGAGCCGGGGATATGGGGTCTCGGGGCCAGGGAGGATGGGGGACCTCAGGCCGGGGAGATGGGGCAGCGTGGCTCAGTGGATAGAGCCCGGGCTTTGAAGTCAGAGGTCATGGGTTCTAATCCCGCCTCCGCCACTTGTCTGCTGGGTGACTTCAGGCAAGTCACTTCACTTCTCTGGGCCTCAGTTGCTTCATCTGGAAAATGGGGGTGAAGACTGTGAGCTCCCTGTGGGAAAACCTGTTCACCTTGTAACCTCCCCAGTGCTTAGAACAGTGCTTTGCGCATAGTAAGCGCTTAATAAATGCCATCATTATTATTATTATTATTATCCTGTGGGTGCATGAGTTGCTGGAAAGGCCAATGCGGGCCCCATATCCCGGGCCACTTTTTGTGCCCGAGAGAGAAGCAGCGTGGCTCAGTGGAAAGAGCCCGGGCTTTGGAGTCAGAGGTCATGGGTTCAAATCCCGGCTCCGCCACTTGTCAGCTGGGTGACTTTGGGCCAGTCACTTCACTTCTCTGTGCCTCAGTTACCTCATCTGCAAAATGGGGATTAAGACTGTGAGCCCCACATGGGACAACCTGATTACCTTGTAACCTCCCCGGCGCTTAGAACAGCGCTTTGCACATAGTAAGCGCTTAATAAATGCCATCGTAATCATTATTATTATTGTGCACAAAAAGGCTAAGGCTGTCTGTCCCTGCGGTGTGTTGTGTTTGAGTTTTGCAGCACCTGGCACAGTTTTCTCTCTCCCCTTCTTATCCTTCTTTCCTTGCAAAGCTCCTGCCCCAAAAGAGCCATTCTAAGCCCGCACATTCATTCATTCATTCATTCAATCGTATTTATTGAGTGCTTACTGTGTGCAGAGCACTGTACTGAGCGCTTGGGCAGTACAAGTTGGCAACACAGAGAGACGGTCCCTACCCAACAGCGGGCTCACAGGCTAGAAGGGGGAGACAGAGAACAAAACAAAACATATTAGCAAAATAAAATAGAATATGTACAAATAAAATAGAGTAATAAATATGTACTAACATATATACACATATACAGGTGCACATTGCCATCAAAGCAGTCCAAGATGGTTAGGGTTGGAAGCAGTGCTAAGCCCAGTCTCTTGGAAAGGAATTTAACCTTCAGGGTGCATGCCTCTCTGGAATAATAATAATAATAATAATAATGGTGTTTGTTAAGCGCTTACTATGTGCCAGGCACTGTACTAAGCACTGGGGCGGATACACGCAAATCGGGTTGCACCCAGCCCCTGTCCCACATGGGGCTCACAGTCTCAGTCCCCATTTTATGGATGAGGTAACTGAGGCCCGGAGAAGTGATTTGTCCAAGGTCACACAGCAGACAAGTGGTGGAGCCGAGATGCTGTGCACACAGGAAGCGCTCAATAAATATGATTGAATGAATGAATGAATGAATGAGATTAGAACCCATGACCTGATTCCAAGGCCTGTGCTCAATCCACTGCATCATGCTGCGTAAAGATGCGGAAGGAGATGTGCAGTAGAATCAGAGGCGTACAGATTTAGGCTATGTGACCTTTCAAGGCTGCTATAAACCTTCCTGAGGTTCTGTAGAAAAGTCTGTTTCATTTTGTTGCAAGGCATCCTTTAAATTCCTCGTTTTTTTTAAAAAAATGTATCATCATCATCAATCGTATTTATTGAGCGCTTACTATGTGCAGAGCACTGTACTAAGCGCTTGGGAAGTACAAATTGGTAACAGAGACAGTCCCTACCCGACAGTGGGCTCACAGTCTAAAAGGGGGAGACAGAGAACAAAACCAAACATACTAACAAAATAAAATAGAATAGATATGTACAAATAAAATAAATAAATCTGGATCCCAAGTATCCAAGTGCTTACAATGTACCAAGCATTGTTTTCTGCATTGGGGTAGATTCAAGGTTATTAGGTCGGACACAGTCCCTGTCTGCACGGGGCTCACGCTGTAGGTAGGAGGAATTAGTTGAGGTATTTAAAAAGAAAAAAAAACAACTGCATTGGCCAGTGTTTTGGATGCCCTAAAGCAGATGTGCGTTTTAAAGGAAAGAGATTTTTTTCATGGAAAAGCTTTCTTGTAATGAATACAAACCGCTTCTCCATGATAGTCTCAATTTGCAGTCGGGCCCCGAGACTGTTAGCCCATTGTGGGCGGGGATTGTCTCTCTTTATTGCTAAATTGTACTTTCTAAGCGCTTAGTACAGTGCTCTGCACAAAATCAGCACTCAAGAAATATGATTGAATGAGTGAATCAGTTCTGTTTCTGATAGGTTAAGCGCATCTTTTACAGTTTGGTTTTGGGATCCAGATTTCTTCCCGTTCTCTCCAGCTGTAATCATCATCAATCATATTTATTGAGCGCTTCCTGTGTGCAGAGCACTGTACTAAGCGCTTGGGAAGTGCAAATTGGCAACATATTGGCAACAGTTGTAATGGGGTAGATGTATTCACTTGAGAACAGAAATGAGCTGCCGAGTAGGTCTTGTTTTAATTTCAGTTTCCACTTGAATTCACTGCTGAAGGCACTTTTCCCCCCCAATAGAATGGTTTTATCCTGTAGTCATGCAATGAGCTTTGAAGTTTAATACATACATTCCTTACCCATTTTTCGTATTTTTAAGAAACGTGACTTTTTTTTACATTACGTCTCTCTTTGTGAGTGTGTACCCCCTTCGGTAATGAAGCAAAATAGTTTGAAATCATACGCCTGAGAAGGGAGCTCCCGTTATTTGAACTTTCACTACTGCCCAACATAACCATCCTGAAAGGCGAGCTATACACGAGGAGCAGCGTGGCTCAGTGGAGAAGAGCCCGGGCTTTGGAGTCAGAGGTCGTGGGTTCGAATCCCGGCTCCGCCACATGTCTGCTGTGTGACCTTGGGCAAGTCACTTCACTTCTCTGAGCCTCAGTTACCTCATCTGTAAAATGGGGATTAAGAGTGTGAGCCCCATGTGGGACAACTTGATCACCTTGTATCCACCCCCAGCGCTCAGAACAGTGCTCTGCACATAGTAAGCGCTTAACAAATGCCATTATTATTATATTATTATTACTATGAAAGACAAGCTCAGAATTTGTCAATGGCTCAGCCCCCTCTGCAGTCACCTTCGATAACTAAGCAGCGCATCAGAAGTGACCTGTGGTAGACTGAAACTGGGATATAGAACGTTCTTGTTAAATATAATATTACGTTTTAAACTACTAAGATTTTGTCCTTTTTTTTGCTTTTTAAAGCAAGTGATCGCTCATCCGTCTCTGGGTCAGTCCAGCAGCTTTTTACCAACAGCTTTAAAGGACTCAATCAGCTGGCCCCCTCCGACTTTACTTCCCTGATCTCTTGCTCCAGTGTAGTCCACACACTTGGCTTTTCTCGCACTAGCTACTCACCGTACCTTTCTTTCCTTTCTCGCCTCCGTCCTCCCTCTGATCTGTTCAGCAGACCACCACCCTCCCCAACTTCGAAACCTCACTAAAGCCATATCTCCCCCAAGAAGGTTTTTCTGCCTAAGCCCTCCCTTTTTTCTTGCTTGTGCCCCTTGAGCACTTTGGTATTCATTCATTCATTCATTCAGTCGTATTTATGGAGCGCTTACTGCGTGCAGAGCACTGTACTAAGCGCTTGGGAAGTCCAAGTTGGCAACGTATAGAGACGGTCCCTACCCAATAGCGGGCTCATAGTCTAGAAGGGGGAGACAGACAACAAAACAACACATAGTGACAAAATAAAAGAAATAGAATTGTAAATCTGTACAAGCAAAATAGAGTAATAAATCTGAACAGACATTCATTCAATCATATTTACTGAGCACTTACTGTGTGCAGGGCACTGTACTAAGCGCTTGGGAAGTACAAATTGGCAACATATAGCAGCGTGGCTCAGTGGAAAAGAGCCCGGGTTTTGGAGTCAATCAATCAATCAATCAATCGTATTTATTGAGCGCTTACTGTGTGCAGAGTAAGCACAGAGTTATCTGTGTACAGATAACCCTCCCTTATCCCCAAAGTACTTATTTAACATGCCTCTCTGTAATTTATTTTAATGTCTATCTCTCTCTCTATTCTGTATGCTTTTTGTGGGCATGGATCATGTTTACCTACTTTATTGTACTCTCCAAGTGCTCAGTATAGCTCTCTACCCAGTAAGTGTTCAATAAATACCATGGATCGATAGACTGGGCAAGGGAATGTTGGGTTGTTCAGTGTACAGGATCACCGGTACTGCTCAAATAACACAAGTTCCTCAGGGAGGACATACCCATCCCCTCTTAGATCCGATCAGCGCTTACCTTGAACGGCGAGGACCAGAAAAGATGCTCTGCTGCATTTTTAATGGGCCCGGTGTGATGATGATGATGGCATTTGTTAAGCGCTTACTATGTGCAAAGCACTGTTCTAAGTGCTGGGGGGATACAAGGTGATCAGGTTGTCCCACGTGGGGTTCACAGTCTTAATCCTCATTTTACAGATGAGGTCACTGAGGCTCGGAGATGTTAAGTGGTGGGCAGCTGTGCGAGAGATGGAAGCGTTGTCTTGGAGCCGCAGGGCAGTGCTCTGTATCTTTTTCTAGCTGTCGTGTTACCTGAGGGGAAAAACCGACAATTTTGGGTGCCCGTGTTTGGTTTTGTTTAGCCACCTTACTCAATTTAGCTGATAGGAGGATGGCCGAAAGGGAAGAGCCATTTGGGAGGATTGAAAATGTAAAGCTTGAAATTTAAAAGGTGGTATTATGCCCTATTTTTGTCACATCAGAAGAGGAGGAAATCATACAGATCTCGGCCTGTGTTTACCCATAAGGAAAATATGGGGACCGTTCAAGGATGTTAGTTAATTTCTTGATCAGGTCAATGGGAAAATGAAGGTCAGGAGGATAAAATGTAAAATAACTCCAGTAATGAGGCTTGTACATGGATTTATGCATACAGAGGACCATGTAAATGGGGTTCAGAGGCTGAAGCAGAGGTTCAAGAGGAGCGAGGACAAGGTTTTGTCCAGGTGCCCCAGTTCTTTGGCTCATCATCATTCCCAACTTGGCAGTGGGTCTGTCCCTTGGTTGGTGGAGCCTGGAAAGAGTCCCAGTTCTTACCGAAGGAGAGCGGAGAAACACTGTTGCAAATGTACGCCGTGTTCACTGTATCCCAGAGACGCCTCATTCCTTCCCCGTCATCATCAATCGTATTTATTGAGCGCTTACTATGTGCAGACCCCAGAGGCTTTTTGTGCTTTGATTACCCGAGGGAAGCCAGTTGCCAGCCGGCCAGTCGTGGAGACTAAACAGGACTGCTAACTCCGAGTCCCGTGCAGACCAAATAAACCAGCCCGGGGTGGGGGGCAGATACCCACTATTGAGGTTGTCCTAGAGACTCCAAGCCGGTGAAGAGTGCTTTCCCTTCAGGTAGGCCACAGCAGTAGTAAAATGTGGTGGTAGGGAGAGTGGGGGCCTTGCTCCCCAATTCCCCCTCCCCAGTTGCCAACTTTGGAGTGGCAGGTGCAGAGCCACCTATTTATTTATTTTACTTGTACATATCTATTCTATTTATTTTATTTTGTTAGTATGTTTGGTTTTGTTCTCTGTCTCCCCCTTTTAGACTGTGAGCCCACTGTTGGGTAGGGACTGTCTCTATATGTTGCCAATTTGTACTTCCCAAGCGCTTAGTACAGTGCTGTGCACATAGTAAGCGCTCAATAAATGCGATCGATGATGATGATGAGCGGAGGCAGGAGCGACTTTTTTATTTTATGGTATCCGTAAAATGCTTACTGGGTCCCAGGCACTGTAGCAAGCGCTGGGGTCGATACAAGGTAATCGGGTTGGACGCAGTCCCTGTGCCAGATAGGGTTCTCCGTCTTTATCCCCATTTTACAGATGAGGTAGCTGAGACGCAGACTTGCTCATGGTCACAAAGCAGACAAGTGGCGCAGCTGGATTAGAGCCCACCTCCTCCAGCTCCCACGTCCGTGCTCTTTCCACAAGGCCACGCTGCTTCTCTTTACCTCCTTTCCCCATCCTCCTTACTTCAAGGGAAGGATCTCAGACTGGTCAATCAATCAATCTAATTTATTGAGCGCTTACTATGTGCAGAGCACTGTACTAAGCACTTGGGAAGTACAAATTGGCAACACATAGAGACAGTCCCTACCCGACAGTGGGCTCGCAGTCTAAAAGGGGGAGACAGAGAACAAAACCAAACATACCAACCAAATAAAATAAATAGGATAGAAATGTACAAGTAAAATAAATAAATAGAGTAATAAATATGTACAACCATAGATACATATATACAGGTGCTGTGGGGAAGGGAAGGAGGTAAGATGGGATGGAGAGGGGGACGAGGGGGAGAGGAAGGAAGGGGCTCAATCTGGGAAGGCCTCCTCGAGGAGGTGAGCTCTCAGCAGGGACAGGTCTGAGATCTGGC
This sequence comes from Tachyglossus aculeatus, assembly GCF_015852505.1. NCBI lineage: Eukaryota > Metazoa > Chordata > Mammalia > Monotremata > Tachyglossidae > Tachyglossus > Tachyglossus aculeatus. The sequence continues at coordinate 15,638,431 of NC_052090.1, read as the reverse complement.
CATCTATAAGAATCCAGAAAAGAATATTGAACATTTGCTTCATGTAAAAAGACTAAAGGAATTGGAATTGCTAGATGGAAAAAGAGAAACTAGGCAGGGAGGGAAGTTAATAGGCATTGAGTTCAGAACATAGAAGAATGTGGGTGTATGTATTGGGGTGGGTAGGGAGCAGTTTCCTCTCTTTCCTCCAAGGAATATTAAATTCCAGGAGAGAGAGTTTGGGTTGGCTGTTAGGAGAAACCGTCTTAAGTCTAGACACAGCACATGTTTCAAAGGGAGAGTAGAATTTCTTTTATTCAAGATTTGAAGGTTTGGAGGCAATTCTTCCTGAAAAGGGAATGATGTATTAGTTGACCTGCTGAGGTCACTAACATGCTCTGTCTCTCCATACTGGAATATTATTCCCTAAAATAGCACACAGAATATAAAAGCATTGCTTTTCAAGAAGATTTAGAACTTAGGATTTCTAGGAGTGAGAAAGGAATTGTGGATGCCTACCTTTTCCCTTTTTTTCTTCATTAGCAGTGTATCAACCCAGCGCTTAGAACAGTGCTTTGTACATAGTAAGCACTTAACAATACCATCGTCACTATTATTATTATCAATCATTGCCAAATAAGTTTGACTTTGAAAACCATGCTGGATTCTTTCTTCTTCTTGCATCATTACCAGTAGTCGATGCTGTAATCCAGTGACACTGAACTATAGAGGTGATACTGTACAGGAAGAAAAATAGTCTGGCCCGCCGTGGCTTCGGGTGTGCTTTGGATTCAGAGCCATGAGGAACCTGAAATTTTGCTCCTCTAGCCACAGCTCCCTGATGATTTTTGGTTTTGTCTCATGTTTTTTGTCCGTCTTATGTTTATAGTGTTTTATTGTTTCCTTCCTCTCCCCCTCGTCCCCCTCTCCATCTCCCCTATCTTTCCTCCTTCCCTTCCCCACAGCACCTGTATGCATGTATATATGTTTGTACATATTTATTACTCTATTTATCTTGTACATATCTATTCTATTTTTTTATTTTGTTAGCATGTTTGGTTTTTTCTCTGTCTCCCCCTTCTAGACTGTGAGCCTGCTGTTGGGTAGGGACTGTCTCTATGTGCTGCCGACTTGTACTTCCCAAGCGCTTAGTTCAGTGCTCTGCATACAGTAAGTGCTCAATAAATACGATCGATTGATTGATATGTGTATGTTTAGTCAACTGTTCCCAATTAGGTTGTGATTGCTTTGAGGGGCAGGAGCCATATCCCACATTTGTGTTTTTTCCCCCAACGTTTAGTGTGCTCTGCATACAGCAGACACTTAATACATACTATTACTACTACAACTCAAAATGTCTCCAGCAAAAAAATGTCCCAGGAAAAGCACAGCTGCCCCCTCAACAGCCCTGGCAGCTTTACCGGAGACCTTGATGCTATGTAAATTAGCCCTGACTTCAAAATACCAAAAATATCCCCAACTTGCATTGAATGGTTTTGCATTCCAACTGCCTGCTTGTCGGCTGCATGTTCTAGAAATATGTCTAAACTCACCCGAGGGGCACGACTTTCACCAATCCTCCAGCCGATAAGCCGTCTTTCAACCCGAGCAACTAGTTTGATGTGCTGCTTTGTTGTCATAGTTGACTGCTTAAGGGCTGAATTGTAATATATTCTTGAATTCTTAGCTCTTCTCTCAGGGTGGTGCTGATCGTCCTGGGGGATAGCTGTAGCTCTACTGTCTAAACTGCCTTCCACCCTTTTCAGACCTTTCAATCATTTCCATTTTCGTTTCCGTGGTAATTGTTCCGTTTCTAAGGAAAAGAAACCTCAAACGCCCCACCTCGTTGTCACCTTTATTGTCCTTGGAAGAGAGATAATTTATTGTCCTTGGAAGAGAGATAATTTATTGTCCTTGGAAGAGAGATAATTTATTGTCCTTGGAAGAGAGATAAAATGATCAGCTGAGGATGTTGGCGCAAGCAAAGGGGAATCTCTGAACTTTAACCTATTTCATTCATTCAATCGTATTTATTGAGTGCTTACTGTGTGCAGAGCACTGTACTAAGCGCTTGGGAAGCACAAGCTGGCAACATATAGAGACGGTCCCTACCCAACACTGGGCTCACAGTCTAGAAGGGGGAGACAGAGACAGAGAACAAAACGTATTAACAAAACATATTAACAGAATAAAATAAATAGAATAAATATATACAAGTAAAATAAATAAATGGAGTAATAAATACGTACAAACATATATACAGGTGCTGTGGGGAAGGGAAGGAGGTAAGGCGGGGGGATGGAGAGGGGGAGGAGGGGGAGAAGGGGAGAAGCGGCCAGGGTGTGGGAGTCCAAAGGACCTGGGTTCTAATCCTTCTCTGCCACTTGGCTGCTGTGGGAGCTTGGACCAGTCCCTTGGCATGCCTCAGTTACTTGAGCTACAAAATGGGGATAATAATAATGGTATTTTTATTAAGCGCTTACTATGTGCAAAGCACTGTTCTAAGTGCTGGGGAGGTTACAAGGTGATCAGGTTGTCCCACGGGGGGCTCACAGTCTTAATCCCCATTTTACAGATGAGGTCACTGTGGCACAGAGAAGTGAAGTGACTTGCCCAGAGTCACACAGCTGACATGAAGACTGTGAGCCCCGTGTGGTACGTGGGTTGTGGCCAACCTGATTAGCTTGTCTCTATCAATCAATCAATCGTATTTATTGAGCACTTACTGTGTGCAGAGCACTGTACTAAGCGCTTAGAGTGCTTAGTAGGCACTCTATCTTAGTGCCTAGTAAGTACAGTGCCTGGCACATAGTAAGTGCTTCATAGATACCATTAGAAGAAAAAAAAACGGCACAGCATTTTTGGCCGAGTTAGTGTGGCAAGTTTTTGGGGGGAGGCGAGGGGGGCTCCAGCTGGGGCGAACGTACCAAACCTTCCTTGTGCTTGAAGCTCACCACTCCCCATCTTCTGCCCAGTGTCCTTTAGGAAGGACTTTTTCAATAGCATAGTAACTTGCCGCCCCTTGGGGCCCAAGTCCCCCCGCTATCCGAGGCCGGCCCGGGGCAGAGTGTTGAGGGAAATGATTGAACCTTATTTGTGGGTGGGAAGGAGGATCTTCCAGGGCAGCCTCATTGCAGCTTTGGGTTAAGCTGTCCGCTATAGAGGGGAAAGGAGGGTCTGTGTGTTCTCAGCAGAAGGAAAGGAGGGAGCCCAGGAGCTGGATGTGCTTGCCAGAGGGTGGTTCTTGCTGCTGCTGCTGCTGCTGTTTCTCATTTGCAGAGGAGGAGGCGGGGAGAGGAGGACCTGTCCCTTAGCGTTATTGGGCATGTACTCCCCTCCTCAAAAATCTCCAGTGGCTACCAATCAATCTGCGCATCAGGCAGAAACTCCTCACCCTGGGCTTCAAGGCTGGCCATCACCTCGCCCCCTCCTACCTCACCTCCCTTCTGTCCTTCTCCAGCCCAGCCCGCACCCTCCGCTCCTCCGCCGCTAATCTCCTCACCGTACCTCGTTCTCGCCTGTCCCGCCATCGACCCCCGGCCCACGTCATCCCCCGGGCCCGGAATGCCCCCAATCCCTCTGCCCATCTGCCAAGCTAGCTCTCTTCCTCCCTTCAAGGCCCTACTCAGAGCTCACCTCCTCCAGGAGGCCTTCCCAGACTGAGCCCCTTCCTTCCTCTCCCCCTCGTCCCCCTCTCCATCCCCCCCGTCTTACCTCCTTCCCTTCCCCACAGCACCTGTATATATGTTTGTGCATATTTATTACTCTATTTATTTATTTTACTTGTACATATCTATCCTATTTATTTTGTTAATATGTTTGGTTTTGTTCTCTGCCTCCCCCTTCTAGACTGTGAGCCCACTGTTGGGTAGGGACCGTCTCTATATGTTGCCAACTTGTACTTCCCAAGCGCTTACTTAGTACAGTGCTTTGCACACAGTAAGCGCTCAATAAATACGATTGATTGATTGATTGCCAGAGGGTGGTTCTTGCTGCTGCCGCTGCTGCTGTTTCTCACTTGCAGAGGAGGAGGCGGGGAGAGGAGGACCTGTCCCTTAGCGGTGGTGGGAGCCGCAGGGAGAAGGGAGCTGCATAACAACCCTTTTGCAGAAGGATTGCAAGATTATTCTGGAGAAGCAGAATGGCCTAGTGGAAAGAGCATGGGCCTGGGAATCAGAGGACCTGGGTTCTAATCTCATCTCTGCCACATGTCTGCTCTGACCTTGTCTGCTCTTACCTCATCTGTAAAATGGGGATTAATCATCATCATCATCATCATCAATCGTATTTATTGAGCGCCTACTATGTGCAGAGCACTGTACCAAGCGCTTGGGACGTACAAATTGGCAACATATGGAGACAGTCCCTACCCAACAGTGGGCTCACAGTCTAAAAGGGGGAGACAGAGAACAAAACCAAACATACTGACAAAATAAAATGAATAGAATAGATATGTACAAGTAAAATAAATAAATAAATGAATAAATAGAGTAATAAATATGTACAAACATATATACATATATGCAGGTGCTGTGGGGAAGGTTGATTAATCAATCAACCGTATTTATTGAGCGCTTACTGTGTGCAGAGCACTGTTCTAAGGGATTAAATCCAACCCCCTCCTACTTAGCCTTTGAGCCCCATGTGGGACGGGGACTGTGTCTAACCTGATTAACTTGTATCTACCCAAGCACCTAGGACAGTGCGCGGCAGTGCTTAACAAGTACCATTATTATTATTTGAAAAAAATACTTTTTTGAAATGGAGACTGCTCTAATGAAGTGGCAAAATTTCCCCAATATTTTTGCAGTTTGAGTGGGTCTGCCATGACGTTATATAAAGAAGCTAGTAGAAGCTTGAAATTACAGTGACTGGAAAAGTAAGCAAAACAGGTCAAAGGACAAAGCCTTGAAATGTTATATCTCTAATTCTATTTATTTATATTGATGCTGTTGATGCCTGTTGAATTGTTTTGATGTCTGTCTCCCCCCCCCCTTCTTGACTGTGAGCCCGTTGTTGGGCGCGGATTGTCTCTGTTTGTCGCTCAATTGTACTTTCCAAGCTCTTAGTACAGTGCTCTGCACACAGTAAGCGCTCAATAAATACGATTGACCGAATGCTTCCGTCTTGGCCGCTGATTCCCTCCTCCCCAAGCTCTGGGGCCTCGGAGGGCTGGGCCCAGGAGCGACGATGACCGGGGAGGGGATGGACGATGGACGGGGACTGAAACTCGGCGAGGACAGAGTGGGCAGAGTTATGAAACCCAGTTGGGGCTTTACGCATCAAATTATATGTTGGGAGTCTGGAAAGGGATGTCAATTCAGGAATGTCGTAAGTACCATTTGTCATAACGAGGGCAGGCACCAGGCGGGGATCGCCTCTAGTCAGCAGGGCTTTGCAGGTTTACAATATAAAATCCGACTCGGAAAGCCTGAACTGCGTTGAAGCTCTCCTTTCCCCTCCCTCCTCGCGACATTGATGGCTTAAATTCCCGCAGTGGGGAATTCCCGCACTTTGGCACTGCTTCCTGCGCTTCTGTTTTTTACCCTGCGAAAATCCCAGCCTCTCTGTTGCCTCGGTGTGACCCCACATTGAGACTCAGGGAGGGCGTGAGTACAAATATTCCTCAGCGGCCTTTCCAGAAAGATTTTGGTGAATTTTGCCGGTCGTTTCGTGATCCGTTGTTCCCTCCCATTTTCCTTCTTGGGGATGCTGTTCATGGTGGTTTGTGGCATATCTGAGTTCCGTATTTGAAGAAAAACCCATGCCAAAGTTTGTCCTTTCTTTGCTTGTAGGTGCTTTAAGAGTGCTGTCACAGCTAGGTGTTTTAATAATAATAATAATTGGCATTTGTTAAGCGCTTACTATGTGCAAAGCACTTTTCTAAGCGCTGGGGAGGATACAGGGTGATCAGGTTGTCCCACGTGGGGCTCACAGTCTTCATCTCCATTTTACAGATGAGGTAACTGAGGCCCAGAGAAGTTAAGTGACTTGCCCAAGATCACGCAGCAGACATGTGGTGGAGTCGGGATTCGAACCCATGACCTCTGACTCCAAAGCCCGGGCTCTTCCCACCGAGCCACGCTGCTTCTCTAGGTTTTGTATCCCAAACCTTGAACTTGGAGGGACAAGCAACAGTCATCACACAATTTTCTCGTAAAGCATCCTGCTGCCACTTCGGGAGTTGAAATACTGGGCTGCTTGGACTATTGATGATAATAATAATAATTGTGGTACTTGTTAAGCACTTACTACATGCTAGGCAGTGTACTAAGCGCTGGAGTGGGTACAAGCAAATCGTGTTGGACACAGTCCCTGTCCCACGTGGGTCTCATAGTCTTAATCCCCATTGGACAGGTAAGGAAACTGAGGCACAGAGAAGTAAAATGACTTGCCCAAGGGCATACAGCAGCCAGGTGGCAGGGCTGGGATTAGAACCCAAGTCCTTCTGACTTCCAGGCACATGCTCAGTCAGGCCATCTGGCCTTCTAGCCTATTATTCTGTCACTAGCGAAGGCACCAAGGGATGCTGTGAGGAACCATATGATTAACTGCTCTCTTTGACCTTAATAAATAAAAAAAATTATAATGGCATTTGTTAAGCGCTTACTATGTGCAGAGCACTATTCTAAGTGCTGGGGGGGGGATACAAGGTGATCAAGTTGTCCCACATGGGGCTCACAGTCTTAATCCCCATTTTACAGATGAGGTAACTGAGGCCCAGAGAAGTTAAGTGACTTGCCCAAGGTCACACAGCAGACACGTGGCGGAGCCAGGATTCGAACCCATGACCTCTGACTCCAAAGCCCGGGCTCTTTTCCACTGAGCCACGCTGCTCCTCCTCCTTCCCTCATGGGGCACTGATGAACCATCTAACATCCCCACCTTTTCCCTCTAGTAACCGATTTAGTGTCTAGACTGTACGCTCGTTGTGGGCAGGGAATGTGTCTCCCAACTCTGTTATATTGTGCTCCCCCAAAGTGCTCAGTGTTCGGCACGCAGGCTGATTCGTCAATAAATACTATTGGTTATAGTTGCAGCATGTATTAAACACTTTCTGTGTGCAGAGCATGTTCTCGGGGGAATACCCACGTGGGAATTAGATACAGTCCCTATCCTCATCATCATCAATCGTATTTATTGAGCGCTTACTGTGTGCAGAGCACTGTACTAAGCGCTTGGGAAGTACAAGTTGGCAACATAGAGAGACAGTCCCTACCCAACAGTGGGCTCCCAGTCTAAAACGGGGAGACAGAGAACAAAACCAAACATAGTAACAAAATAAAATAAATAGAATAGATATGTACAAGTAAAATAGAGTAATACAGTCTGTTTCCCTCCTATCCATCTTGATTCAATCGTATTTATTGTCCATTGCCTGTCAGTTGTATTTATTGAGCGCTGACTGTGTGCAGAGCACTCTATTAAAGTGCTTGGGAGAGTATAGTATAACAACAGAACAGACACATTCCCTGCCCAAGATCCTGCAATAGTGAATTTCATACGCTCCCCCCTTACTCTGAGAATGTTTCCTTTTGATAATTTTGAATTTACTGTTTTCAAGACTCCATGGGTACCCCCTCATCTGTGGCAGTACAGGATTTTGTGAGCAGTTCTGTTGCTCTGTACACCTTACTTTGTGATTTTTGTGTACTTCCCAAGCGCTTAGTACAGTGCTCTGCACACAGTAAGCGCTCAATAAATACGATTGATGATGATGATGATGAACTCCAGTCGTGTTCCCACCCAACAACCCGCCTTTGTCTTCCGAACTGAAAAATCAGAATCATCTTGGTCCGGCCCATGTGAAAGGTGCTGCACCCCCCCACTGATTGTTTTGGTTCCATTTCTTTGAACTTTTCCCCTGCTATTTTGCCTTTTTCTAAGATGCAGCCAGAAAAACCGTGCAGGGCATTTCAGAAAAGAAAGGCGGAACTATTGTTTTTATTTTCTATACCCTTGCTGATGGTGCATCGCTTTGTGTTGGATTTTTTTTTGTCTGTCACTGCACATTGTTTTGATGATTCAGAACTAAAGTTGGAGCTAAGCGCTTAATTTGATATTGTGGCTAGTTCTTTATACTTCATAGGCCTCCTCTTCAGTGGTGTCAGACATGTTCAGCGGGTCACTCATTGGGCTTATCGGTGGCATTTATTGAGCGCTTATTGTGTGTCGAGCCCTGTACTAAGCCCTTGGAAGAATGCAGTATAACAGTTAGTTGGTAGACATGTCCCTTGCCCAACAGGAGTGTACACTCTCGAGAGGGAGACAGACATTAAAATAAATTATGGAAGTGGATGTAACTGATATGGAGCTAAGGGTGGAGTGAATATCAAATGCATAATGGGGAGCAGAAGCAAGGGCAGAGGTGACACAGAAGGGAAAGGGAGTAGGGGAATGGAGGGATTAGTTGGGGAAGGCCCGTTGGAGAAGGTGTGATTTTAATAAGGCTTTGGAAGGTGGGAAGAGTGTTGGTCCATTGAAGGGACAGAGTTCGAGTTCAGAGGACTGATATAATAATAATAATGACATTTATTAAGCACTTACTATGTGCAAAGCACTGTTCTAACCGCTGGGGAGGTTACAAGGTGATCAGGTTGTCCCACGTGGGGCTCACAGTCTTCATCCCCATCTTACAGATGAGATAACTGAGGCCCAGTGAAGTGACTTGCCCAAAGTCACACAGCTAAGTGGCGGAGCTGGGATTTGAACCCACGACCTCCGACTCCAAAGCCCGGGCTCTTTCCACTGAGCCACGCGCAAGGGGTCGACATCGGGATAGGGGAGATTTAGGTTGGGGTTAGAGGAGCGGAGTGTGTTGCCTGCCTTCTTGGTGGCTATTTGAATCTTTAGTGACGTGTGGCCGGGTGGCATGTTGGTTCAAGTCAAGGGGTTGGGCGCTGTCGTATGACATATCCGGGGCCTTCTAGCTGCGTAATTGCCTTAGGAAAGTGTTTCCAGGATTTTTTCATGCTGGGCGGTGTGCTGGAGTAGGTTTACAGTGCGATCAGGTGCGATCCTTTTCCCTCCTAGAATTCAGAGTGTTTGTTTATAGTATTTAAACGCTTATATGTGCCAGGCACTGTACTGTGCGCCGGCGTAGATGCAAAGCAATCAGGTTGGACACGGTTTGTGTCCCATATGGGACTCTATATCCTCCCTGAGGCCTTCTCCTGCTGCCGATCTGACCTTCTTCAGTCTCCACCTCCCTGCAGCTGCAACCTCCCTCACGGGGCCTCTTGGGCCAGGTTGTCACAGCTACCCCTGACCCCCAGCCCCAGAACCTCCAGTTTTCTTTAGCCTTTTTTCCCGCGGGATCTTAATTCCCTTCTTTCTTCTCGAAATTATTCCTAGTCCCACTTCCATCTTCCCTGTCATCCCCTCTCCCCCCACCAACCCTGTCGGAAAAGAACACATTAGCCTCACTTTTGGGACTGAGGCATTGAATTTGCATCTTCCTAGTGACGTTACCAAGTCACTTCAGGAACTGATTTCATCAAAAAGAACAAACAGTCGTTCCTCCTATAATTAGCTTTCATTACGTGAGTTTAAATATATGATTGAAGTGTGAGGGAATTTTGAATATAACGCTTCGTAAGTACGAAAAAAATGGTTGTCTACTTGTGTCTGGCTTTGATCAAGGTAAGATGCTGACGTGCTTCTCAGAACTCAATGGTTTAGGGTAGTGTTTTTGCAATTTTACAGAACTGAGTATAGTAAAATAGGTGACAAGGATATAAAACATTCCTCTATTGATGGACATAACAGACTGAGCCCCTTCCTTCCTCTCCCCCTCGTCCCCCTCTCCATCCCCCCATCTTACCTCCTTCCCTTCCCCACAGCACCTGTATATATGTATATATGGTTGTACATATTTATTACTCTATTTATTTATTTATTTATTTATTTTACTTGCACATTTCTATCCTATTTATTTTATTTTGTTGGTATGTTTGGTTTTGTTCTCTGTCTCCCCCTTTTAGACTGTGAGCCCACTGTTGGGTAGGGACTGTCTCTATGTGTTGCCAATTTGTACTTCCCAAGCGCTTAGTACAGTGCTCTGCACATAGTAAGCACTAAATAAATACGATTGATTGATTGATTGATAACAGTAATACAGGATTTGTATCAAAAAATGCCAGTCATGGTGGTATCTTTGACTTGTCCACCCCCCTGCCAAATCCAATAATTTTCACGTAGTAGTTACTGTGACTCAATTTTTCCCTAACAAAAGATTCTTCAGGAACACAACTGCCATTTACCCATTACATAACAGACAGTACGCGTAGTATTGCGTGAGATATAGGGTTTTTAAGAAATTCTAAAGAGTCACTGCCAGTGGAATTACAGACCTCTAACCCTCCAGCCACGTCTGCAGGAAGAGGCCAGAGGTCGACCATCCAAGGACGGGAAGCCCACTGTTGGGTAGGGACTGTCTCTATATGTTGCCAATTTGTACTTCCCAAGTGCTTCGTACAGTGCTCTGCACATAGTAAGCGCTCAATAAATACGATTGATGATGATGATGAAGTGGGAGAAATGTCAGGGGAGGGGAAGAAAAACAAGCTGATATCTCCTCTCCCTTCCCTCACTACCTGGAGGTCCGTGATTTTTATTGGCCATTTTCAAGGTAATTTAGAGTGGTGGTGTTGATGCATTATGTGTGGCGAGAGGCAGTGTGGGCCACTGGAAAGAGCATGGATTTGGGAGTCAGAGGGCTTGGGTTCTAATCCCACCTCTCCCACTTGCCTGCTGGGTGATCTTGGGCAAATCCCTTTAACTGCTCTGTGCCTCAGTTTCCTCATATGTAAAATGGGGGTTCCATACCTGGTCTTCCTCCTACTTAGAATGTGAGCCCCATGTGGGACAGGGACCGTATCTGACCTCATGTCCACCTTCCCCATCCCTGCCTGTCACGCGGGAGACCGGGGTTCGATTCCCCGACGGGGAGGAAAGTATCTTTTTCAGCGCTTAGAACAGTGCTTTGCACATAGTAAGTGCTTAATAAATGCTATTATTATTATTATTATTATTATTATTATTACATTACAAGCAAGCCCTTAACAGGTACTATTTTACTATTAGTATTAATAATGAGAAATGGACTTAGTCAAACGACACTTTGAAAAGGGGTTGCGGGGAGGGGGACTCACCCATGTGTGTGGTGAAGCAAAACTACTTTTGGGGCAGCTGGGGGGCTTCTTGCTTCACAGTCACAGGCCCAGCCGCTAGTGGTTCCCTAAGGGACAGTGAACCCAGTCCAGCCCAGATAAACTCTATTTGTAAAACTAGACAACTAAGTCAGCTCCTTGTGGATTGTGGAAATTCGATGATCCGGTTTTAAAATATATTTTCAATTTTGTTTTACAGGCCGGGGCTCTGGATTTGCTAAAGGAACTTAAAAACATTCCCATGACCTTGGAATTACTGCAGGTATGTGCAGCTGCCAGTATATTCATTAGTACCTTCTAATAAAAGGTTTAAACAGCACCGACCCTTGTTTTGTGTTTGAAGTTCTTTGTATTCCCTAGTACAAAGCACTGTAAAACTAGCCCACTGTTGGGTAGGGACCGCCTCTATATGTTGCCAACTTGTACTTCCCAAGCGCCTTGTACAGTGCTCTGCACACAGTAAGCGCTCAATAAATACGATTGATTGAATGAATGAATATCCAATTGCATTTATTAAGTAAAAGGGAGGGGCTTTATGGAATTTAGATGAGTTTTCTCCTTAGGGTAGGTATTGTTCTTCAGAAACTTGCCTTGGAGCTGATTATTGATTGATTCTTTACTTGGTGCGGGGGAAAAAACTGAAAGCGCAGAGAACATTTGAATTTTTCATATTTAAATTTGAGGCGTGCTCCTAAAGTACGAGGCCCCTGCGATTTTTTCACTTTCAAGGAAGTTGCCAATCCATTTTCCTTCAAAACTTGAAACTTTTGTTTGTGGCTTTGTGTGTGGGGAGAAAGGGGCGTAGAGCATGTGTGTATGGAAACTGAAAAATTGAGAACGTTTTCCAGACCCAGATTTGAAAGATTTCAGATTACAAATATTTGATAGCTTTTTTTCCTCTTTCCTAGTTTCTTGAGCTGGGAACTCTGTTTAAACCTATTAACTGAAGAAAATATTAGTTATCCACATTGATAAAGGAACCATTTCCATTAGCGTGGCTCAGTGGAAAAGAGCACGGGCTTTGGAGTCAGAGATCATGGGTTCAAATCCCGGCTCCGCCAATTGTCAGCTGTGTGACTTCGGGCAAGTCACTTAACTTCTCTGTGCCTCAGTTACCTCATCTGTAAAATGGGGATGAAGACTGTGAGCCCCCTGTGGGACAACCTGATCACCTTGTAACCTCCTCAGCACTTAGAACAGTGCTTTATTTATTTATTTTATTTGTACATATCTATTCTATTTATTTTATTTTGTTAGTATGTTTGGTCTTGTTCTCTGTCTCCCCCTTTTAGACTGTGAGCCCACTGTTGGGTAGGGACTGTCTCTATATGTTGCCAATTTGTACTTCCCAAGCGCTTAGTACAGTGCTCTGCACATAGTAAGCACTCAATAAATATGATTGATGATGATGATGATGCTTTGCACTTAGTAAGCGCTTAATAAATACCATCATTATTATTATTATTATTAGCAATTAGCTCCTTTAGTGTTTCTTATTGGCAGCTATAGAAACTTTAGGTCAGAGCAACTAAAAGTGCCAAGAAGGCATAATGGAGAATCTGCAACGATATTAGAGAAAAGTACTAAAAGGAATTATGGCAGTCAATGTATCCACATTCCCATGTTATGTATGGTATTACATGTTTTTATCATAAGGAAAAGTCATCCAGAAGGACTTTTACCTCTTTAGGTGGCAGTAGCTGACTGAATTTATTCATTGTCAACAAACTCCAAGGCTTGTAAACTCTTGGGATTATTCAAGAGGCCAAGAAGCACACAGCAGCACAGTAATGTAAAATGCTAGATATTTCGTTGCTTTACCACCGGTTACAGTGAAATTACGGGAGCGTACGTTTTTACCAACTTGCCCCGCCTCCGTTGAGGTAAACAGGTAGAACAGTGTAGTATTTCTATTTTAGTGCTGGCTGGTATAAATTGGGGTATTGACAACATCTCTACCCATTCATTCATTCATTCATTCAATCGTATTTATTGAGCGCTTACTGTGTGCAGAGCACTGGACTAAGCGCTTGGGAAGTCCAAGTTGGCAAAATATAGAGATGGTCCCTGCCCAACGGCGGGCTCACAGTCTAGAAGGGGGAGACAGACAACAAAACAAAACATATTAACAAAATAAAATGAATAGAATACCCAGCCGCAGGCGGGCGATAACAATAATAATAGCGGCATTTTGGTGCAGAGCACTGCTGTGTGACCCTGGACAGGTCACTTCACTTCTAGAAGCAGCGTGGCTCAGTGGAAAGAGCCCGGGCCTTGGAGTCAGAGGTCATGGGTTCAAATCCCGGCTCCGCCAATTGTCAGCTGGGGGACTTTGGGCAAGTCACTTCACTTCTCTGGGCCTCAGCTCCCTCATCTGGAAAATGGGCATTAAGATTGTGAGCCCCGTGTGGGACAGCCTGATCACCTTGTAACCTCCCCAGCGCTTAGAACAGTGCTTTGCACGTAGTAAGCGCTTAACAAATACCATCATTCATTCATTCATTCAGTGTGACAACCCTATGCAGGGAGTTGGCGATCTCTCATTCGTGGCAGAGGAAGCAAGCTTTCCTGCCCAAAGTGACTGGTCTAGTTTTGTGGTGGGAGTGGAAATGAGACCCTCTAGGTGAACAACATTGTATCTTTTGACCTTGAGATTTTTTTAAAAGCAATTTTTCTGTTGCCTATCGCTTTACACTTAAAAAAGATCAATCTCTAGAAGAAGTGATAGCAGTTCAGCTGCTTGGAGTGTGGGAGGTCGGATCTTCTTTGGGCAGCTGTGCAACCCTCGGAGAAGCAGCGTGGCTCGCGCTGGAAAGAGCCCGGGCTTTGGAGTCAGAGGTCATGGGTTCAAATCCCGGCTCTGCCACTTGTCAGCCGTGTGGCTTTGGGCAAGTCACTTAACTTCTCTGTGCCTCAGTTACCTCATCTGTAACATGGGGATTAAAGACTGTGAGCCCCACGGGGGACAGCCTGATCACCTTGTAAACTCCCCAGCGCTTAGAACAGTGCTTTGCACATAGTAAGCGCTTAATAAATACCATTAAATACCATTATAAAAAAACCCCGGGAGGGCCAGGGGACACTCGCTCACCCCAGGCAAGTCTACGAGCCATAAAGGAGTCACTTGGCCTGTTTTTCTTTTCTAGTCAACAAGAATTGGGATGTCAGTAAACGCTATTCGTAAGCAGAGCACGGATGAGGAGGTGACATCTTTAGCGAAGTCTCTCATCAAGTCCTGGAAGAAGTTGCTAGGTATAATTAGCAAATGCTTTTCTCTTCATTTCTTATTCACCTCCTCTCTCCTGCAGATACTGAATTGTGTCCTTTTTTCACTTCTTAATCCATTGGGTTTTTTTTCTTCTCTCTTAAGACTCTAACTTGGGGGGCGGTTTCAGCCTTTTGCGGGGAGGATTCAAGGGGTGGAGATATTTCGTGAGATTTGCTTTAGGCCAGTGGAGAACCTCTGTTGGAAAGGGCAAGCTGTTGACAGAAACAGAACGGAGAACTGAAACAAAACTTAGAGATGTCCAACTTCAAGGGAAAAAAACTTTTGCATTAGATAAGCTCTTTAAAGTATTTGGATTGTGCTCATTCTCCCTTAATACAGGCCCTATAGTAAATTATCTAAGGAATCCCAGGTTGAATACCACGTGGTATGCTGAGAAAACACTAAGCCTGCAGATTCAAAGGTGAAACTAAGATATTAAGTAGTAGTAGCCTAAAATACTGCACCATCCTGAAAGTTCCGTAAGTTAATCTAGTGATATTCCACTTTTGACCTTGCCCCATTTTTTTTTAATGGCATTTGTTAAATGCTTACTATGTGCCAGGCACTGTCCTAAGTGCTGGTGTTGATACAAACTAATCAGGTTATAAACAGCCTATGTCCAACATGCGGCTCACAGTCTTAATCCCCATTTTACAGATGAGGTAACTGAGGCATAGAGAAGCGAAGGGACTTGCCCAAATTCACAAGAATGCACAAACCTTTTCTTCTGAGCCCATGTTGCATTGTACCCAAATAAGCTAGCGTTTTTTGGACAAACCTCTAATTCCCTGATGTTTTAGCCAAAGTATATAGTAAAATATGCTTTGTGGCTAGGTGCTCAATTCAATTAATTTGGTCTTCATAAATGACAACTGAAATATTTTGACTGAGAGAAAAGAGGAAATGTTTGGCTATTTGCCTAGCAAAGCCATCATCGGGAGTGCAGTGACTCGATTTTCCTTGCAAATTCAGGTTTAGGGCTCAGAGTTTTTTTCTTTTTCATTTTGGTAATGCTTTTTTCTTTGTATTTCAGCAAAAAGATTGGTTTTGGTTGTTCATGACAAGTGCCTGAGGTTTTGTGGTTTTATGAATTTTCAGATGGCCCATCAACTGAAAAAGATCCTGAAGAAAAGAAAAAAGAACCTTCCGTCTCATCTCAAAACAGTCCTGAAGCGAGAGAGGAAAGGTATTTTTAACTCTAATGTATCATTTTAATTTGGTGTATAATCGTTTCGGAGAGGAACACATATTTTTCACTTGTGTTCCTGCCCTTTTCTCCTGCTCCCCTATTTCTCATCTAAAAGAACGTTGTTTCTAGCCAAATACTGTGGGATCACCCACAAAAATTTCCCTGAACACAAAATTCAAACACGAAAAGAGCCACAGCTTTTGGCTGCATAATAATAAAGTTTTATATTGTACTCCTCAATCACATGGGTGCAAAAATTGGACTTTAAAGCAACTTTTAAAATGCCACGCCTTGTAGAACAATGCCATCAAATCTCCTAACTTTATTCCAAGCCACATTAGCTTCTCTCCATGATAATGATTGTGGTATTCGTGAAGCATTTACTATGTGCCAGACAGTGAACTCAGTGGCTCAGTGGAAAGAGCCCGGGCTTTGGAGTCAGAGGTCATGGGTTCAAATCCCGACTCTGCCAATTGTCAGCTGTGTGACTTTGGGCAAGTCACTTCACTTCTCTGTGCCTCAGTTCCCTCATCTGTAAAAGGGGGATGAAGACTGTGAGCCCCCTGTGGGACAACCTGATCACCTTAGAACGCTTAGAACAGTGCTTGGCACATAGTAAGTGCTTAATAAATGCCATCATTATTATTGTTATTACTACAAGCTAATTGGGTTTGGTCACAGTCCCTGTTCCACGTGGGGCTCACAGTCTCCATCCCCATTTTACAGGTGACGTAACTGAGGCCCAGAGAAGTGAAGTGACTCACCCGAGGCCTCACAGCAGACAAGTGTCAGAGCCGGGATTAGAACCCCTGACCTTCCGATTCCCAAGACTGTGCTCTGTCCAGTATGCCGTGCTGCTTCACATTCATTCAGTCATATTTATTGAGCGCTTCCTGTGTGCAGAGCACTGTACTAAGCGCTTGGGAAGTACAATTTGGCCACATATAGAGACAGTCCCTACCCAACAGTGGGCTCACAGTCTAGAAGTGAGCCCATATCTAGAGCATCATCTAGATGAACATCATCTAGTTCATCTAGAGCAGAGTCAGTCTGACTGAATATCTTGGACCTCCTGCCTGGCAATGCTCAAACTTCTGATCCTTGGACTCTTTAGCAGAGAGACCTTTTTCCTGAGCTTCCCTATCCTGAGCAGGGCCCCTCAATTCCAACTCTCCTCCACCACCCCGCTCCCCCCTACCCAAAAACAAACAAAAAACCCAAATAACCTTTTATATTGCCCTGAGCCTTCCAGGTCACAATGCCTCCTCAAAGATACCTGCATCCTCACTGACTCTTTCCCTAAAATTTTCCATTGTAAAATATCTGTACTTCCTTTAGTCCAATAGACTAAATGGGGTAACTCTTCATGGTTGGAGCAGTTGAAAGGAATGAAAGCCCAGCAGGAAACAAGCCAAATGATTCAATTGCTTCCACTGTCTAATCTGTGCAGTCTTCTCAGACAACGTTTTCCTCTGTGGCTTTAAAATTTAAGTGTGTGTGCGTGGTGGGGGAGGAAAATTTCCACTCGAGTCATGAACCCTCTTACCTGATGGCAACAGTCTAGCACTGATTCTTTGGAAAGTACATCCGGTGCTAATAAAGAGCTCTCTCGGTTCTTGTTTGTCACCTGATTGCCTTTCTGTGAAAATTTGCTTCTTGTGGAAACCAGCTTTGTCACTGCTTAGTAGTAGAGTGTTCTGCACACAGTATTGCAATTTAGGTACTGGACTTAAATGACAAGAAATCTCCCTATTTAATCTACAGAGAGCATTTTTGCCCAGGGCGACCATTATAAGTTGACTTAATTTCTTCATTATCTCACTCTAGTAGTTCCAGTAGCCACACAAGCAACAGAAGAGATGAGGCAAATGCTTCTTCTGATTCCTTCATCCCATCTTTTCCTCGAGCACCAAGTACTTCAGATTCTGTCCGAGTGAAGTGCAGAGAGATGCTTGCTGCTGCTCTCAAAACTGGAGGTGAGTTGGAGAGAAGCGACTTTTTCCATTTTTCTTTCTCCTTGGTAACTTAGCTCATGGGAATTGTTAAGAATAATGTGGTTTATGTCTGTTATTCAGACTGAACTTGCCTTCCAGAAGCTTTTGTGCTTCAGAACATTTTCTAACATATAACTACTTTGGTAAATACTATGTTTTGGTCATTCAAAAATGTGTGAACAGTGCCTGGATGGAAGAAGCAGATGGAAATGGGTGAAGTGGAGAAATTGGGTAGAGTCGGTACCCTCGGTTAAATTGGGTGGAGTCCAGAAGAGAAGTATCAAATTCAGAAAGCCGGTGATCATTATCAGTAATGGAGCGTTTTCTCAATTATATTTGCTGTTTTTGTTTTCCTTGTTTCTTTATTCCAGATGACTACATTGCTATTGGTGCTGATGATGAAGAGCTGGGTTCTCAGATTGAAGAAGATATCCTTTTATTGTGATTCCAGGAAGTCTTTAGTGTATGAGGTGGCTTTTCTATCTGATATTGCCAGTTTTCAAAAATGTCCAAGGATGATCTTATCATTCAGTGGTATTTATAAAGCGCTTACTGTGTGCTGAGCAGTATTCTAAGCTCTTAGGAGAGTACAGTACTACCAAATTGATAGACACATTCCCTGCCCAATAGGTGCTATCTGTCTAGAGGGGGAGAGAGCTATTAAAATAAGGATATGCACATAAGTACTGTAAGGATGAGGGTGAGGGCATATCATGTGCGTAGGAGTGTAGATCCAAGTACCTAGGCAGTGCAGAAGGGAGAGGGGACTGGGGAAAAATGAGGGATTCATTCATTCGATCGTATTTATTTAGAGCTTACTGTGTGCAAAGCACTCTACTAAGCGCTTGGGAGATTACAGTAGTCGGCGAAGGCCTTTTGGAAGGAGATGAGATTTTAGTAGGGCTTTGAAGTTGCAGAGAGAAGTGGTTT
Organism: Tachyglossus aculeatus; assembly: GCF_015852505.1. Taxonomy (NCBI): domain Eukaryota; kingdom Metazoa; phylum Chordata; class Mammalia; order Monotremata; family Tachyglossidae; genus Tachyglossus; species Tachyglossus aculeatus. Next base: position 15,619,900 of record NC_052090.1, on the reverse strand, counting down.
ATTGGATATGGAGGGGGAGCGAGTTCCAGGGCAGAGGGAAGGTGTGGGCATGGAAATGGTGATGAGACAGATGAGATTGTGGTACAGTGAATGGCGTAGCGTGTAGAGGAGTGAAATCTCTGAGCTGGGTTTTGAAGGAGACCAGTGAGGTAAGGCATGAGGAGAGAAGATGGAGTGCTTTAAAATCAGTGGTAAGGAGTTTCTGTTTGATGTGGAGGTGGATGGGCAAGTCACTGGTGGTTCTTCCTTCAGTTGGGATCATTTCAGTGGTATCTAGGTAACTGGAGTGTATGAGAAAGCTAGGACCAACTTCCATTCCTCTGTGTTTTTCCTAGGCCTTGAGTCTCACGAAAATAAGCGACATAAGTAAGTGGTGCTACAGGTTTCCTTGTCCTTGTCTTCCTCACCTCAGCTTTAGGACTGCCTGGCCCTCTGACAAGGAGTCCATAAAGGGTGAACGGCACCCGCTTGGTAGGAGGTTGTCATAGACTCCTTTTTAAAAACTCATAGCTGCGAGGAATGCTTAGTACAGTGCTCTGCACATGGTAGGTGATGCTTTGTAGATTGGGTGTTATTGGCTTCCTTCCCTTAGCGAGGAAAAGATCACTCATTTCACTCTGTTACCTAGTTGGAATATGCAGCTATTTTTTGTTGCTGAGCTTAGAGAAGTGCAAAACCTGAGGTTCCTTGCCCTCAACTTAATTGCTATTGCCGTCATGAAATTCAGAAAAGTTATCAAGGGTTTAGTAGTTTGAGTGGATGCTATCTGTAGGCAAATTCAAACAATGAAATATGATTATTCCTTAATAGCCTGGTACCTATATATCAAGAGTTAAGGAACACGGACATGAAATACAAAAATAGAGTGCGGAGTAGGATAGCGAATCTCAAAGATGCTAAGAATCCAAATTTAAGAAAAAATGTTTTGTGTGGAAACATACCCCCTGATTTATTTGCCAGAATGACAGCAGAGGTAAGCAAACAAAAATTTGTTGAAATTGGTCTCTCTGTCTGATGTGATGGCCTTTGTTTGGTTTCAAGAAAATATTTGATAATGTACAAGCAGATTGCAAAAATCCAAAAGTAGCTAGGTATTCTGGACATTACTGATCTGTGTAAAACATGACCTGGAATAAATCTCTGTCCACTTACCGGCCTACCCAGCATATTTTTTGCCCGATTAAGACCAACAAAAAGTCTACTGAAATATCTGCTCCAAGGTTTTTAAACTCCAGGGTTTTTAATGCTTCTGGGTTAACATTATGCCTTTTTAACTGAATAGTCATAAGGACTGAAATGTGTTGCATCTATCTTTTTTTCCTCCCAGTTCAAAGCTTCCCCTAAAAGAGCATTGTGGGGGAAAAAATGTTTTTACATTTGCCATCTGAATTGATATTTAGTTAAATATGTTTTTATGACTAACTACCATCAGTTGTCCTGTGATACGGGGCTTGTTTTCTAGCAGAACTTCATATAAAAGAAAACTCTGTAGTCTTTGTAGAAGATTTTGTAGGCAAATATTGTGGTATTCGTTTTGTATTTGACAATGCATGCACACCCTTGTTTCTCTAATTTCACACTGTGCTATTTCCAGATGGGCATCGTCAAGAGACCATTCTCTAATTCTATCACCGAGTTCTATCCAAAGTGCAGAGTGGAAATGTACTTTGTGGCAAAATTGACAATAATGTTTCTCCAGCATGACTTTTATATATTGTGCTTTTTTGAAAACCTACCAGAATAGTTTTAGTAATCTACTTTAGATGAAAAGTGTATCCAGAGAATTTGGCAACAATGAAGCCCTGAAAAATTTCTAATTGGAAAGATTGTCATAGTGTAATTTCACACATTTTTCTAGCTCCATGTTCTAGTAAATTGAGAGAACTTTGAAGATTCCTGATAAATTGAAAATGCTGTAGCTGAGGAGTTTTTATTACCGTGTTGGTAACAGGAAATGGCTAGCGATGAGCTGAAAGAGATGCGTAAAAATCTGACCAAAGAAGCGATCAGAGAACATCAAATGGCCAAGACAGGAGGCACCCAGACTGATCTATTTACATGTGGAAAGTGTAAAAAGAAGAACTGCACCTATACCCAGGCATGTAATCATTCATGTTTTTCTTTAAAAACCACGTTCATTTAGGTGTTTTGAAGCTACTTGAACTAATATTTGAAGTAACAGTTGAGAATTTTTACTTTGAATTCCCTAGCCTTTAGTCAGGGAGCCTAAGGCCTAGAATTACCAGCCCCCATCATAACAGGGATACTTAGTGGTGTTCATAGAGTGCAGGTGCCCAAGGGGGAATTGATTTCTGCATGACCATTTTCATTTCCGAGGAGCAGCTTCTGATGCCCTCTGCACCTTGCTTCAGGGATTAGATCAGGGAGAAGATGCCGCAACCATCAAACCAAGCCAAGTGGATTGTGCTCCCTGAAGACCATGAAATTTCTTGTATTCTCATTTTAGGCTCATTCCCCAGGCTCATAAACAAGCGTTTAAGATTTTTCCAAGTGCAAATCTACTGTCTTAATACCTACTGTACATGCTTACAATTTTTGACTGACTGGGAAAAAAACACTATTTGAGCAGAGCACAGGATGTTAGAAGCACGGGATGCATATTGAGACATAGATGTGATTTTTGCCCCCTGGTATGTGAGAAGCACAAACATATAATCAACATAAATATAGGTGCAGAGATATTAATTACCAGAGTGAGTTGAGGAGCAAGAATGGATTATGGATTTTCCCGACAGGAGGTGAGAAAACAGTGCTGCAGATAGGAAAACTGTTAGGATAAGGAATCAATTGGGCAGTCACGTGGCACTGGGAAAGAGAAAGAATCTGGAAAGAGAAAGGATCTGTTTCTCCAAAAGAACAGTTTCAAGTTGGAAAGTGTATAACTCGACTGCAGTTATGCTGGAAAATCTTATATTCTATATTATCTTATAATATAGAAATATAAATCTTATAATCTTATATTATGAGAAGCAGCGTGGCTCAGTAGGAAAGAGCCCGGGCTTTGGAGTCAGAGGTCATGGGTTCAAATCCCAGCTCCGCCAATTGTCAACTGTGTGACTTTGGGCAAGTCACTTAACTTCTCTGGGCCTCAGTTACCTCATCTGTAAAATGGGGATTAAGACTGAGCCCCACGAGGGACAACCTGATCACCATGTAACCTCCCCAGCGCTTAGAACAGTGCTTTGCACGTAGTAAGCACTTAATAAATGCCATCATCATCATATTCTCACTTTTGCCCTTATTGCAGGTTCAGACTCGCAGTGCTGATGAGCCTATGACAACATTTGTCGTTTGTAATGAATGTGGAAACAGATGGAAGGTAAGGCTCCAATTGTGTACACAACCCTGCAACCCAACAAAGGATGGTACCAAAATAATTCCTCACTTCATTTCTCACTAAGTATTCACATGAAGATGAAATTGCATGAAATATTAAAACATGTAGTCTCAATCAGTACCATGGCAGTTTCGCTAACATTGAATCAGCAGCTGGATACAGCGTTGGCACTTTAAGATTCCTTGCCCACCACCTCATAGCTGGTAAAAAGGTGTTTTTATAGCATTGACAACCACACACATTGCCCAAGTTATCCTTCAGTTAGTGGGCCAAAAGAGATGTTAATCAGGGGGCACGTGATCTGAGTCAGTGAGAGTGTCAATCCCAATGCCTTTACCGCCCTACTGTATGTGTGGCCTAGATGTGGTCAAGTGGGAATAGCACCTGCTCATGTTTTGGCCGGGACAGGTTGTTTGTATGTAGCAAACTCGCTTCCCCTTTAATCAGAAAAGTGACAAGCAAGACTTCCCCTCTGGCCTATAACACCTGTATGTTACCATGGTGGCAGTGGCAGAGAGCCGCTGCATAATGATCTTTACAGATATTTGCCTCGTGCCACCTTATTCACTGTCATTTAATTTGGGGTTCAAAAAGTTCAACAGAAGTTTTGTTCCCAGGGGGTTATACTCAGTTAAGATTTACTCACCTGCATCATCATCATAGTGATCAAAAGGGAGCCTTTCAGATGGAGTTCCAATTTTCCTTCTGCTTTTCCTTTTCTATATTCATTTTCTGGGTGCCATCGTGAACAAATCTTGGAATATTTGAATATGATGTGTGCCCACTGATTTTTTTTTTCCAATCCTCACTGTGTCGTATGTCATTTGATGTGGTGATCCTATTTAATGAGCACTTCAATCCAGTCTTCTTTTCCGGGGCCACCACCATTGCAGGCTTCTTACTGATACTAGTTTTCCTGCCCTCGAAAAGCTTTGCCCACTGATTAACAGGAGGAACTATTTTTGTAGTAAGACATTAAGTAATTATTCTTTGTTCCATAGACTCAAATTGTGAGACTGTCATTTCGAACACGATGTGATATTTTCCTTTGACCCACAATAGTACAACACCCCTTGAAATGGGTTGGAGATTCATTCCTTTCATCCTGAGCTCACAGAGCTTTCTTACAATGCTTTGGCGGAGGGCAGAAATAGGAGATAATACTTCCAGGCCAGCTATTTTATAAATTATAGTTGAACATACTTGCAAAGAGCCATTTATCCAGAGATAGTACCAATTTATGCCTATTTGGTAATAAAAAGCTCTGGGTTTGTCCCCCGCCTTTCGATCTGTATTCCTTGAGAAATTGATCCTTGTGGGTGTGTGATTGCAGGGGCATACTAGAGTCTACTCTCATTTCTTGCCTTGTTCATCACCTTCCAGGTAGAATTAAGAGTTTTCCACCATTATTGGGGAACAAGAGAATCAACTTTAATGCAGGGAATCTGTTCTTCAGTGGGTTTTATGATGTGTTGGCTAGTTAGTTTAACTCAGCTGTTTACCCGGGGAAAGTGGCAAACCTACACCTTTCCCAGTGTACTCAATGAGCTAACATTTTCTTGGGTCTTGTTGTGATAAAATTACTTGTTTCAATTGCAGAATACTTTGAAATAGTTTTGACTCTTGAGAGAGATCACCACAGCATATCTGATAATTTCTGGCTAGGAAAGAAAACCAAATGGATTTGAAAAACGAAGGGTTTAGGCTTAAGTTCACTAAATGCTATTCCAGGCATTTTTAGGATTTTTTTAAATTTATTTAGCAAAGTTAACTTGCCTCTACCTTGTAGAGATGAGGAATTATGACTGTCTTCTAACATTTGAATGCCTGCTGGGTGTTTGGTGCCGCTCAGTGTCATTGTTCTCCTGAAAGTGTATATATAGTTTGTGCCAGCTTTCAGAGGATTGAGCTAAAGGAAGGTACTATTTCAGACATACAGCTCATGGGACGTTCTTATTAATAACATCTAGAAAGATTAAGGTTATTGTTTGCCCGCTACAATTTTGCATCAAAAGCTATGAAATTTTAAACTCTGAAAATGCAGTCCTACTCAAGGTTGAAGGGCACAGTGCAATTTCAAAAATACATGTCCCAGTTCATGGAGAGAAATAAGGTTTCAGCAGTTTGCACAAAAGTCTCATAAACTATTTCTTCTTTTTTGACAGTTCTGTTAGAAGAAGGAATTGTCGAGACACCTGGACCAGTATGAAAGAGCATTTTGTAATTAGCTTTCAAAACTAGGCTAAGCCTCTAGCTTTCTTGCAAGCGAGATTTTTAAAACAGCATACCTTTTGGGGGTTTGTCTTTGTTTCTGACACAACCATCCTTTCCTTTAAACGCCTTCCCGTAGCTACTAGTCAGTAGGAGGACTGGGACCCACAGTTGTATGGTGTTTGTTTAAAGATATTTTTTTTCATTTTTATAAGTAAGTCGTCATTAAATTTTTATCGATTAAACTTTAGTAACTTGTTTGGGTTTTTTCTTAACGAACATAACGTTAACATTTTTACAATCCAAAACATGCACACCAGAAATTTTTACTTCTCCCCCTCTGCTAAATAGCATTAAAAATGTGCATTTGTTTCCTAAACTGGCATATTCCTGGCCTAACATTCAGAGGGAAGGAAGGTTAGTGTGATTTTAATTGAGCCAAATGTGGTGTGATGTTGAAACATCAGTTTGTCAACTTTAGTTTGTATTGTACATACTGTTTATAAACTAGCACTTGACTTTGATCATTACTGTTGTTGATGAATTTAGTTTGGTGGGATGTTATCTTGCTGATGTAATCAGTAGTGATCAGTGCAGTTTATTGTACAGTGACATTTGCTATACTTCTCTAAATCTCTCTCTTACTTGTGCTTAATAGATTTTTACTCCTGGAGAAATCACTTAAAATAGTTTGTTTAAAAGAAATGTATTTTTTTCTTATTTACCTGTTCATTGCCAGAATTTACTTTCGGTGTGTGGGTGAACAAAGTCATTGTTTTGGTACTTTACTTCAACTGTCCAGACCAGCTCTTCACAAGAAGATACCTGGAGTGAGGCAGAAAATGTTAACTTTCATCAGTTACTATAAATGATAGCCGTTACTGTAAACTGTTCATAAATTTTTATTTTGCTGTGTAGAAGAATGGTGACCAATGATCCAACTTGAGGCCAGTATAAATCATTAAAGTGGTGGTCTTTCTCTTGATAGAAAGATTTTTTTTTTCCTTCTCCTAGAGTCTGTCTTCTGACTGTGCCATAACAATTTCATGGAGTGTGTTAAACAGAACTGTGATGGATGTAGTCATTTGTGTACTTCAGGGATCGCTTCTTCACTTCGCATCCTGCCTCAGACTAAGATGTTCTTTCCGTGAATGGGAAAAAAAAAAGTTTGAGAGTTCCAGAAAATACTCTATACATTAATAGTCTTATATCCATCCTGAATTATATCCATCCTGAAGATCGGAGCGGAAAACTGCGGTTGCTTTCTGTTAGAGATTTTTCATTAAAACTTTCTCAGCAGGTGCCACCAAAAACATTTTTAGGGAAGTTTTAGAGATTGGAAAGAGAGAATATTGATTTGAGACAAGATTTTTAAATTATAAATTAGTAAGACTATCATTAAAGCATTTTACTTCGTGTAGAAATTTTGCAATCTGACATGTTAACCCTGACCTAATCTTTAAAATTACTGCAAAGCAACACAGGTCTGAACTGGCCAAGGTGAATTGATGGGATAAAATACTTAATATTTTCATGGAATTAGATGTCTAATGGAGAAGCAGCGTGGCTCACTGGAAAGAGCACGGGCTTTGGAGTCAGAGTTCAAGGGTTCAAATCCCGGCTCCGCCAATTGTCAGCTGTGTGACTTTGGGTAAGTCACTTAACTTCTCTGTACCTCAGTGACCTCATCTGTAAAATGGGGATGAAGACTGTGAGCCCTCCTGTGGGACAACCTGATCACCATGTAACCTCCCCAGCGCTTAGAACAGTGCTTTGCACATAGTAAGCGCTTAACAAATGCCGTTATTATTATTATTAAAACATAAAGTAACAAATTTCCCATAGGAGATTTGAAACAATTATTGAACACATACGTGTTGTACGATATTGTGCTAGATACTCTAGTGCACGAAGATGATGTGTTCAAGGGCCAACATTATATATAATTTTTTTCCTAATCAGTGAATTTGAAGAATTAATGCCAACTTAATACTAACATTAAATTGGATGAAAGTCTCGATCATCTACCGGATTTGGAGAGCAGTAGAACAAAACAGTTTCCTCCCAGTCACGTGCCATCACTCATTTTGAAGTCAAAGTTTATTCATTTTATGACTACTTACCCTGTCATTCATTTACAGACTTTGCTGCAAAGCATTGAGCCTAATTTTTTATTTCATTTTAAATGGTATTTGCTAAACACAGTGTTCTAAGCGCTGGGGTAGATAGGTACAAGGTAACCAAGTTGGACACAGTCCATGTCCCACGTGGGACTCAATCCCCATTTTACAGATGAGGTAACTGAGGCACAGAGAAGTGAAGTGACCCAAGGTCACCCAGCAGACAAGCAGTGGCCAGATGCAGAAAGGGGCATTTAAATACATGAGTTGGGTAGGGATTGTCTCTACCGGTTGCCGAACTGTACTTGCCAAGCACTTAGTAAAGTGCTCTGCACACAGTAAGCGCTCAATAAATACGACTGAATGAATTAGAATTTTTCTTATTTGAGTTAGCCAATGCGAAACCATAGCACAGTTAATTTAAAGCCACCGGGTTTTTAGTTGTTTCTTATGAGAAGCAGCGTGGCTCAGTGGAAAGAGCACGGGCTTTGGAGTCAGAGGTCATGGGTTCGAATGCCGACTCCGCCACATGTCTGCTGTGTGACCTTGGGCAAGTCACTTAACTTCTCTGAGCCTCAGTGACCTCATCTGTAAACTGGGGATGAAGACTGTGAACCCCACATGGGACAACCTGATCACTTTGTATCCCCCCCAGCGCTTAGAACAGTGCTTTGCACATAGCAAGCGCTTAACAAATGCCAACGTTATTATTATTATTATTATCCTAACCCTCCTGAAACCTATCAAAATTCCCCCTCCTCCCAAGTTGCTTTGTTGGATGATTTATGTTGGGATAAGGAGAGGCGGGTTAGGGTTGGAGAGCGAGGTTGCAGCCTGAGCAAAGTGTTTTAAAGGGGCTGGCAAGAAGTTTTTAAGGAAGGGAGCCCAGCCTACACAGGACTCACAGGTGGTAGTCGGTATTTGTTCTGTAAAATGAGTCCAAGTAGAGAATACCGTAGACATGAGTAACCTGTGAGTTATGTCACATCATAAAAGACAGCCCATCGCGGTATAAACCGTAGACTGGAAAAACGCACGGCCCCTTGAGCATCTAAATAGCCGTGTCCCTGAGCACGTGCTGGGCTGTTATATAACAGTGAAAGAATGGGGAAAAAATAATTGGAGCTGCCGAGTGTACTCTGTGTTCTAGGTTTATGAAGCCTTAGAAGGTAGCGCTCAACGGTCTCCATTGTGTTTCAGGAGACACGTGTTGTAAGCGTGCAGGATCAGAAAGATTCTTACCGCAACAAACAAGCCTCTTTCAGAGCGTGGGAACTGCCGGCCCTGTTTACTGAATGCTAGGAAGAGTTGAGGGAAGAAATGTTATCCCAGACATAGCAAGATAATATAGCACATTTGGAGATGAAACCAGATTATTCAGTATAATTCATTGTTTAGAGAAGCAGTGTGGCGTACTGGAAAAAACCCAGGCCTGGGGGTCAAGGGACCTGGGTTCTGTTTATTTTATTTTGTTAATATGTTTTGTTTTGTTCTCTGTCTCCCCCTTCTAGACTGTGAGCCTGCTGTTGGGTAGGGACCATCTCTATATGTTGCAAATTTGTAATAATAATAATAATAATGATAATGGCATTTGTTAAGCGCTTACTATGTGCAAAGCACTGTTCTAAGCACTGGGGGGATACAAGGTGATCAGGTTGTCCTACGTGGGGCTCACAGTCTTAATCCCCGTTTTACAGATGAGGGAACTGAGGCTCGGAGAAGTTAAGTGACTTGCCCAAGGTCACACAGCAGACATGTGGCGGAGCTGGGATTCAAACCCATGACCTCTGGCTCCAAAGCCTGTGCTCTTTCCACTGAGCCACGCTGCTTCTCTAACTGCCCAAGCGCTTAGTACAGTGCTCAATGCTCAATAAATACGATTGAATGAATGAATGAATAATCCCAGCTCTGCCACTGGTCTGCTCTGGGACCTTGGGCAAGTTGCTTAACTGGTCTGTGCCTCAGTTTCCTCATCTGAAAAACTGGGGATTAAATCCCACTCCCTCCTACCTAGCCTGTGAGCTCCATATGGGACAGGGATTGTGTCCAAACTGATAAATGTGTATCCTCTCCCAGTGCTTGGCACATAGTAAGTGCTTAACAAATAGTATTATTATTATTTCGTGTAAATTGAAAACACTAGGGTCAAGTAAGATGAGAGAGCAATCTACATTTGAGCCTAGGGATTGGCTCAAGTGAAATAGGATGAATGTAGGAAATGGTTCATATATCCTAGCAGTCATGAGCTGAGCAAGACGGATTTTTTCATTCATTTGAAAAAGAATGGGAAGCCCTTCTATTTGCACCCTGGAGTGGGGTTAGAAGCCACATTGAGGAGGAGGCTTTGCTCCAAGTGATAAGAGTGTAGCTCAGCCCTAAAAAGAGGATTTGGACCTCATTTGAAACTTTCACACTGAGGGGGATTCAGAGACAATAAAGAAGATGATATCTTGTAGATGTGGCCCAGAAAAATTCAGATCACGTTGCTGGTGAACAACCTCTCCCCTTCCAATTACATTCTCTTACAGTTCAGTGAAAGGGAAAATAATTTGTGTGGGACAGATGCAGGGAAGGCCCTGCTTAGGAAGCCATTTTCCACTCAATAGTCCTGGAGTGCGGATCAATCAATCAATCGTATTTATTGAGCGCTTACTGTATGCAGAGCACTGTACTAAGTGCTTGGGAAGTGCAAGTTGGCAACATATAGAGACAGTCCCTATCCAACAGTGGGCTCACAGTCTAGAAGCGGATGACCGTGGGAGAGGGAGGAAAAGCCTGGAAAGGGAAGGATGGCGTGTATGTATGAAGACAAGCGTTTAGAAAAGTGCTTTGCACATAGTAAATGCCTAATAAATACCATTAAAAAAAAAAGATGCAAAGGCTGGGGTCAGCTTAAACTCTTGCTTTTTTTTTCCAGAATCCACCTTTCTTAGCATTCCTAAACAATTTGCTGGCCAACAATAGGGGGATTTGATTGATTGGTTTTTTGGGTAGAATTGAAGTGCTTACTAAGTGCCAAATACTGTACTAAGCACTAGTGTAGCCACAGTAGTAACAGATTGGATTCAGCCCCTGCCGCACATTGGAGCTCACAGTCTAGCTCAAAGAGCAGGTCTTTAATCCCCATTGTACAAATGAGGAAACTGAGGCACAGAGAGGTTAATTGACTTGCCTGTCAATTAGGCAAACATACTGAAGATGTGGAGTAGACCCCAGCAGTTCTAGTCCGAGATCATGGGTTCATATCCCGACTCCGCCGATTGCCAGCTGTGTGACTTTGGGCAAGTCACTTAACTTCTCTGGACCTCAGTTACCTCATCTGTAAAATGGGGATTAAGACTGTGAGCCCCCCTTGGGACAACCTGATCACCTTGTAACCTCTCCAGCACTTAGAACAGTGCTTTGCACATAGTAAGCGCTTAATAAATGCCATCATCATTATTACTATTACTGTCATTACTATTACTATTTATTCATTCAATCGTATTTATTGAGCGCTTGCTGTGTGCAGAGCACTGTACTAAGCGCTTGGGAAGTACAAGTTGGCAACATAGAGAGACGGTCCCTACCCAACAGCGGGCTCACAGTCTAAAAGGGGGAGACAGAGAACAAAACAAAACATATTAGCAAAATAAAATAAATAGAATATGTACAAATAGAGTAATAAATATTTACAAACATACACCTATATACAGGTGCTGTGGGGAGGGAAGGAGGTGAGCCCACTGTTTGGTAGGGACCGTCTCTCTATGTTGCCAACTTGTACTATTATTATTACTAGTACTAATACTACTATTACTATTTCTAGACTGTGAGCCCACTGTTGGGTAGGGACCGTCTCTATACGTTGCCAGCTTGTACTTCCCAAGCGCTTAGTACAGCGCTCTGCACACAGTAAGTTCTCAATAAATACGATTGAATGAATGAATTACTAGCAGTGCTGAGCCCCAGACAGATTGGTCTTATCAGCACAATATAGTTCAAGCCCTGCTAATGCCAACATAGTGT